>NC_139517.1:125029637-125122137 GCF_947247035.1 Vipera ursinii
CTGCTTTGTATGTGATTCTAGAACAAAAACAAACCAATCTATTGTGATGGTGCACACCATAGGCCAGTGCTCTTTCTTTCGACCCACCAGCCATTTTGTGAAAAAAAACTATCCTTTTTCTTGAAATGCGACTCATTCATATCACTAGCCCAATTCTCACAACCGTGACATCATCACCTCATGCAATGAAAGTGTGACACATTGGAAGGGAAAGGGCACCTACAGGAGATCATAGGGGCAGCAATGTCTTGCGCACGATAAGGTCATAGTGCTAATGATAGGACGACATGGTGATGTGCCTGGTATCCTTGTGGCTTTGATCAGAGATCTCTGAGGTTGGGAAATTCATTGAAAAAAATTAGTATATTCATAGGACTTTGGGGAGGGATGTCAAAAAATGTCAAGATGGTGGCCAGACTCAGACTCAGCTGCCGTCTTTTGACCACTCCCAGACTTCCTTGTACAGGCAATTTGGACCCATTCATTTAGTGACCATTCAAAGTTACGATGACACTTTAAAAAAGTGACTTAGGACCATTTTTCACACTTACGACCATTGCAGCATCCCAGCGGTCATGTGATCAAAATTCAGACACTCGACAACTGACTGACGGTTGCAGTGTCCCAGGAACAGTGTCCCATTCCCTTTTGTGACCTTCTGACAAGCGAAGTCACTGGGAGAGCCGGATTCACTTAACAACCATGTTACTAATTTAACAGCTGCAATGATTCACTTAAGAACTGTGGCAAGAAAGGTCGTAAAATGGGACAAAAGTCATGTAAGAACTGTCTCACTTAGCAACGGAAATTTTGAGCTCAATTGTGATCCTAAGCCAAGGCATCAGGATTTATTGGCCAAAATCATTAATGTAAGATTGGGAATGCTTAAAAATGTAACTTTTTCATCAGTTCCTCTTTTAACAGTTAGCTAACCTTTAGAAAATAATGACGGCTTTATTACCAATGATTTCTTTTCCCTTAAGAGACAATAACCTGTGTATGTACATTTCATAAAAAATTAGTAGATGCCTCTTTCTTTTTTGGCACAACTTAGCAAAAGAGCATTTTGCTTCATTAAAATATCACTTTGGAACAGAGCAACACTTTTTTTAAAAATAAAATAAAATAATGAAGCTTATTTAATCTGTGAAACAATGCCAGGAGCATTTTAAAATGATGGGCCCTTTCATCCCCTTGAAAGAATATCTACAATTATATTTAGCCCTCTGATCAACCTTTAAAAAACAGGCGGAAACCTGATTCTAATAGATAATTGCTCTGATTTTCCATTTGGTATTCTTGCAAGTGAGGACTTTTTTTTTATAGGCAAAAACTGAAGCAAAATCAAACCAAATAAAGTGGAAATCACAAAAAAGCTGTTATCCGTAATTTATTCAGTTTGATTGTCTTTAATTGAACAATTGAATATCTTGTGATATTTGAGCAGCCCTCCCCCATTTTTTTTAACACTTCTACCATTCATGGTAGCTTCAAAGTCAGATGGATATAAACATCTGTCATCTTTGTTCTCCAAAAATTATCAAATTGAGGCAAAAAGCATTTCCTTCCAGTTAGGAAACATTGCACCTTAAATGCTGAGCAATAGCATGAATCCAAATTATCAAGAGGAACACAGATCAAATTCTAAAGTTGCCCTTAGGTGCATCAACTATTTCCAAAGCACATTCTTGCAGGTGACATGATAGCAGTATTCCATTATTTGACGGGTGAACAAAAAAAAAAAAAAAGAGGGACTCAGCCTATTCTCCAAAGCGCCAAAAGCAGGACAAGAAGCAATGGAGGGAAACTATTCAAGGAGAGAAGCAACTTGGAACTAAGGAGAAACTTCCCGACAGTCAGAACAATTAACAAGTGGAACAACCTGCCTCCAGAAGTGGTGAATGCTCCAACACTGGAAGTTTTTAAGGAGAGGCTGGCCAGCCATTTGTCCAAAATGGTATAGGGTTTCTTCCCTGAGCAGCGGGTTGGACTAGATGACCTCCAAGGTCCCTTCCAACTCTGTTATTCTGTTACCTGTTTGAGAAACAGAAGGTTAATCCAGAGAGAGGTGAAGTAAGACTGCCACATGTTTGCATTTTAACAGTCTTACTAAGATTAATCTATTTTAAGGTAAAGGTAAAGTTTCCCCCGCACATGCGTGCTAGTCGTTTCCGACTCTAGGGGCCGGTGCTCATCTCCGTTTCAAAGCCGAAGAGCCAGCGCTTGTCCGAGGACATCTCCGTGGTCATGTGGCCGGCATGACTAGACGCCAAAGGCACACGGAACGCTGTTACCTTCCCACCGTAGTGGTCCCTATTTTTCTACTTGCATTTTTACGTGCTTTCGAACTGCTAGGTTGGCAGAAGCTGGGACGAGTAACAGGTGCTCACTCTGTTACGCGGCACTCGGGATTTGACCCGCCAAACTGCCGACCTTCTGATCGACAAGCTCAGCGTCCTAACTCACTGAGCCACCACATCCCTTTTTAATCTATTTTGCTTCCTGTCAATTTACTAAGAATAAAACCAGCTGCTTTGAGGAGGGACATTGGGTTCATTAAGTGCAAAAGGCAATTTAATTCCACCCACTCTCTTTATATTATTTTAAGGTTTCCTGCCATCTAATTCTGCATTTTTTATTCCGTGCCAGATTTCAACCTTGTTATTGCTATTTATTGTGGAAAGCATCCAGACTGAACAATTTCTATTAAGTGACAGTAAAATCCACCAGCAATTTATTAATCTATAACTAGAAGTAAATTAATTTCAATGAGACCAAACTATGACAGAGGTAGTCTAAACTGTGCTTCTGAATTCTCTAAACAACCAGCTTAGAAAGATTGTGTGCAGCGAGATATTAACTAAATAAATGTAAAAGGCTGCCCTTTGTTCTCATAACATACATGGTCCTGATCAGAGATGTGTAGAATATAATGTATTAAACTTAACATGGGCCCCATATTATTTTGAGCAGGCAAAACAGGGAGGGATGGGGAAGTGAGAGTAAACTTTAATGGACAGAGCAGCAAAAGTGTAGGTAGTTTTCAACACACAGCCACAAATGAGCCCGGAATTTTCCACTGCTAAGCGAGACAGTTGTTAAGTAAATTTTGCCCCATTTTACACTCTTCCTTGCCAGAGTTGTTAAGTGAATCCCTGCAGTTGTTAAGTGAGTAAGATGGTTGCTAAGTGAATCTGGCTTGGCTTGTCAGAAGGTCTCAAAAGGGGATCACGTGACCCCGGGACACTGCAACTGTTATAAGTCAGTTGTCAAGTGTCTGATCACATGACCGTGGGGACGCTGCAAAGGGTCATAAGTGTGAAAAATGGGCATAAGTCACCTTTCTCAGTGCTGTTGTACCTTTGAATGGTCACTAAATGAACTATTGTAAGTCATTCCCGTAGTTGTAGTTGTTCCCTCAGGGGTAGGCAACCTTGGCTCTTTTGTGACTCGCGGACTTCAACTCCCAGAATTCCTGAGCCAGCCATGCTGAGGGGAAAGGGAGAGGTTTCCAAGCTGAGCCATGCTGGCTCAGGAATTCTGGGAGTTGAAGTCCACCAGTCATAAAGCGGCCTAGGCCTAGGCCAGAGGTAGGCAACCTTGGCTCTTTTATGACTCGTGGACTTTAACTCCCAGAATTCCTGAGCCAGCCATGCTGAGGGGAAAGGGAGAGGTTTCCATGCTGAGCCATGCTGGCTCAGGAATTCTGGGAGTTGAAGTCCACGAGTCGTAATAGAGCCAAGGTTGCCTACCCCTGCGTCTCTAGGTCATTCCCATCTACCATTTAAGTTCTCTGTTAACATTTACTCATTGAGCGACCATTCGAAATTATGGCAACACTTTGTGATAGTGCTGAACAAGTGATACTCGCAACAAGTTCGAAGTTCCAGCCATCACGATGGCCCGCAGTCACGTGATCATGATTTGGGTGCTTGGCAACCTGCTCACACTTACAATAGTTGCAGAAACCCGGCTACAGCAGCCACTAACCCCACCCCATCCCGGCCTGCTTGCAAGACATCCAGGACTTTTGAGCTTTCAACTTCCCCAGTGACTTTGCCTGTTGGAAGTCGGCAGGAAGCTGTGACAAGGTTCTCACTTAACGACCCGCAGTCCTCGCTTAGCGCCAGCAATGGGGTGTGTGTGCCAGCATTGCCGTCGCTAAGAGATGTGACACTGCACTTTATATTGTTTTAAGTGAGAGAAATTCCTGATTTTTGTCGTTAACCAAGAACTGCCTCTGCGGACTGTTTGTTTAAAAAAGAACAAATAATAATAAATTTATGGCTTTAATTAAATTTATGGATTTGGAGTGGAAAGATAAGATGGGAATAGAAAAAAGAAGGAAGCTATAATTCTCTTTCCTTTCTTTTCCTCTCCTTTTTTCTTCCTATTCTATTTTCTCCTTTCCTTCCTTCTTCTTCCCTTCCTTCCTTCCTTTGTTTTCCTCCCATATTTTTTTCTTTTCTCCTTTTCCCCCCTTCCCCTTCCCTCCCCTCCCTTTTCCTTTCTCCCTCCCTTCCCACCCCTCCCCTTTTCTTTAACTTCTTTCCTTTTTTTCTTTATTTTCTATCTTCTTTTTTTCTTATTTTGTCTTTAATTTTCTTTCTTTTATTGTATTCGAGAACTCAAATATTTTCTTCCTTCTCTGAGGCAATCCCCTTTAAAAATAGGCTAGCGCAGGGGTGTCAAACTCAATTTCATTGAGGGCCGCATCAGCACTGCGGTTGCCCTCAAGGGGCCGGGTGGGTGTGGCCAGGGTGGGCGTGGCCTACTGGGTGGGCGTGGCTAGAGTACGTATGGCCTACTGGGTGGGCGTGGCCAGCTCTACATCGTTGGCATCAAGGGTGCCTATGGGGGCCCGGGCAGGAGTGGGAGAGATCTGAGGGTCTCTGGCGGAAGGAGGGTCTCTGGGCCAGGGCCAAGGCAGGGGGGGGCGTTCCCTCACTGTTTCCAGGATGGCTTCGCGGGCCGCATGAAACCATTTCGTGGGCCGAATCCGGCCCCCGGGCCTTGTGTTTGACATGTCTGGGCTAGCGACTGTGATGAGGGTGAGATTGTGTCTTATCCCTCCATCTGCCTTGCCTGCTCATATCACAATCTCTGGCTACATTGTGGGCTGTTTGTTTGTTTGTATTATCCGCTCCAATTTAAGGGAGCTGATATTCTCTTTGTTGTCCCTTTGCCACTCCACATTCCAACCATCTCTTTCATGTCTTAAAATTTGTTCCCTGTTTTTCCAATTCTTACAGCCGGTCTCCATGGAGGCTGAAAGCTCCAACTCTCTTCACGGAGATGAAAAGCAAAAACAGTCCTTAATGCAGTTTCAGAACTGTGCGGCAAACGAGAAGAAAGGACTCTCCAACAAGCATAGTTTTACATTTGCCAAAGAAAGCATAAAAATTGTATAAGATGGAGTCTTCTCTCTACCAAAAAAAGGGCCCCAAAAAACTAGTCCTGGATTTTGTAACTTCAGTTAACCAAGATGATTAAAGAGCAACTGGGATGATTAAAGGCCTGGAGACTAAAGCATATGAAGAACGGTTGCACAATTTGGGTTTGGCCAGTCTAGAGCAGACATGTCAAACACAAGGCCCGGGGGCCGGATGCGGCCCGTGAAGTGGTTTCATGAGGCCCGGGAAGCCATCCTGGAAACAGGGAGGGAACGGCCCCCACTGCCTTGGCCCTGGCCCAGAGACCCTCCTTCTGCCAGAGACCCCCAGATCTGTCCCACTCCTGCCCGGGCCCCCATAGGCACCCTTGATGCGAACCATGTAGAGCTGGCCACGCCCACCCAGTAGGCCATATGCACTCTAGCCACGCCCACCCAGTAGGCCACACCCACCCAGGACACACCCACCCAGCCCCCTGAGAGCAACCGCAATGCTGATGCGGCCCTCAATGAAATTGTGTTTGACACCCCTGGTCTAGAGAAAAGAAGGATCAGGGGTGACATGATAGCAGCATTTCAATATTTGAGGGGCTGCCACAAAGAAGAGTGCGGGGGGGGGGGTTCAACTTATTTTCTAAAGCAACTGAAGGCAGGACAAGAAAAAAATGGATGCAAATTAATCAAGGAGAGGTGCAGTCTGGAATTAAATAAATAATAATAAATAATAATAAACCTTTATTGTCAAAGTACAACATGTGTACACTGAGATTAGCTGAGCCTCCCCCCCTGCTCTCTCCCCCCAACACACAGTGACAAAAACCCTCCATCCTACCACACCATGTGAACCAACTACACCACACACCGGCCTCCCAAGTCAAAGAGAAACTACCTAAAAGTGAGAATAATTTATTAGTGGAACATCTTCCTTCAGAAGTTATGGATGCTCCAACCTTGGGGGTTTTTAAGAACAGATTGGACTGGTCTCAAATTATATAGGGTTTGCTGCTTGAGTAGGGGGTTGGACTAGAAGACCTCCGGGGTCCCTTCAAACTCTATTCTGATTGAATCCCACATTATTTCCCACAAATATACTTGATGCTTAAAGCCTCACGGTTCAAGATCAATGTTTTCCATTGTATTAATCATGCCTTTCTACACCAGGAAAGCATTATAATTAATCTCCCTCATTTACATGCAGTATTGTTTATGCATAGGTAGTGACAGATTTTATTTTCCTGGGCTCCAAGATCACTGCAGATGGGGACTGTAGCCAAGAAATTAAAAGACGCTTGCTCCTTGGGAGGAAAGCCATGGCAAATCTAGACAGCACACTAAAAAGCAGAGACATCACCCTGTCAACAAAAGTGTGTATAGTCAAGGCTATGGTCTTCCCAGTTGCAATGTATGGCAGTGAAAGTTGGACCATAAGAAAGGCTGAGCACCAAAGAATTGAAGCCTTTGAACTATGGTGCTGGAGAAGACTCCTGCGAGTCCCTTGGACTGCAAGGCGATCAAACCGGTCAGTCCTAGAGGAGATCAACCCTGACTGCTCTTTAGGAGGCCAGATCCTGAAGCTAAAACTCAAATACTTTGGCCACCTAATGAGAAGGAAGGACTCACTGGAGAAGAGCCTAATGCTGGGAAAGATTGAGGGCAATAGAAGAAGGGGACGACAGAGAATGAGGTGGCTGGATGGAGTCACTGAAGCAGTAGGCGTGAGCTTAAATGGACTCCAGAAGATGGTAGAGGACAGGAAGGCCTGGAGGAACATTGTCCATGGGGTCACGATGGGTTGGACAAGACTTCGCAACTAACAACAACAAATTGTTTATGCTTCTGTTGAGATATAAGATATTAGTGGATGCAAACACTGTCACAGCAAATTGAAAAGACCTGTTTTAACTTTTCTAAAAGCATTGTGTGAGGAAGAACGGGATTGATTATTCTGAATATCACTGCAAAATTCTCATATTCTGTACTGTATTCAATTTACAACCACAGCAGAGCCCAAAATTTCTGTCGCTAAGCGAGGACAGTTCTTAAGTGAGTTTTGCCCCATCTTACACCCTTTCTTGCCACCATTGTTAAGTGGATCACCACAGTTGTTAAGTTAGGCAAGCGGTTGTTAGGCAATGCTTCCCCCATTAACTTTGTCAGGTCGCAAAAGCTGAACACATAACCCCAGGACACTGCGACCGTCATAAATAGGAGTCAATTGCCAAGCATCCAAATTTAGATCACAAGACTGTGAGGATGTTGCAACGGTCATGTGAAAAATAACCATAAATCACTTTTTTTCAGTGCCGTTGTAATTTTGAACAATCACTAAATGAATTGTTGTAGGACTACAAAATTCTATAAAATCTTCTGTTTTGTTTAATGCCATCGAGTCTCACTTTGGATTAGCTTTGGAAAGTTTGTTTACAGCTGGGGAGAAGCAGCAGGGGAGAAATAATGATCCAAGCTGGTCTGATCTCCTTTCAGTTATCTTCTGAACATCCCTGCGAGGTAGGCTGGGCTAAAAGGGACCAGTTCAAAATAGCCCAGGCAGGATCCATGGCTGAAGTGCGTTCACACCTCAGACTTCCCAGCAGCACAGCAATTGAATAACCAGGTTATTGAGTGTTGCAGGTGCTGGAGAGACCATGCTGAAGTGTGGCTGTAGCTTAGTGTTTCCTGAGGACTAGTCCCCTGAATTGAATGCTACAAATATTACAAGCTTCCATCCTCTTACTTGTCTTAACAAAATAACAGAGTCAGATTGAATTCCCCTAGTTGTATTTTCCATCCCACCAAGCATAAAATAACGACGTGCGGATGACCTTTCTCTTCTCAGTCAGAATAGAGCTGGGAGTGACTTTGGAAGTCTTCTAGTCCAGAGGTCTCCAACCGTTTGGGCACCAGGGACCACTTCTGTGGAGAAAGGTTTTTCCACGGACCGGAGAGTGCGTGGTTTTGTGTGCTGCCTGCATCCCACGGACGGGGCTTTGTTTGTTTGTGCGGACCGGTTGCTGGCGTGCCCCGGCCCAGTACTGGTCCACGGACCAGGGATTGGGGACCCCTGTTTTAGTCCAACCCCCTGCTCAAGCAAGAAACCCTACACCATTTCACACAAATGGTTGTCCAATCTTTTCTTAAAAACTTCCAGTGTTGGAGCATTCACCGCTTCTGGAGGCAGGTTGTTCCACTGGTTAATTGTTCTCACTGTCAGGAAGTTTCTCCTTAGTTCTAGGTTGCTTCTCTCCTTGACTAGTTTCCATCCGTTGCTTCTTGTCCTGCCTTCAGGCGCTTTGGAGAATAGCTTGACTCCCTCTTCTTTGGGGCAGCCCCTGAGATACTGGAACACTGCTATCATATAAATGGAATTAAATAAATTAAATAAAATAAATAAATCATCTCCCCCCTCCTCCTTCTCTTCATTAAATTAGACATAAACCAATTCCTGCAACGCTTCTTCGCATAGTTTAGCCTCCAGTCCCCTGGATCATCTTTGTTGCTCTTCTCTGCCTTCTTTCCAGAATCTCAACATCTTTTTTTTTTTTTAATATCGTGGTAACCAAAACTGGATGCAGTAATTCCTGGACTAATTTACCGGACTGTCTTTAGCGTATCCTCAATTTCAGCCATCCGGAGACGGACTGAGGGTTCCCCCAACGCGGAGCCTCTCTTTCTTTGGGAATTGGGGGGGCTGGGGAAAGGGTCGTGCGGGCAAGAACTACAATTCCCAGGAAGCCTTGCGTCCCCGAGCCCGTGCCAATGTCCTGGCATGCCACCGTGTTTCTGGAGAAGGCGATTTCCGGGGGGTGGGGGGAGCGAGATTCCGAAGGGAGACACCCCTTTCCTCGCCCAGGGACGCCCTTTGTACGGATCCTCACGACTGGATCCCCCGTCCCTGGTCCTGCCCGGGGCAAAAGTTGCTTTTCCTTTGTTTAATTCAGCCACCACCACCACCACCCCTCCACCCTTGCCCCGTGTCCCAGCGCCTTTCCCACGGGGCCGTCTCCCCTCCTGCTGGACATCGCCTGCTTTTGCAAACGAGAGCTCAGCCCGGAAGGATTGCACGGAGCTCGGTAAGGCCGTTTCCACGTCCTCCTCCTACCCACCCGCGTCCGAGCTTGCATTCGTCTCGCCCCTTCAATGAAGCCGTTCCGCCCGCACCCCCCCTCCCTTCTCTCCCCCCCCCTTGATTTCCATTTGGACGGGACTCTATGGCGCGTTCACACGACACGCCCGACGAAGTAACAGGGGATTCAGCCGGTTGTGGGAACGCAGGCATGCGGTGGGCCATGAAAACTAGGAGCTCGGCTTGCTTGAGCAAGGCCTCCTGAGCGGAGACAGCCGATGTGGCACCTTAGCTCTGGTTTTGCAGGTCGTGTGAATCTGTCCAAACCTCTGGGGTTGAGGCTGTTGGGAGATATTGGATCTGAGGCAATGCATCTCTGCTGAAACAGCAGATCTCAAACACTGCTGGTGCCCCTTTGGGGTGATGGGACCTGACGGTGGTCCTTCTTAGGTTGAAGCTGGCTCAGATAACAGTTTTGCCCATGTCTTCAAGGGAAGCCCATGGCAGTAGTCAAGGCTGCACTGAAACCATTGGACCAATCATGGCTGCATTCACTGGGCAAAGCAGCTGTGAGTTGGTTTAACACCTCATGTTTTTTTTTTCTTGTTTTAATCTGTATTAAGAGTGTTTTCATAGAATAAAAGGGGAGGGAGGAAGGACGGAAGAAGGAAGGAAGGAAGGAAGGGGGAAGGAGGAGGAGGAGGAGAGAGAGAGGAGGAGGGAAGGAAATCAAACAGATAAATATTAAGAAACATATGAATAACTACCAATCTTCTTTTTTAGAGGTCGTTAGAATTGTATTAGGGACGTGGTGGCTCAGTGGGTTAGGACGCTGAGCTTGTCGATCAGAAGGTCGGCAGTTTGGCGGGTCGAATCCCGAGTGCCGCGTAGCAGAGTGAGTGCCTGTTACGCGTCCCAGCTTCTGCCAACCTAGCAGTTCGAAAGCACGTAAAAATGCAAGTAGAAAAATAGGGACCGCTACGGTGGGAAGGTAACAGCGTTCCGTGCGCCTTTGGCGTCTAGACATGCCAGCCACATGACCACGGAGACGTCCTCGGACAAGCGCTGGCTCTTCGGCTTTGAAACGGAGATGAGCACCGGCCCCTAGAGTTGGAAACGACTAGCACACACGTGCGGGGGAACCTTTACCTTTACCTTTTAGAATTGTATTGTTCCTCCTTCCTCGTGAATTTTATACATCCCTTCTTTCCTTCATTTAATCCATGTTTTTCTTAAATCTTCAAATCTAGAAATCATTGCATCATTTCTTTTCTTTCAGCAAAAAAAAAAATCCATATAAGGTTTTCCAGCCTTTCAGACCAGCTTTATTGGAGGGTTTGTTTGTTTGTTTTTTGGGGGGAGGGGTTGTTTTTTATTGCATTAATTACAGCCCCTAACCTAGGAAAGTATTTTAATTAATCTGCCCCCTTAATTCAGTGCAATATTGTTAACGTCTGGTGAGATGTAAGATATTAACAGCCACAAAAACCGCTAACAGGAAGCAGACGGACCTATTTTAATACGTTTTCAAAAAGTAGGGAAAGAATATAACTTTACTGGATTCACCAAGGGAATCCCCTCTCCCCAGTCTATTTCTTCACACACACCCCACCTCAATGGGTCACCCCCCCATTCCCCATTCTCTAGGCCAGGTCCACCAGCCTTCGCCCACACTTATATCAGGTTTTTTTTTAAGGCAAGGGTCTTCAAACGTGGCAGCTTTAAGACTTGTGGACTTCAACTCCCAGAATTCCTTGGCCAGCCAGGGCTGACTGAAGAATTCTGGGAATTGAAGTCCACAAAAGTTTCCAAGTTTGAAGAACCCTAGTTCATGGGAACATGGGGGCATCTACCAGAAAGTCAAAAAAATCAAGATGGCAGCCCAAATTATTCAGTTACATTCAGGTAGTCCTTAACTTACAACAGATCATATAGAGACCATTCAAATTTGCAACGGCACTGAGAAAAGTGACCTACGACCATTTCTCACACTTATGACCGTTGCAGCATTCCCCATGGTCACATGATTCAAATTCAGATGTTTGGCAACTGACTCATATTTGACGGTTGTGGTTTCCTGGGGTCATGTGACTCCCCTTTTGCGACCTTTTGACTAACAAAGTCAATGGGGAAGACAGATTTGCTTTACAGCCATTTTACTTAACAGCTGTGTTACTAACTTAACAGCTGCAATGTTTCACTTAACAACCGTGGCAAGGGAGTTCGTAAAATGGGACAAAACTCACTTAACAAATGTTTCACTTAGCAACAGAAATTTGGGGCTCAATTGTTGTAAGTTTTTGACCTAACTCCCACTGGACCTTTGCCAGATGTTTCTTCCCCCTTCTACCTGAAAAACAATCAGGTATCTTCCAGCTATACTGAGATTATATCCCTAAATAAATTACAATTGGGTAGTTCTCATCCCATTTGTAATTTTAGGTTTTGTCCCCATTTGTAATTTTAGGCCTGAAATACAAAACAGAACACAGGGAGGGAATTAAAGTAAGATGGAACAAATTAAAAAAGGCTGCAGATAAACACTTCTGACATGTTTCTTTCTTTCTTTCTTTCCAATCAAACAGATAATGGCTAAGAACATCATCCAAAGAAGTCCATGAGTACATTGTCTACAATAGTGCATCTCCTATCATAGTGGAAGAATGAAGGTGTTAATGAAAAATCCGAGCTGAAAGCAAAAGAAAAGATTTAATTGAACAAAGTTGAGCAAACTTTTGTTTCATTTCTCAAGGAAAAGAAAGAAAAGAGAAAATTAAGAAATTATGTCAGTGACACACGTCACAAGAGTTTTGGCATTGGGAGATCATCTGCAGATCTATCCAAATAATTTCCAGGGGAAAAAGTTGATCCGGCCTATGACAGGATCTCTGATTTAAAAAAAATTGTCTATCTTGAGCCATTAAGTCTTCCTTTATTCTGAATTTGAGGTAAGTTTCAAAAATCATAAAAGGTCTTCAAACACGATGAAAAGGATATGGAGGCAGTGTTAATCAGACTTGCTCAGGGGGAAAAAAGTCTGGATTTGACCTCATCATTTCACTTTTCTTCCCAGGAAGTTTGTTCACGTACATGGCCCTTGCGAGGAAAGAGTACCACCAGGTGATGGAACCAACAGGTTAATTTGGTTCCAATCAACACAGAGCAAATCGGAGTTTTCCTTGGCGATGCCCAAAACTCAGGTGCAAATGGCATCGCAGGAGAGAGATGTTTGGGAAACTGCAGGTAATCCAAAGATGGTTAAAAATTCCTGGGCAATTCAGAATAAAAAGGAAAGAGAGATGAGTCCGGAATGGAATCTTCCTATGGAAGAGGGTCTGGCTTTACATTTGGGGTCTCTTGAAAACAAATCCCTGGACGCAGCCGAGCAAAAAAACTCACCAAAGAGATATTCCAATTTTCCTCTGGAATTTCAACCGGAGGACGAAGAAGAGAATATTGCAATACACGCCAGTTGCCTAGCGGGCGCATCCCAAATCAGCATCAAAGAGGAAGACTTAGAACACCCCGAATATGAATGGGCGCTGTGCCAAAACTCTGTCCCGTTTCTGGCGCAAAGGATCAAAAAGGAAGCCAACGCAAACTCCCCGCTGAATTCAGAGTTTGGGGAAGACGTGGACGCGCCCTCGATTTTCCTCAAAAGGTGCACTACTTCCATGCTTGTAAAACAGGACGGGGGCTTTGCCAAATCCCAGGAAAATATCCCCCTAATGCTGGAAGAGCCGAAAGCAGAGAAAACGTTCCCCTGTCCTGTTTGCGGCAAAGAATTCAATCAAAAGTCTAATCTTACTCGGCACCACAAAATCCACACGACCGAAGGGTCGTACAAGTGTACCAAGTGCGGGGAAAGCTTTCGTATGAATCGGCAACTGCTTCGACACCAGCGGATGCATCTGAGCGACCCATTCAAATGCACCGAGTGCGGGAAGAACTTCAGCCGGAGGTCCAACCTGATCAGGCACCAAAGGATCCACACGCGGGAAGCGCCGTACCAGTGTCCCGAGTGCGAGAAAACTTTTAACCAGAAAACCAATCTTTTCAGACACCGGATGATCCATATCCAGATGGGACCTTGCAACTGTACCAAGTGTGGGAAACTTTTCACGCAGAGAAAGAATCTGGTCAAGCATCAGAAGCTGCATCTGAGCGAAGGGGACCAGAAATGCTTCATTTGCGGGAAGCAATTTCGGCTGAAAAAATATCTCCGGCGACATCAAAAAATCCACAGTCGGGAGATGCCAAATATTCATAAAACTCAGATGGAGTGAGCAGGTTTGGCAAAAAGAACTGGAATTACAGACCGGGTAGTCCCAAAGGTGCTTTTTCACAAGGAAAGTGGACTTTCTTGGGGGTTTTTTTTTGAAGACGTTTCACTCCTCACCCAAGAAGCTTCTTCAGCTCTGACTGGATGGTGGGGAATGGAAGGATTTATACAGCCAGAGCTGAAGAAGCTTCTTGGAGGAGGAGCAAAACGTCTTCAAATAAAACCAAGAAAATCCACTTGCCTCCTGAAAAAAGCACCTTTGGGACAACCGTGACTCGGAGGAGTGAGAATCTCCATAGACATAAAGGCTGGTGGAAAAAATCGAAATGGCAGTTCAGGTTGTTTTCGCTTAGCGACTGCCTCCTTTAGTGACCTTTGCAGTTACGACAGGGGATGAAATAGTAACTTTGCAACCAGTGCTTCCACTTATCACCTTTGCAGGTTTGTAAAGCAAAGGAAACCTGAAGGAAGATCAAAGCCACACTCATGATTTTATTTAGCAATTGCTCCATTTAACGACTGAGTTGCCAATTATGGTTGCTAAATGAGGACTACTTGTAGACATACCTGGAGATGCGGACACCCAAGTGAAAAATGGAGGTTTCATATGCTTAATCACATTTGGAAGGGAAAAAAAACACAGTCCTCCTCCTTGCAGCCATCTGGGACGTAAAGCAATGCGTTTCACTGTGTGTGTGTGTGTGTGTGTGCGCGCTAATTCACAGGACTAATTTTGTGTGTATTCCCAGGAACGCTGACGGTAGCACTAGGATGGAATAGAACCTTTGTCGTCGTGAATTTATGCCCTGGGCACCCTACAGTGGACACCGACTTTCTGCTTGCCAAGATACTTCCCCCCCCAAAAAAATGGAATTAGAAAAAGTTCCTAACTAATTTGATTTCTGTTGGTTACGCATCTTGAAGCTTTCATTCTGCCGAGCCATTTACCTCCTCCTCCTCCACCACCACAGCTAACAAAAATTGTGCAAAAAATAAGCGAGGTTATATAAATGTTTTGGACTTGTGTAAGATGTGCAAGATGATTTCAGGATTGCTTTGGGTGGAAAGACACACACATGTATAATTTTCCTTTAGCATCTCAGCCCAATAACTGTGATTTAAGAAGTAGGCGGTTCCCATTTCCTGTCATCTCTAGCCAACGTGTCGGGTCTTATGGGGGCGGGGTGGGGGGTAAATAGGTAGGATGATCTCATCCTACTTTATTCAAAAGCTGCATTAACAGAAGTCTCAAAAGTGAAAATCTGCTCTCTTTCTGGTCCCTTCTGAGCCTTTCGCGAGCGCATTGTGCAGCTGTGTGCCATCTCTTACCTGGCCCTTTTCTTGGCAATGCTTCTTCGCCCAGTCTCCTACGGACAAACCATGCCACGTGGCTTAAAGACGAGGGGATTTTAAAACATCTGGTCCTCAAATGTAATTTTGCAAGGGCTTGAATAAAACTTCCATTTCAATCCTGCTTCCTGAATTATGCAACGAGATTCCTTTTCTGCAATTGCAGGTGATCCTCGACTTGCAATAGTCTTATTTAGCGACCGTTCGAAGTCGCAAGGATACTGGAAAAAGTGACGGCCGTTTTTCACGGCAGCATCCCCTAGCTCACATGAACAAAATCCAGACGCTTGGCAACTGACTCGTATTTTATGACGGCCGCAGCATCCCGGGGTCACGTGAACCCCTTCTGCGACCGTCTGACAAGCAAAGTCAACGAGGGAAGCCAGAGTCACTTCACATTTTAAGCACAACGTGAAAAACAGGGTGAACATCGGCTCGCCCGTTCTCTAGTTACAATTCTTGTGATTTTAATATATCCACCCGTGCAGCTTTTCTGGCAGATCCACGAAGGAAGAGAATTGCGGTGGCGTTTTTTTACTGTTTGGTCTACAAGCCTGGGGATTTGCTGGTGTTGCCATCTGAATATTGGGCAAAGCATGGGTTGAACGATAAATAAACTGAATTATCGGTGGCCTCTTTGCTTTAGTCTGTAATGCATCTTAAAAAGTCAAGGGTTTCTCTCTCCCCCCCCCCCTCCCCAGGTATCTGATGTCTTCCTGGATTTTTCTTATCAATAAAAAAGTGGTCTCTCTCTTCCTCCTCTTTGTGAACCCCAACCCCTTCTAGCATGGATGATATAACCAAGTTTAGTAATGAAACGTCTGTAAGAAAACAACCAGGCTCACAGACCACCAAGGAATATACTCAGCTGTTCTCCTCCTTTAATTGCTGCTCTTCCCGTCTTCCCCTCTTCTATTTTCTCCTTTTCCTATCTTCTACTTCACCTCCTCCCAGCCCTTTCCCATTGTAGCCAAAGCTCTGGAGTCTCCTAACAGGCTGTCATGTCACAACAGGTAGTCCTTGACTTACAACAGTTCATTTAGTGACTGCTCAAGGTTACGACGGCAGTGAAAAAAAGGGGACGAGACTGTTTTCCAGACTTAACCACCCTTGCAGCATCCCCATGGTCATGTGTGATCCAAATTCAGACGCTTGGCAATTGACTCACTTTTATGACGGTTGCAGTGTCCCGGAGTCACACGATCCTCTTTTGCGACCTTCTGACAAGCAGTCAGTGGGGAAGCCAGAGTCACTATACTAATATGTAACTATGATTTATGACCTATGAACCTTATATGTATATTGTGGGTCTACGCAGAGACAAATTCCTTGTGTGTCCAATCACGCTTGCTCAATAAGCAATTATTTTTCTTTCTAACTATATCGTCTATCTACTATCTATAATTTATCTACTGTTGTCATATCCACCCATCTATATCATCTAATTTTACAACTGCAGTAATTCACTTAAAAACTGGCAAGAAAAATCGTAAAATGGGGCAAGGCTCACTTAATAACTACCTTGCTTAGGAACAGAATTTTTGGGCTCAAATTGTGGTTTGTAAGTCAAGGACCAACTGTACTAGGCAGCTATGGTGAGATTTGCCATCACCCCCTCAATTTTTCCTCTAGCCTCCCCCCCCCCCCCAATCTGAAATTCTGGACAGACCTAATTACTCAGCAAGGCCTTAAATCCAGCCAAGACTTATGTTTTGGTTTTACCTTGATTTGTAAAATCAGTGGCACAACGACTTGTTCAGGCTGGTGGGAGCAGGTGGGTAGGAAGAAACTGCATATGGATCACAGCTAAGGATGCAAAACTGGGTCACTAATCCAGCGGCAATGGGCATTTTAATCCTTCCTGAGCGAGAGTTTAAAAGGAGCCAGGCCTAGTTCCTTTTGCTTATGGAAACCGTGGCTTTAAAAATAAAACCCACCTCTGTGTAAACTTTGATCCTGTTAAGAGAGGTCAGCTGAAGGATTAACCTGCTCAAAACATTTTGTCTTTTGGGCAGGTGCTGAGAATAAACCTTGGAGATTATCATTAGATTTAACACCGGAGAATATTCAACTCTGTTCTCCATTAATAATCCATAAAGAGCAAAGAGAATAAAAGTTCTGTGTTGCTACTAGGAAATTGTTTTGTTTTTTTCCTGCAACAAATACAGGTGTTTTTTTTATTTAAACTTATTTTCTAGGGTACATGTTGGAACAGAGTCCTGATCTGATGCCTCCTATTCCAGGCACCTGTAGCTATATATTATGTATTTTCAATTTTTAAAGAACAAGAGAGCCAAAATCTTATTTCAGCAATTGGAGAGGAGGTGAGGTTGCAAGTTCAAGAGGATTGGACACTCCCAAATTATGGGGTACAATTCCAGACGAAGTAGGGCTGTATGCATGGATGGTGTTTTTTTTTTTCCTGGATGGATTAAAGTGCTCTTTTTTTTCAAATTTGGTGAATGTTAAGATGTGCAGACCTTAATTTCCCAAAATTCCCCAATCGCAGTAACTCTCAGAATTACGTTTAGATAAAGGCAAAGACTAGTGATGTAAATCGGAGGGGGGGGGGGAAGTATATACTGTGTCTGTGGGGGTACGGTGTTTGAACGTTTGTAACTGTCATTTATTTTAACTTAACATGTCAAGGTTCAGACCACTAGATTCCACAATGACTCTTGAGTGACTTAGAATTTAATAAAGGAATAAAAAAGAAAATGACATATGACAAAGAGAACAGAAATTACCTTTATGTAACATGCAAGATAAAAGATGGATGGAAAGAAAACAGGGAAAGGAAGGAAGAGGGGTGGTGAGGAAGGAGGGAGAGGAGGAAAGAAAGAAAGAGGAAGGAGGGAAGGAAATGGGTATGAGGAGGGGGAAAGTGGGTGTGAGGAGGGAAGAAAAAAAAGGAAGAGAGAGAAAGAGAAAGAAAGGAAAGAAAAGAAAGAGAGAGAGAAAAAGAAAAAACAACAAGCAGATGCTGGTTCCCAAGACACCTGCAGCTGTTCTCAAAAGCTGCCTCTGGCAATGCTTTGTCCTGCAGCTTTTGAACCCACTGCCTCCCTTTTTCCAAGGATCTTGTTCCCCCCTTCGCACTGGCTGCCTTTAGTCTCTGGAGGCCAAGTCTAGGAAAGACTCTGCAATCGCCAATTTGAGGAGGGGGGCTTCCAGCAATAGCACTTAAGGCTTATATACCACCCCACCCCGCAGCACTCTCTGGAGAGTTTACAAAGGTCAGCCTATTGCGCCCCCCCCCAACAATCTGGGCCCTCATTTTAACAACCTCGGAAGGATGGAAGGCGGAGTCAGTCCTGGATCGAACTGCTGGCAGGCAGGCAGAGTTTCTGACCCCTGTGCCACCAGGGCTCAGGTAAGATTGCTCCCAGGGTGGTGGTTTTCAACCTTTTCTTTACCATGGGCCCCTTTTAAACACCTTTTGGGGCATGGACCATGGCCACAGACCCCCAATACATAAGATTTAAACCATAACATTTCTTCAAGTCTTCATCCTCCCCACCCGCCCGAGATGATATCGCAGCCCCCCTGGGGGGTCCACAGGTTGGGAGCCACCGTCGTCCCAGGACAAACTCCAAAAGGCACTGATCATCTCTGTCTACACAATTGTCAGAGAAGAAAAAATACGGGACGGTTAATGGACAGAAGACTTTGCTCTGAGGTCACCAATTAGCAAAGACATCCATCGTTCCAATCTGCACATTCCTTGGCTGGGCCCAAGAAAGTTAGTCCTCTACTCACAACCACTTGTTTAGTGACTGAAGTTATAATGGCACTGAAAAAAGTGACTTTTTTGACACCAATGACTTTCGCTGCATCCCTGTGATCAGCGGCATCAAGAAAAGTAATTTTTGACTACTTTTCACACCATCATCGCTGCATCCCCACGGTCATGTGATCAAAATTCAGATGCTTGGCAACTGACTCGTATTTGTGACGGTTGTAGTGTCTTGGGGACACGTGATCCTCTTTTGCGACCTTCTAACAAGCGAACTCAATGGGGGAAGCCAGATTCACTTAACAACCGTGTCGCTAATTTAACTACTGCAGTGATTCTCTTAACAACTGTGGCGAGAAAGGTGGGGGGAAATTCACTTAACAAGCCTCTGACTTAGCAATGGAAATTTTGGGCTCAATTGTGGTTGTAAGTTGAGGACTACCTGTAGCGCAAGAATTTTTGAAAATGATTCCTGAAGATGCTACCGTATGAAGTTGCATTCCCAGCTATTTATTTTCCAGTACAAAGTCCTCAGCTTATGATCACAACGGAGCTCAAAATTTATGAGACAGTTACTAAGTAAATTTTGCCCCATTTTACAATCTTTCCTGCCACAGTCGTTAAGTGAATCGCTGCAGTTAAGGTAGTGAGTCTCACTGCCCCATGGACTTCGCTTGTCAGAAGGTCGCAAAAGGGGATCACATGACCCCCCCAGGACACTGCAACCGTCATAAATATGAGTCAGTGGCCAAGTGCCTGAATTTTGATCACATGACCATGGGGAGGCTGCAATGGTTGTTAAGTGTGAAAAACAGTCATAAAGTCACTTTTTTTTCAGTGATGCTAAGTTTGAATAATTGCTAAATGAATTGTTGTAAGTCAAGGACTGGCTGTATTGTGAAACTCTGCCATTGCTTCCTTCCAGACTTTGTCCTGCTGGTCACACAACCATCTAACCAGGCAAGATAACAATCTGATACCTGATCGTTTCACCTACTTCAATATTTTTGAAGGCATTTTCACCCTAAAGTCAAAGTCAACCACATCTGTTCACGGCTAACTATGCCTTGTATCCTCCATGAGAGTTTGCAAAACATTGGCATTTTGGCCAGAAATGTTAGGTAAACAGCCAATAAGTGAACCGTGGTCAAATCATGGCTTGCGAAGCTTCTCACACCTTTAATGGGGGGGGGGAGAAAAACCTGTCTTCTTTTTCCAGAAAGGAAGATTAAAATAATTACCTGAGAAGACTTGGATCTGAGGAACGGTTGGCTCAAGGAAAGCTGACAATGGGGAATTTGCCCTGGATATTAATCCAAGGAAAAGGTCACCTCTATCTACTTAGAAGAGGGAAATATTCTGAACTTTAAAAACAAATAGCAACTTTCTAATTATGAGAAATTGTTTTAAGCAAGTTGTGCCCCCAAGGGATGCAGAAAGGGGGTGAAGGGCTAATTCCACCTCCTACATCAACTGCAGTTTGGCATGGACTCCTTTCAAAATGGGAGTCGGCTTGTAGAAGACAGCTTTGGCTTACGCCAGTCCTCGACTTGTGTCCATAATGGAGCCTGGAATTTCTATCGTAATTCATAATGGTTGTAAGTCAAGGCACCCATTTGACTAACTCAATTTTACAATCTCTTTTGCGGTAATCATTAAGTGAACATGGTTGTAAAGCAAAAAATGATGGTCACTAAGCAACTGCTGCGGTCATTAAGTGAGACGATACATTCCTGTGTGTGTTTTTTTTGCCAAGAAACAGCTGAAAAAGCCAGTCTCCAGCAAAAAAAATATTCTAAATCACATTATGGATAGTCCTTGACTTACAACCATTCATTTAGTGACCATTCAAGGTTACACCAGCACTGAAAAAAGTGACTGATGGCCATTTTTCACACTTACGACTACTGCAGCATCCCCCTGGCTAGGTGATCAAAGTTCAGATGCTTGGCAACTGTTTTCTATTTATGAGGGTCGCATGTGATCCCCTTTTGCGACTTCTGACAAGCAAAGTCAACGAGGATTCACGCAACAATTGTGTGACTAATTTAACAACTGCAGTGATTCAGTTGCCGGCGGGTAACACCCAGGGGTAGGGCCTTCTCAGTGGGTGCACCTGCCCTGTGGAACCAGCTGCCTGCGGAGCTTAGGACTGCCCCCAACCTCCGTTCATTCTGCCGGGACCTGAAGACCTGGCTCTTCGAGCTCTCTGGCCCAGGCTGAGAATATTTTTAATTTTAATTTTAACTGGGTTTTAATTTTCTCAGGGTTCTATTTAATCTCTTTTAATTTGTTTTAACGTTTGTATTGACTGTTTTTTAAATGCCCTGTAAACCACCCTGAGTCCTTTGGGAAAGGGTGGTATATAAATCTAAATAAAATAAAATAAAATAAATAAAATAAAATGTCTCTCTTAACAAAGGAAAATTTAGGCTCAGTTGAGGTTGTAAGTTAAGGGCAATCCAGCTGTGCCCACCCATGGGAGTTTTGCCAGATGTCTCTCTCCCTCTTGAACCCAGCAAACAATGTTCTCTAATCCAGATATATCTTCCAGCTAAATTAAGATTACATCCCAAATAAGCCACAATTGTCTGGTTGTTCTCATCCTATTGACATAACCAGGTTTGGTCCCTAGCTGCAATTTTATGCCTGCAATGCAAAAGAGAATGTCTGGAGGGAATTAAAATAAGGTGTGTGTGGGGGGGGAAATGGGTGAAGCTCACTTAACAACAGTCTTGCTTAGCAATGAAAACTTTTGGCTCAATTGTGGTCTTAAATTGAGGACTATCTGTATGTGTTTATGAAACACCGCAACCGGCTTATAAAGGTGAGCCAGTTGCCACACACCAAAAATGTGGTTAACTGACTTGAGCGTGTGTGTTTGCTCCAGAATCCAAAAGGTCATCTGAGTTTAGTCATAGTTTTGAACAGCTTCTATGTGAGGGTAGAAGAAAGTACATTTCTGTCCTATTCTGAAAAGGAGCAATTGCAGCTTCCATGGAACCTTTAAGTCCTGTAGCGCCATCTGCTGGAAAGGAGGTTCAATGCACTGAAAAACAAATACAGGCAGTCCTCGACTTACAAACACAATTGAGTCCAAAATTTTTGTTACTGAGACATTTGTTCAGTGAGTTTTGTCTTATTATAGGACCTTTCTTGCCACAGTTGTTAAGTGAATCACTGCAGCTGATACATTGGTATCCCGGTTGTTAAGTGAATCTGGCTTCCCCCATTGACTTTGCTTGTCAAAAGGTTACAAAAGCCCCATTTCCATCTGTCCTGTTTGCCATCGTTCACTCCCTAGAGACTAAAATGGACAATGTGAAATTTGAGCGGGCCACGATTCTACAAGGAGTATATATTGGAGGTGGTGACCCTTTGAGAGCGGTATGCAACAAAATTTCATTTTGATGTGTGCCGATTGGTGTACATTCAAAGTGACAATAAAGTTATCATCATCATCATCACGTGACCCCAGGACGCTGTGACCGTCATAAATACGAGTCAGTTCCCAAAGACCTGAATGTTGATCACATAATCTGCTACAAAAGTCGTGTGAAAAATTATATTTTTTTCCTTCAGTGCTGCTGTAACTTAGTAAAATTTCGCCTGAGAATCTTGTTTTAATGAAGGGCAATGCCATTCTGCAAGTTAAGAGATTCTGGCATGGAGAGTTCACTTTTTCTACAGTTAGTCCTCGACTTACGACTGCAATGGAGAGAGAAGAGATGTGACGTTAAGACAGCAACAGTTAAGACAACCTGGCATGTTTTCAGCCATTTTAATTGTGGTTATTGGAGATGGGGTTAAAATCATGTAGAGATGAGGGACTGGATAACCAGAGGGTCCCTGATTGTGCGAACAAAGCCATGACAAATAATACATGTCATAAAACCTCTTATTAATGTGGACAATTAAAAGTGGACTTTATAGTGAGGTTTTCCTTCCTGGCATTAGCTTCAGACCTCCGCTGCCTCCTTTTTCCCCGTCTCCTGTCCCTCGAAGGGAGGATACTTGGTCTCCACATCAGCCCAAGTTATGTTGCCGTTGGCCAGGCCGCCCACCAGGGCTGGCAGCTCTGAGATCTAAAAGGAGGAAAAAGAGACATACCGATCAATCTAGGATTGAGTGTCCGTGTTTCGGAGATTCTTTCAGAATACTGGAAAGTCATGCAGTGGGACTGGCTGCCCAGCAAAAGGATTTATTCCTCTGGGATGCGTTTCTCCACCGCAAAGCCAGAGGGAGCACAGCAAACACATACCCCGTGTTTTCCCGAAAATAAGACCGGGTCTTTTTTTTGGGGGGGGGGGCCCTCCAAAAGAGGCACCAGGTCTTATTTTCAGGGGGTGTCTTTTATACTCAACTCTGACACCGACAGCCCCACCCAGCCGGTCCACTTCTTCTGGGGCCAAAGTTCTGCAGCTGCATTCGGGCCTGCATTTTGCAGTCAGGCCACTCCAGAAGGCCTAAGCAGCCAAGTACTGAGCTATGGATTCAATCTATGGCTCGGTTCTCGATTGCAGTGGCCTTCCGGAAAGGCCTGTGACTAAGAAATACGGGCTTAGCTGCAGAAGACGCCACAGAAGAAGTGGGCTAGCTTATTTTCGGGGTAGGCCTTGCTTTTGAGGAAACAGGGATACCACTACCATAAACAAATCTAAAAGGCAACCGGACTTTGTTTTCTCTTTGGAAATGTTTCGCTTCTCATCCAAGAAGCTTCTTCAGTTTTCACTTTAGTTCTTCCATTAGAATTGAAGAAGCGTCTTGGATGAGAAGCGAAACGTCTTCAACGAAAATAAAAAAAAGTCCGGTTGCCTTTTAGAAAAGCATCTTTGGGACAACCACGACCTGGATAGACTGAGAATCTCTAGATGTTCACCACCAGAGAAGAGTTTCTCCTGTCCTCAAGCAGTCTCCACCCAAGAGGGTGATTCTGACCACTCTACATGGGCCCTTGTCTCCTTTCTTAATTGGTCCTTTTCGTCTTGGAGACTTCTCTCCATAGAATTATCTTTATTTAAAATATTTATAATCCACCTACCACCCAGATCTCGCAGCAAGTTATAATCCATAAAACAATTAGAAAGAGAAATGTTTCCAACAGTATTTCTCAACTTTAAGACATGCATAGCTGGCTGGGAATTCTGGGAGTTGAAGTCCACATGTCTTAAATTTGCTAAAGTTGAAAAATGCTGGTTTATAGAGATGGATACGGATTCTGTTGGTATGTGTTTGTGTCTGACTTTCTTCTCTCTCCACCTTTCATTCCCAAGGACATATTTTTATTTTCTGCAGATTTTACACCCCCATCCTTTGCAAAAGCTGCCCAGAGTCCATCATACCTCGGCCCGTATCTGCCGCATGGAGTCGCGATCTCTTAAGGTGGCTGTGTGGGGGGTCTTATTGACCGTGTCAAAGTCAACTGTAATCCCGAATGCCACCCCGATTTCATCCGTCCTCGCATACCGCCGACCGATAGATCCAGAAGAATCGTCCACTTTGTGGGAGACCCCGTTTCTGGTCAGAGCTTCAGCTGGTTAAAAAAAAAATTATTACATGCAGAGTCCGTTACTGATTTGTCTAGTCTGAAAAAAACTTTACAGGTAGTCCTTGACATATGACCATGGGTGAGCCTGGAATTATGGTCATTAAGAGGGTCATCACATGACTGCACGTTACAATATTTTGCGTGAATCGTTGTTGTTAAGTGAACATGTGATCGTTAAGTCCCCCTTTCCAGAAGCGATTCACCCAAACCATCTTATCTGCAGGGAAGCCTTTTACTCACAGAGCTCCTTCACGAATGGAATAAATTCCTGATTCTGACTCAACGGAAGAACGGAGCACTTGAAAGGAGCCACCACAGCAGGAAAGCTGAAGTACTGGTAGAAAAGAGGAAAAACAAGCAGACATTCAGAAAATTAAGAGCTAATAATAATAATAATAAGTTGGAAGGGACCTTGGAGGTTATCTAGTCCAACCCCCTGCTAAGGCTGGTAAAGCTAATCTTAGTATGGCGACTTAGGACTGGCAGACTTACCCAGTTTGAAACATTTTTTTCCCAAGTAATTTTATTGAAATATATTATGAAACACCAAAGGAAATAAAGATCAGGAAAGAAAGGGGATGGAGGGGGAAAAATCCAACTTTTGTCAGTATAGCACAATTCTTAAGTATAATTATAGCCTTAACTTTTTGCTCTGCATTTCTATACCGTTTTGGTGTAGTGGTTAAGCTGCTGGTTTAGCAACCAGGAGAAAGTGACTTCTAGTCCCTCCTTAGGCATGAAAACCAATGAGGGAGGGGGGGGGCACTTTGAGCCAATTCCTAATTCCCACTTAACCACTGTGGCAAGAAAGGCCGTAAAATGGGAGTAAAACTCACTTAAAAACTGTCTTGCTTAGCAACAGAAATTTTGGGCTCCATCGCGGTCGTGACTTGAGAACTACCTGTAAGTCAAGAGTTGCCTTATGGCCACAAGAAATCCTACCGTTCGCTGCTCATCTCCCTCCCTGATGCGGAACGTGTGCTCAAATATCGTGTACATGATTCTTCCAAGCCCAAACGAAGGCTCAATCACATTGGGGACAATCTCTTCCACTGGAAAATGAGAGACAAAGAAAAAACCTGCGTTCCTGGGTCAGCTCCAGTAAAGAAACAAACTGTGTAAGTTCCCAGGCTGAAGACTGTTTTTATCAGAAGAAAGAAAGAAAGAAAGAAAGAAAGAAAGAAAGAAAGAAAGAAAGAAAGAAAGAAAGAAAGAAAGAGAAAGGAATTGTTAACAGTCTGCTGCCCTCTCAAAGATCTTTTTTTTGGGGGGTGGGGTGCACTTCAGCAGAGGTGGCTCTAGTTTTCGAAGAGCTGAGGGGGAGGAACACTCACCATGCAAGGTTTTCTGGAATCTCTTCACGGCGACCATGTCCTTTGTTACCTGAAAGGTTTTCCCTTCTGTCTCGATCATAAATTCCCTACCAAGGAGAGGGAGAGAGAGAGGGGGGGGGGTATTGGTCAAAAGGATGCTTAAGCGCTTCTTTCTACTGTGGGATCTAAAGGGGCATTTGGAAGCTTCCAATGGTGCGGGACACGCCACGCTTCCAGAGCTCCCCTTGAGCAGCTTGTGTGACATGCTGCTGTGTGGAACAGCACAGGTCCAGAGGTGTGGGTCCAGAAGAGCCTTTCCTGCTGTGGCTCCCCCACCTCACTTTGGGACACGGTGTCCTTTGAGGGGGAGATCCACCCCTCCCCTCCTGGCCTTCCAGAGGGGCCTTAACACCGTCGTTTATGTCCCAACGGAGGTGTCCCACTCGGGAAGTGGAATAGGTGGTGAGAAGATCCCACCTCCATCCTGTTCACGTACGGCTCCCTTCTTATCCCGGTCTTTTGTTAATTTCAGAACTAACCAACATTCCTTACTGCAGAACGTTTTAATGTTGCTTCGTGTTTTGACCCCTTAATAGAGAGAATCTCGGTCATTCAGCAAACGGTGCTCCCAAAAACGCATTTTCCAAAAGGCAACTGGACTTCCTTTTTCTTTTGTTTTGTTTCTCCTCTGAAAACATTTTACTTTTCACTCCAGAAGCTTCTTCAATTCATTGATGAGAAGTGAAATGTTTTCAAAGGGGGAAAAAAAGAAGGAAAGTCAAATTGCCTTTCGCTGGGTTTTTTTATATGATGCTTTTACGATGCTGCGAGTCGCCCAGGCTAGCTTGACAAGTGAGATGAGCAGAATATATAGCTGATTAGTAAGTAAACTAATAAATCAATAAACAGGGAACAGGGAACAGGCAGTGGGGGCTGCAATCCGTGTACTCCGATGCTAAGAGGAAATTTCATCTCCTCAAAAGCAGAGAAATTCCTATTTCTTGCACCAAGAGAACCTAATTAGCTCTGTGGCTTCCACACTCACCAGCTCACTTTTAGCTGGCTGCAAGTCTCTTTACAAGAAGCTGCTCTTGCAAGTCACTTGGAAACTGCTGGCTATTGTGACTGGTTTTATTACTGTTTCTCTGAAAAGCGCTCAAAGTCTTCTGAAGAAGGGTAGCTGGGTATCCATCAATAAGTATTGTGAGATAAGAGGGTGTTTTTTTTCTTTTTATGACCCCTGTAATCCCTTTTTTTAGTGTGGAGCCGGGGTGACTTGAATGGAGCTTGAGCGTTTACTAGCCGGATGCCCTTCCTGATGCCTATGCAGAGTTCACAGTAGATATTTTCTCTTTGTGCCCTAACAGAGAGACATATGTCACTGCCTAGGATTGAACTCTCAACCTTCCGAATGGAAGGCAAGAGTCTTCACCTCTAGGCCACCGCGCCGCTCCAAGAGAATGAACTCGGTAAAATCACACTGGATTTCAACATTTATTGCGTTTGAATGCTGGGTTTAAAAATCTTGGCTCGCAGGGCTCCCAAAGACATTTGAGATCTTGTCAGGCTCGGCTTACCCTTTTTCGCTGAGCTGTGTCTCCATCTCACTGATGTAACACTCGTCACAGATGGCAAGGTACTCCAGGACCAGCTTGGCATCTTTCTTATACGCTTTCCCAATGGCTCCCTTGTTTGCTTCAAACTGAACCACGTTGGCGATCCTGTACAGGTGGCGCTAAGGAATCCGACTGTGGGTGTGTGTGTGCCTAGGATGTCACGGGGCAGGTAAAATGCTTTTTTAACTGGTCTTTCCCACCACTTCTTTTGTACTTTTATAGGTAGCCCTCGATTTACGATCACAGTAGGGAGCAGAGTTTTCCGTTGCTAAGCAAGGAGGTTGTTAAGTGAGTCACACCCAATTTTACGACCTTCTCTTTAGGCTTTTTACAGGTAGCCCTGAATGAGTGACTACAACTGGGACCAGGATTTGCACTGCTAAGCAAACGGTTGTTAAGGGAGCCACTCCAGTTTTAAGACCTTTTTGCCATGGTTGTTAAGTGAGTCATGTAGCTGTTAAGTGAATCCAGCTTCCACCATTGAGCTTCTCAGCTTTCATGTCGGAAGCTGGCTGGGAACGTCGCAAATAGTGATCACATGGCCCCGGGACACCGCAAACCATCATCAATACACGTCAATTGCCAAACACCCAAATTTTGACCAAACAAGGGCTGGTTATAAGTTACTTTTTTCAATGCCACTGTAAATTTGAATGATTGCTAAACAAACGGTTGTAAAGGGAGGACTACCTCTCAACATGCAAAAGTCTGATTAGGGATTGTAACATTTCTCCCTCTGGACCCAGCTGTTCTGCAGCTGTTCAAGGGCTTCACAAAATTAACTTTCAAATCCAGAAGCAGCTCAAGCTGTCTTCTCTGTGCAGTCCTTGAAATCATTTGACAATTTCAACTTTAAAGGACCGGATTAGCCTCCTAAGAGGACACTGGAATTCAAGGAAGTGGGGCAAGTAGCTCTATACAAGTAGTCATCGAGATAAGACCAAAACTGAGCCTGTAATTAAGTTGTTAAGTTGTGACAATCATAAAGTTAATCCCCACACAACTGTACCCAATTTTACCCAATTTTACAAACCTTTTTTTTGTGTTGGTCATTAAGCAGATGCCACAGAGATTAAGGCAGAGGTCTTCAAACCTGGCCGTTTTATGACTTGTGGACTTCAACTCCCAGAATTCCTCAGCCAGGCACACTGAGGAATTCTGGGAGTTGAAGTCCACAAGTCATAAAAGGGCCAAGTTTGAAGATCCCTGGGTTAAGGGAACTCATTATGCACTATATAGCCTATTTTGTTTAAAAAAAAACAAACCAAAAAACAGGAGAGGACACTGCAAAGAATTGCAAGTGAGGGTCACATGCTGAGTGCCTAACATGTAGTCACGTGACTTGAAGAGGCACCTGATTGCCCAAATGATGAATCCCGGCCACAACTAGCTTTTTCAGGGTCTGTTGTAACTTCAAACAGTCACTAAGCGACCAGCTGTAATTTAAGGACTACGTGTGATGAGATAGTTGGTATCTCATTTCAAGTTCCAAGCTGGCATCACAGAGAAATCAGAGTTCAGAGCAGTTCCCTGATTTCCTCCTGGTGGCCTGGAAGGCTCGTACAGCTCATCCACACCGAAATGGATGGAGCCAGCCTTAGAAAACAGGCGTGGCTCTATTCCAGAAAAGGATATGGGCTCCTTCAAAGGCTTCTCAGCAACGAGGGGGACTTTGGTGGCTCTGGCGTGGCAGGAGAGGTCGTAGCAGGAGCGGTCAGCGCAGCCAACGATTTCAATCCACCCCTGGAAAGAGCCAAAAAATGAAGCCTTCGCTTAGACAAATCATGACGTTCAAGCTATCCTGCACAGCGGGCCCTTCACCCTGGACCTAAGCTCTAAGAAATGTTTTCATCTTGTTTCAATAATAAATAATAAGGCACTGTGGAGCGGTATATAAGTCCAAGTGCTATATTGCTTACGTAGGAGGTTTTAGACTCCGCATCCCAGCAGTCGCAGGCGTAGTGAGCCATCTCGTTCTCCATGTGCTGGCGGAAACGAAGCTTCTCTGGTAAGATGCCAACTTTGATGAGGTAGAGATAGATGCGGCCGATGAAGTAGCCCAGGACGGAATTGTTGATCACACCCTGGGAAAGCAAAGAGAAACAAAGAGGACAAACGCTGTAAGGAGTTATAAAGGATCGGAAAACATCCCAAGCCTTGACCTCTTTAAGGGTCATGGGTAACGCAATTCCGCAAATTCTTAGCCAGTAGAATACAAAATAACAGAGCTGGAAGAAGAGGTCTTCTAGTCCAACTCTCTGCTCAACAGGAGATGTTACACCATTCCAGACAAGTGGCTATCCAGTCTCTTTGGGAAAAAAAACCTCCAAAGATGAAACACCCACAACTTCTGGAGGCAAGCCATTCCACTGGTCAATTGTTCTAACTTTCAAGAAATTCCTCCTTAGTTCTAGGTTGCTTCTCTCCTTGATTAGTTTCCGTCTGTTGCTTCTTGTCCTGCCTTCGGGCGCTTTGGAAAATAGCTTGAGTCCTTCTTTTTTGGGGCAGCCCCTCAAATATTGGAAGACAGCCATCACGTCACCCTAGTCCTAGTCCATGTCACCCCAACAGCCCTGCGTTTCCCCTCAAAATTATGAAATCTCTTCTTAGATACACTTTATGTGGGCTCCTTAAGGCACGGTGATTATTGGAATCATGACTGATTTCTCAACATTAATGCATGGACTTCATCTCCCAGAATTCCCCAGCCATCCGTGCTCTACCTTAAGTCTGCCAAGCAGCCTTGCCAATGTGTTGCGGCCCAGGTTTTTCTGTTCTTAAACCCCAGCAGAAGATAAAACAGTGACGGCTACAGATGATGGGACTTGAAGTCCAACCGCTCAGCAGGAACCAGGTTAAACCCAGGTGCTATAAAGCAAAGAGCTTGGACATTGCCATGAATTCAGGCGTTGTGTGTTGCTGCTTTCATTCTCCTTCCACCCTGAATGTAACTAAGGGAGTCAACAGAATTTGTCTTCGCGTTCGTAAGAACGCCCCAAGTACTTACCTGCTCAACAGCATCCCCCAGGCGCATGAGACGGGCTGGCTGCCCGCTGGTCTGGGCCTTGGCAGAATACAAGAGGATATGGAGGTCAGCTACATTCTGAAACTTAGGATGACATTTTTCACTGGGGTCCACAAAATGTTCAATTTCTGCCATCGTGAATTCCCTGAAACACACAAGAGAAACGCTTCGGATGGGGAATGTCTGTTTGATAAAGAGAGCAAACCTTACGGGGATACGGATAATCCTCGATTGACGACTGGCTGCTTAGCGACCGAAATAAAGTTACGACCTGCCTGAATTGGTTCACTTAACAATTGTGGTGATTCGCTCAACAGGGACAAAAGAAAAAAGAAAAGAAAATTCACTTTCTTTTTTAATCGTACACTGTCCAGAGGTTCAAAAAAATGTGAAAAATAAAAAAAAAAGGCTGTAAAACCGGGGGTGGCTCACTTAACAATCGTCTCGCTTAACAACAGAAATTCTGTTCCCAATTCTGGTCAGGACTGCCTGTTTACACCTCCCTGTCCCACCAGATCCAGCAGTGATGACCTATGGTGGTTTGGGTCCACTGAGTTTCGTTTGGCAGGCCTTTTCGGTTGTGGCCCCTGCTTTGTGGAACAACCCCCACCTCCCCAAAGCAAGGCTGACATCATCCCTTCTAACTTTCCAGAGGTCCCTAGGGACCTGGTTGTGTCATCAGGTCCGCTGCAGTAATTGAGTGGGTAGTAATGAACACCTGCTCTTAATCAAGTATTTTTTTAATTTTTAGTTTTGTGTCTTTTACAGTTTCAAAGTTTTTATTAGTACTTGTTTGTACAAGTAGCCCTCAATTTACAACAGGTTCACCCCGGATGGCCCCCGACCTTCGCTCCTTCCGGCGTGATCTAAAAACTTATCTATTCGAACAAGCCGGCCTGGCCTGATGGATTTGGGTTTTTAAATTATTTATCTAATGTATTCTTATTTTATTGCCCTGTACACTGCCCTGAGTCCTCCAGGAGAAGGGCGGTATATAAATCAAATAAATAAATAAATAAATAAATAAATAAATAAATAGATAGTGATCATTCAAAGCACAACAGCACTGACAAAGTGACCGACGACCATTTTTTTCACACTTAGTGACCGTCTGCAGCATCCCGACGGTCACTTGGATCAAAATTGAGACGCCTGGCAACTGACTCATACTTATGACCGTTGCAGCATCCCGGTGTCATATGATCCCCTTCTGCAACATTCTGACAAGCAAAGTCAATGGGGGAAGCCAGATTCGCTTAACAACTGTGTTGCTAACGTAACAACTGCAGTCATTCACTTAACAACTGTGGCAAGAAGAGTCATAAAAATGGAGCTAAACTCATTTAACAAATGTCTCGCTTAGCAACAGAAATCTTGGGCTCAGTTGCGGTCGTTAAGTCGAGGACCACCTGTATATTATTTTAGCTTTTGTTGTATACCACTAGAGTCGCTTGATTGGGAAGTGGGTGGCTATATAAATATGATGAACCAATAAAGATGAAATAAACAAATCTATCAAATCCAGTAAAAGGACCAAGTTACCTCTCACTTTTTGCCCAAATTTTCAGAGCAATTACCTGACTCTGATGAGACCTGAGCGAGGAGATATTTCATTCCGGAAGGAATTGCCGATTTGAGCAGCAGCAAAAGGCAGTTTGCCTTGGTTGAATTCCAAAAGGCGTTTGAAATTCAGAAATATGCCCTGTGCGGTTTCTGGCCTCAAGTATCTATCAGGAGGGGAAAAAAATCAGTAGAAATAGAAAACAGGAACACTTAGCAGCTGATAGTAAGGTAGCCTCATTTCCCAGATATATCTCTGTGAAAATTTCTCCTACAATGAGGAAGTAATAGTTAAACAGGTAGCCCTCAAATTACAAGCATTTGTTTAGTGACCGCTTGAAGTTATAAAGGCAGTGAAAAAGCCTTACGGCCGGTTTTCATCCCCACGGTCGCGTGATCAAAATTTGGATGCTCGGCAACTGGTTCATATTTAGGATGGCCGCAGTGTCCTGAGGAAAGCTCCTAAAATGGGGTAAAACCCACTCTACAGCTGCCTTGTTGAGCAACAGGGAAATTTTGAAGTCAGTGGTGGTCGTAAGTCAGGGACTACCTGCAATAACTCCTCCTGGTGGAGTTCAGAATAGGATTCCCACTCTCAGCTCACTCCGCCCTGGGTCTCTGGAGCAGGGTCTCTGAGACAAAGTGAACTTCAACCTCCAGCATTACCCCAGACTATCTGTAATGTACACCCCCAGGGCATTAAGTTTGCTAAGGTAAAGGTAAAGGTTCCCCCGCACATGCGTGCTAGTTGTTTCCGACTCTAGGGGCCGGTGCTCACCTCCGTTTCAAAGCCGAAGAGCCAGCGCTTGTCCGAGGATGTCTCCGTGGTCATGTGGCCGGCATGACTAGACGCCAAAGGCGCACGGAACACTGTTACCTTCCCACCGTAGCGGTCCCTATTTTTCTACTTGCATTTTTACATGCTTTCGAAGTGCTAGGTTGGCAGAAGCTGGGACGCGTAACAGGCGCTCACTCTGTTACGCGGCACTCGTCATTCGACCTGCCAAACTGCCGACCTTCTGATCGACAAGCTCAGCGTCCTAACCCACTGAGCCACCGCGTCCCTTTGGTAGATCTTCCCAAATCACAGGAGGAAACTACAAGGCAGAGTTTTGGGGGCTGGCATACCTTGCTGTTTATCTACCTTTCTTTTCTCTTTGGAGGGGTGGGTCATCCTGTTCCCCCAGAATGAAGCAACGACCCCCAGATCCTCCCTCAAATAAGGAAACTCAACCAGCTGGAAGCACAAATGCAGGAACAAATTCAAATCCAGTGAAATCCAAGCACCCCCTTTTCATACACCCACATACCCAGGCATGTTTCCTCCTGGGCCAATAGAAGTCTTGAACATGAGATTGAAAGACACTGGAGCAGTGAGGTCATTTCCTGTTAGGGGGGACTTCACGTTGTAATTGACAAAGAGATCTGCAAGTTGTTCCTGATTGTAGTTGTCCAGCTAGCAGGGAAAAAACGAAAATAAAAACAGAAGACAATCTTATTGAAAATATGAATCAGCCTAATACAAGCAGCCTTCAATTTACAAAAGTTGCATTTTGTGACTGTTCGGAGTTACAATGGCCCTGAAAAAGGGGACTTATAACCATTTTTCACACTTAGGGCCGTTGCGGCATCCCTATGGCTGTGTGATCAAAATTCAGATGCTTGGCCATATTTATGACGGTTGCAGTATCCCAGGGTCATGTGATCATATTTTGCAACCTTCCGATAAGCAAAGTTAATGGGGGAAGCCAGATTCGCTTAACAAGTGTGTGACAAACTTCATAACTGAATAAGCGATTCACTTAACAACTGCGGCAAGAAAGATCGTAAAGTGGGGCAAAACTCATTTAAGAACCGTGTCTCTCAGCAACAAAAATTTTGCGTTCAACTGTGATCCTAGATCAGGGTTAGGCAACCTCGGCTCTTTTATAAGTCATAAAGCGGCCTAGGCCTAGGCCAGAGGTAGGCAACCTTGGCCCCTTCATGACTCGTGGACTTCAACTCCCAGAATTCCTGAGCCAGCCATGCTGAGGGGAAAGGGAGAGGTTTCCAAGCTGAGCCATGCTGGCTCAGGAATTCTGGGAGTTGAAGTCCACGAGGCATAAAAGGGCCAAGGTTGCCTAGCCGTAGCCTAGATTGAGCAGTACTTGTATTATCCTGGTCCTCCTGTTGGAAATCTACCCGTCTGTCCCCCCCGCCTTCCCATGCCCTTGAAAAGCAAGGGCCACCGAGTGCTTATTGAACTGACAGAAAAACCACAAAACGCAGATGGTTCTATAAAAGCCTCCTTGCAACAGACAGAAGAAATGCACAGTCAGAAACAGCTCCCGTGCTGTTTCAAAAGATGTGCTGTGTGGAGAGAGCTTCAGAGGTTCCCTGGGATCACAGTCACGTTTTCTGGGGCATGAGTGTGTGTGCCTTTCCTGCCTGCCAGATCGCTGACTGACCTGCGTGATCACGTTCTCCATTTCCATCTTTTTCTCCGCGGTGCATTTCTTGTCTGACATCAGCTTCTGTAAATGAGCTGCAAAAGGAGAGAAGGAAACAGTGTCCATAGATGTTTTTTCCCCCCCTTTTAGTCAATAAATCCAAATACAGCTGGAAGGGACCTTGGAGGTCTTCTAGTCTGACACCCTGCTCAAGCAGGAGACCCTATGCAATTTAAGACAACTGGCTCTTCTTAAAAACCTCCAATGTTGGAGCACCCATAATTTCTGGAGGCAGGCTGTCCCCCTGGTTAATAGTTCTTACTATCAAGAAGTTTCTCCTTAATTCTAGGCTGCTTCTCTCCTTGATTAGTTTCCATTCATAGTTTCTTGCCTTGCCTCCTGGTGATTTGGAAAAAAAACAACAGATGGAAACTAATCAAGGAGAGAAGCAGCCTGGAATTAAGGAGAAACTTCCTAACAATAAGGACAATTAATCAGTGGAACGACCATGTGATCCCTAGCATCAGGGTAGAGTTGGGGTGACTTGAATGGAGATTAAGCGTTTGCTGGCTGGATGCCCTTCCTGCGGCCTATGCAGGGTTTGCAGCAGACAATTACTCATTGCTCCCAGAGAAATATTTGCCACTGGCCTGAATCTTGATCATGTGACCATGGGGATGCTGCAACAGTCGTAAGTGTGTAAAACAGTCATAAGTCACTTTTTTCAGTGCTGCTCTAACTTCGAGCAGTCACTAAACTAACCAAAGAGAGATGCAACCTAGAACCAAGGGGAAACTTCCCGACAGTTAGAACAATCAATCAGTGGAACAACCTGCCTCCAGAAGCGGTGAATGCTCCAACACTAGAAGTTTTTAAGAAGAGACTGGACAGCCATTTGTCTGAAATGGTATAGGGTTTCCTGCCTGAGCAGGGGGTTGGACTAGATGACCTCTAAGGTCCCTTCCAACTTTATTATTATTATTATTGATCATTGCACAGCATACAAAGTCAAAATTGAGAAGACAGCAACAGACATTAAGTGCCGCCTATGCAAAGAAGCTGAAGAAGCAGTGGACCACCTGGTAAGCTGCTGCAGGAAGATCGCACAGACTGACCACAAGCAGCAGCATGACAAAGTAGCAACAATGGTGCATTGGAAGATCTGCAAGGAATATCATTTGCCTGTAAGCAAGAACTGGTGGGATCATAAAATAGAGAAAGTCATAGAAAATGATGATGATGATGATGATTATACAAATGGTTATAAGTTGAGGACTATTTGTATTGCCTTCTCTTGCAATGTCATAAGGAAGAGCTGGGTATGGACCAAGCCATGCCCCGCTTCAAGGAAGCTGCAGGCAGTCCTCAATGTACAACCGTTCATTTTAGTGACTGTTTGAAGTTATAACAGTGCTGAAAAAAATGAATTTATAACCGATGCAGCATCCCGAGTCATGGGATCAAAATTCAGGCGCTCGAGAGCCAGCATATGTTTATGACGGTTACAGCAGGCTGAGAGTCACGTGATCTGCTGTTCGTGGCCTTCCCAACTGGCTTCAGACAAGCAAAGTCAATAAGGGAAAGCTGGATTCGCTTAACGACCACTTGATACGTTTAACATCCATACTGATGGCAAAAAAAGACAGTAAAACTGGGCATGATTCACATATCAACCACTCTGCTCAGCCATGAAAAATTCTGATCCCAATTCTGGTTGTAAGTAGGGGACTACCTACTTAAGACTACCTCCACCTCCTCTACTTATGACCTCAATTGGGATCAGATCTAGGTAGGACAGTCAATCCCACATTATCGTTAAAATCATCTAGAGGGCAAGAGACTACAGCAGCATTCCTCGTGCTGTGTAAAAACAAACGCAAAGTGGAAAGAATGCCGTGGAGATAAAATCTGAACGTTGCTACGCTAGACCTACAGATAAAATTAAGCCATTCCTCTGCCAAGCCATTTCTAGCTGGTAGGACACCGAGTTAAGAATGCCTCAACCTCTACTTCTTAGAATATGAGGTCCACAAAAATAGTGAGGTCTTATTCATCGTGAGAATTTAGTTGAGATTCCTCACAAGTCAGGATGTGAACATATGACTGGACGTTGGCTGAAACAAACTGCAGTTTTTATTCCTTCTATTTAGCATCTGTGCTGACAGTAACAAGCTTCTCCCCTCCCCAGAGATGAAATTTAAAAGGGTTTTCTAACTGTTCAAGATACAGGAACCAAGTCCCAGAACTCCTATGGGACTACCTGCCCTTTTGGTCTTTAAAGGTAAAAGGTAAAGGTTCCCCCGCACATGCGTGCTAGTCGTTTCCGACTCTAGGGGCCGGTGCTCATCTCCGTTTCAAAGCCGAAGAGCCAGCGCTTGTCCGAGGACGTCTCCATGGTCATGTGGCCGGCATGACTAGACGCCAAAGGCGCAAGGAGCGCTGTTACCTTCCCACTGTAGTGGTCCCTATTTTTATACTTGCATTTTTACGTGCTTTCAAACTGCTAGGTTGGCAGAAGCTGGGACGCGTAACAGGCGCTCACTCTGCTATGCGGCACTTGGGATTCGACCCGCCAAACTGCCGACCTTCTGATCGACAAGCTCAGCGTCCTAACCCACTGAGCCACCACGTCTTTAGGAAAGGCCTAAAACCTTGGCTGGGCCATTGTGGCTGGGAGCCACAGCAGTAATACTGAACCTTAGCAACGGTGATTTTAAATGGATGTATGATTTCTATTCACTGGTTGTGATTTTTATTAAAGTTTTGATCGTATTCTTGGGATAATTGCTTGCTGTTGGGCTCATTTTTTAAAAAAATGTTTCTGTGGTTGTTTTAATTGTTATGAGCTACCCAGTCACATTCGTAACACAGGCGATTATAGAAATTATGCTGTTGTTACTATTATATCAGTCGCCATTTTGGTAACAGAATCTACCCATTTAAAAATGGCCACAGCTGGCAAACAATGGTTTAAAACAAGCCAATCATAGCTCTGTTCTTGCAGAGCAATATCCATAGCTGCCCAGCCTAGGTTCTTACTGCTCTGACCTTTTCAATTTTCTGCAAACTGTTAAAGACTTAAGCTTTTAAAATTAAGGATTTAAAGATAAGGATGGTGATTGAGCCCCGTTGGATTACGGTTCTGCCATCCGATCAGATGGCGTTTTACCCTTTAATATGCAGGTGGTCCTCGGCTTACGGCCACAACTGAACCCAAAATTTATGTTGCTAAGCGAGACATTTGTAAAGCAAGTTTTGCCCCACTGCATGACTTTTCTTGCCACGTTTGCTAAGCGAATCACTGCAGCTGTTAAGTGAGTGGCACGTTTGTTAAGTGAATCTGGCTTCCCCGTTGACTTTGCTTGCCAGAAGGTCGCAAAAGGGGATCACGTGACCCCTGCACACTGAAAATGTCACAAATGTGAGCCACTTGTCAACTATTTGAATGTAAAGCACATGACCATAGGGACGCTGAAACAGTCGCAAGTGTGCAAAATGGTCATACCTTTTCCGGGGCTGTTGTAACTTCAGTCACTAAATCAACAGTTTTAAGTCGGGGACTACCTGCATTCTTTTATTCCAAAGGTGCACTTTTTTTTTTTTGAAAGGTAACCAAACTGTTTTTCCCCCTGAAGGAGACATTTCGCTTCTCATCCAAGAAGCTTCATCAGTTCTTACAGGATGGTGGGGGGGGGGGGTGGGTGATGGAAGGATCGTTATTTCTTTGTAGTCATCTGGTCGTTAGCCCTCTCTCTGAGAGCTCTTGAGGCCACTTGGAGGCTTATCTGTGCCCTCAAGGTCACCTGAATCACAGTGCAAATGGAGAAGGAGGACCTTTCTTGGGACTGCTGAAAGGGCTGCCTTATAGAACAGGGCTTCTCAACCTGTGGTACAGGTACCACCTGTGGTACAATGGCAACTGGCCGGTGGTACGCGACCATTCTAGAAAAGTGGTAGTGGGGGAGGGGAATGAGCTGAACCGGTGGCAGCACCGCACAAGCCTGAGCGAGAGACGGCTGGAGGTGCAGGGCTGTCAGGGCTCAGCGGAAGCGCCAGGATCTAGCTGGAGTTCGGCACTGATCCTGGCACTTTTGCTGAGCCCAGAATAAGCACCGATCGGCTAGAATGTTGCAGCATCTCCAAGGTCTTGTGATTTACATGCAGATGCTTGGCACCTGATTCATATTTATGACGGTCACAGTGCCCCAGGGTCATGTGAAGTGACCAAAACCTGCTGCAACCACCCAGCAGACGGGGGAATAAAAACCAAACACACACACACACACACACACACACACACACACAGCCCCGCTACCAATCCTCAACAGAAATGCTCACAACAATGAAAACCTTGGACAGGAGGAAGAGTGCCACCGTGCAGGTGGGCAGACGTCTTGCTCGGCTGTGGCTTGGGGGGCACTTTTTTCAGTGCCATTGTAACTTCGAACAGTGACTAAGCAAACTGTTGTAAGTCGAGAACTACCTGTACTTCATCACTTTTTTCCTTTTTTTTTTTTGGTCATCAAGTTTTTAACACCTTGCTAGGCGACCGGTGGTACTCGGATGTTGCCATATCCTGAAAGTGGTACAGTCGGTGAAAAGGTTGAAAAGCCCTGTTGTAGAGATGACAGGTGGTGTTGTACGCTTCCCCCTCTCTTAACATAATGTTAATACAAATGGCCTCTTTTACCCCTTCCCAACCAGCAGTCCTCTCTGCCCAGAATATGGACTTTTCTGTCTTTGAAAGCCATATTCTTCCTCAAGGGAAAAAAAACAAAGTCCAGTTGCCTTTTGGGGAAACCATGAGAATCTCCACAGACATTTTTGCTGTCTTTTAATTTTCATCTGTAAGATGCCAACAGCTGCTGTGGAGTGCAGTGGATGTTAGGACAAGAAGAAGTCAAGAGACAGGCCCTAAACCTCATTATGATGAAATTAGGTAGAGAGGATGAAATAATCTAAAGAATACCCTTCAGGAGGTGATCAGCTCGGAAGCATTCTCCGCTTTTTACATCTTTCACCATGAAGTCTGCAAATTTGTCCACATGTCCAGAGGTCCTGCAAGGAAAAACACCAATATTACCCAACGCAGAGCAAATACTAGTAACTTAAGACATTCGTTTAGCGACAGATACGGTGACATAGTAAAATGTGACTTGCAGCAAGTCCTGGCACGTACAAGGATCCCCAAGTCACGTTGTCAAAATTCAGTCCCTTGGCAACCAAGTCTATTTATGATGGCTGCAGTGTCTTGGAGTCACAGGACTGCTGTTTGTAAACCCACTGCCCTACAGTTTCTGGTGACCAAAGTCAATGGTGGAAGCCAGATTCGCTTAACAACGGTGTGATCCACTTAATAAATGCAGTGGTTTTAAGAAGAAAAACTTCTTAAAAACTATGAAAAACTATGGGGGAAAATTCAAAAAGAATTGGAGAGTTGGCAAAAATTGCAATTGTCTTTGTTGGGACGGATTGCAGCAGTGAAAATGAATGTCCTGCCCAAATTTTTATTTTTGTTTCAAATGATACCGATTCTTAAGAAAGATTCTAACTTGGAGGAGTGGCAGCGTGGTATCAATAAATTTGTGTGGGCAGGGAAAAAGCCACGAGTTAAACTTAAGATTATGCAGGATACTCGTGAGAGAGGTGGCCTTAAATTGCCTAATTTTAAATTATATTATGAAGCTGCTGCATTAGTAGGAATAAGCGATTGGATTAATTTGACGCAATTGAGGTTATTAAATCTTGAGGGCCATGATTTGTTGTTTGGCTGGCATGCATATTTGTTGTATGATAAGAAGGTAGATAATACTGTGTTTAGGATGCATATTTTAAGACAGGCATTGCTGAGAGTTTGGAAGAAGTATAGACATAAGCTAAGCAGCAAGATACCATTGTGGGCAATTCCAAAACACGCAATAGAAAATATACATGCTGGTTTCAAACATGATGTGACTACGTACAAGGAAATTTTAAGCCTGGAAAGGAATGTTTGGTGTTTGAAATCATATAGCCTCTTGCGAGAAGAGAAGGTTGTTCAAACTTGGTTTCAATATATTCAATTACGGGCCAGGTGGAAAGAAGACCAGAAAAATGGATTTACAATGACTGATGAAAATTTGATAAAGCAGATTAGAAATCAGGGACCAGCACATATTAAACGGATATATCTTGCATTGATAGAGATTGACTCGGAAACAGAGCTTGTTAAGGATTGTATGATAAAATGGGCCCAAAATATCCAGGAAGTTATTACAATGGACACGTGGGAAAAGATTTGGGTGAGGAACGTAAAATTTACTCAAGCTCAAAATCTAAGAGAGAACTTTTACAAAATGTTTTATAGATGGCATTTAGATCCTAAAAAGCTTGCAAGTATGTATCCGAATTATCAGCCTAAATGTTGGAGGTGTGGTGATGAAGATGCAACATATTTTCACATATGGTGGACATGTAAGAAGGTTAAGGCTTTTTGGATAAAAGTCTGGTGGAATATGCAGAAGATTTTTAAACAGAGGATAAAGTTTTGTCCGCAACTTTTTTTGTTGGGAATAATTGCAGACGCTACAGTTGTGGACACCAAGCTGATGTTGAACTTAATTACGGCGGCAAGACTTTTGATAGGCCAATATTGGAAGAAAGAGGAATTGCCGACCATAGAAGAGTGGACTTTAAAGGTTTCCGACCTGGCAGAGATGGCGAAGATTTCGGCCTATTTGAAAGATCATTCGCAAGAACGTTATATTATGGAATGGAGAAAATGGATTGAGTTTATCCAGAACAAGTATAGGGTTAAGAAGTTTTATGTAGCATTCGAATAAGTCTTCTTTCGTTTTTTTCCCCTCTTTTTTTATTCTAGTTTTTTATATATATTTAATATTGTTAAGGTGTGTCTTATCCTATATAAGCTAGAGAGTGATGGATTTTAGAATTTATAGTTGTTAGTATATGGTTGTTTATGATTGCCTTTTAATATATATATACCTTGTATTTAGCTCTGGGAAGTCGGGGGGGGTGGAGGGAGGGGGGGAGGGAGGGAGGTTGGGGGGAGGTAGGGGGGGGAGCAGGGAGGGGGAAAGGGGGTTTTTTAAAGGAAAACTGTATTTTAAAACTTTTCAATAAAAAAAAAAGAAGAGACTGGACTGCCTGAAATATTATAGGGTTTCCTGCTTGAGCAGGGAGTTGAACTAGACGACTTCCAGATCCCTTCCAACTCTCTTACCTCAACTCTAGCACCGACAGCCCCACCCAGCTGATCCACTTCTTCTGGGGCCAAGGTTCTGCAGCTGCATTCGGGCCTGCATTTTACAGTCAGGCCTTTCCAGAAGGCCTAAGCAGCTGATTCAATCCATAGCTTGGTGCTCGGCTGCTGACGTCTTGCAGAACTGAGCTATGGATTGCATTCATAGCTGAGTTATTGGCTGCACACGCCTTCCAGAAAGCCCTGTGACTGAGAAATGCAGGCCTGGCTGCAGAAGAGGCCTCAGAAGAAGAAGTGGCCCAGCAAGGAGAGGCCTGGCTGCAACTCCACACCCCCACCCCAGCTTGATTTTTAGGTGTGTGCCTTGCCCCAAAGCTAGGGCTTATTTTGGGGATAGGTCTTACTTTTGGGGAAACACAGCTAGATCTCTAAGAGGGCATTTTCCTCTTTAGCACCAATCTCCAGAAATACCTTTCAACAGAGTTACACCTGCAGCCTGATTTATCTACCTTTTAAAAGACATTACATAGCAAAAGCACTTAGACTTATAGACCGCTTCACCCTGCTTTGCAGCCCTCTCTACGTTGCCCCCAGCAATCTGGGTCCTCATTTTACAGACCTGGGAAGGAGAGAAGGCTGAGTTCAACCTCGAGCTACATTAGGATTGAACTCCTGGCTGCGGACAGAGTTAGCCTGCAATACTGCATTCTAACCACAGCACCACAGCTCATAAATCATTTGTCATAGTATTTTGTGACACTGGTTTCTGTATCAACTTATGAATAGTTTTTGCTAGATCTAGGTGACAGTGACTACACTGGCATGCATGGGGACACCAAGTTGAGGACAGCAGCCTTATATATATGTATATGCCTGCTTATTAGGGCTTTCACACACACACACCCCAAGCGGCATTATTACAAAGTCAGCTTATCGCCTCCAACAATCTGGGTCCTCATTTTACCTACCTCGGAAGGATGGAAGGCCGAGTCAACCTTGAGCCTGGTGGGATGCGAACCTGCACTAATTGCAGGCAGCTGGTGTTACTTAAGGAGGCATTAGCCCACTGCTCCACCAAGGCTCTCTGTATATTGTATTAATAAGGAATCTTACATAATAAAGAGCCCTGGTGGCGCGGTGGTTAAAGCGCAGTATTGTGGGCAAACTGTCCATAACCTGGAGTTTGATCCTGACAGGGTTCAAGGTTGACTCAGCCTTCCAGCTTGTTGAGGTCGGTAAAATGAGGAGCCAGATTATTGGAGGCAAAACACAAATAATGCTTCTACATTGTAAACCATGCACAGGGTGCTATAAAGCACTATGGGGCAATATATAAGCCTATATACTAGGTTATAATAATCCTCAGAAAAATCTAATGGCAAAAGTGATGTAATTTGATGAGGAACTAAGTAGGAGAGAAGGGCTGTCAACTTAATGAAGCTACTCCTGGAGAAAATCTATCTAAAGTCAACAGTTCTTTGACGGCATGCATGCAATCAATCAATCGATTTATGATGTGCAATAGAGGAACTTAGACTGACTCTTGAATTTTTGTGGGAAGAAGGAGGGACAGTAGCTGGAAGAGAAGTGGGGAAAAACAGCACTAGCAATTATGACTTATATGCCACCCAATAGTGCTTTGCAGCCTTCTCTAAGTGGTTTACAGAGTCAGCCTATTTCCCCCAACAATCTGGCTCTTCATTTTACTGACCTCAGAAGGATGGAAGGCCGAGTCAACCTTCAATTGGTCAGAATCGAACTCCAGGCTGTGGGCAGAGTTAGATTGCAATACTGCATTCTAACCACTGCACCACCACAGCGGAGGGAGGGAGGGAGGGGAGGAAAGCAAATTGTACTTTCATGATTCTTCAGGGAAGACAAGTTAATATGATTTCTGGACACAGCGCCTAGGCATATAACCAGGTTCAAACTTTGCGGTTTTCAGATGATGAATGGGATTTTCAGATTTAGGACTACAGATACTCCTCAATTTACGACCACAATTTATGTCGTTAAGTGAGCTTTGCCCCCATTTTATGGCTTTTCTTGTTAAGTGAATCACTTCAGTTGTGAAATTAGTCATCCGATTGTTAAGTGAATCTGGCTTCCCCATGGACTTTGCCAAAGTGACCCTGGGACACTGCAACCGTCACAAACATGAATCGATTGCCAAGCGCCTGAATGTTGGTCACACAAGCATGAGGATGCTGCAACTGGTCCTAAGTGTGTGTGTGTGGGGGGGAATCACTTTTTCAATGCTCTTGTAAATTTGAACAGTCGCTAAATGAACTGTTGTTAAGGGCAACATGGATCTCCAGGACCTCCAAGAATAGGTTCAATCCGTTTCCGAAGCCCACTAAACTGGTCACCAGCGGCGCAGATCACAGGAGAGAATTCCAAAAGTCATTATATTTCCTTTTGGTCTGTCCCAATTCTTCCAGCTTCTCATTTCACTGGGTGACGTCAGAGGGTAATATTTGTATTTGGAAAGAAGAACATAGCTTCCCTTTTTCATTTGATTCCCTACTACGCTTAATTCTGGGCGCTTAAATCGTGTCCCTTCTCGTCTGCCTTCTTTCCAGAGCTAAAAGGTCCAAATGTCGCAACTTTTCCTCCTAGAAAAACTGTTGCAACCTCTGGATCATCTTAGTTGGCCTCCCCTGAACCAAAGCCACACTTTCAACCCTTTGCGGTGCAGTGACCAGCAGGGAACACAGTATTACGGATGCAATCACAATTTACTTTTAGACCATACAGACCACATTTTGTAATAGCGAGATTATGACTCCCTGAGAAAACCAGGTTTGTAGACAGTCGCAGTAAGAGATGGTTCTAACAAACGTTTGAAGAGACTGAGGATTCGGAAAGCTAAGCGTTTTACGCAGAGACCTCTGTGCTTACTTCAGAACAGATTCGGGTGTCAGCATGGTACAATCTATCTCAAAAATCTGCTCTTCTTGGATGAAGTGCTGCCTCCAGGCCTGAATTATGTTGTTCTTCAAGGCACAACCCACAGGACCAAAGTCATACAGACCACTCACTCCTGCAAGAAACAAAGCAGGCAAACAAAAATCCACAAATCCTGTTAACAACATCTTCCGTTCAATCTGATAAGGGAGGGGGGGAGGGAGGAAGAGACAGAGAGACAGAAAGAAAGAAAGAAAGAAAGAAAGAAAGAAAGAAAGAAAGAAAGAAAGAAAGAAAGAAAGAAAGAAAGGAAGGAAGGAAGGAAGGAAGGAAGGAAGGAAGGAAGGAAGGAAGGAAGGAAGGTGTGAAGAGAGAGGTAGGAAGGAAGGAAGGAAAAAGAGAGAAGAGGAAGAAGAGGAAGAGGGGAAGGAAGCAAGGAGGACTAGATAGGAAGAAGAAAGGGAGGAAAAAAGGAAAGACAAGAGGAAAGAGACAGGAGGAGGGGGGAATAGGAAGAAGGGAAGGAGACAGAGAAGGGGGAGATGGCAGGGTGAAGACAAGGAAGGTGGGAGGGAGGGAGGGAGGGAGGGAGGGAGGGAGGGAGGAAGGAAGGAAGGAAGGAAGGAAGGAAGGAAGGAAGGAAGGAAGGAAGGAAGGAAGGAAGGAAACCACTTCTGGAATCCTAGGGAGTAGAATCAGATTGTCAGAATACAAAACGTGCATCTAGCCTGCGCTTACTTCAAGCCACAGGTCACAACTGAGAACTGAGCTTCATTTATTGTTCCTATGAAATTACAGCGCTGCAGGTTTGTATTATCTCCATCATTCTGTAGGTGGTGGGGGAGAAGAAAACCATTCTGTCCCTACATGCTTCTACCTCTCTTCATGGAGAACGAAACCACTTTTTCTCCAGCACTCTTTCAGCTGAGTCCACTTTGAGGCTTTCATGCAGGGGTTCCCAATCTTGGGGGGGGGGGGTGCGAGACGATATCCCAGGGGGTGCAAAAACGTGAGTTTCCAAAATTATGGTGCATATGCATAATTTGTTGCCGTTACTTTTGTAAGAGGTGCGAGAATATATCGGAAGCGTTCTAGGGGTGCAGGGTACAGAAAAGGTTGGGAACCGCTGGTTTTAATGCCTGGCTTCGTTATTTCAGTGTTGTTTTTTTTCCCCTTTATGTTTATTCATTAAACAAATTTATATGGTTGCCCAACTCGCACACAGTGACTTAGGGAAGTTTTTTTTTATTAATTTTTTAAATCCCATTTATATCCCGCCCTTCTCCGAAGACTCAGGGCGGCTTACAATCTAAGAAGCACAAATCAATGTGCTTAGCAATAGCCTTCATTCTATGTATATGCCTGCTTATTATGGCTTTCGCCTCCCTCCCCTCCCAAGCGGCATTATTACAAAGCCCAACAATCTGGGTCCTCATTTTACCTACCTCGGAAGGATGGAAGGCTGAGTCAACCTTGAGCCTGGTGGGACGCGAACCTGCACTAATTGCAGGCAGCTGGTGTTACTTAAGGAGGCATTAGCCCACTGCTCCACCAAGTGTCAAACATTAAAATAAGTGACTTAAGACATTAAAACAAGATTTTTCCCATGCTTTGAGTTGGACTGAGAACGTTAGGATATCTACTGCTAATTAAATATCTTTTATCTGTATACATATTAAATATATATTTTTTAATAAATGACACGTATGTCATAAAACTGACGGCTAATTACAAGGAAGAATGCCATGCTATGGAGAGGTATATAGTACCTCCATAAATAGAAAAGGCCTGGTCGTAGAAAAATCTTCGTTTCAAAGTATCTTCCATTTTAAGCCTGTCCACAACGTCGTCCTTAGGCTGCAGAGCCAGCTCCTAAAAAAATAAAACACAGAATCATGTGCAGCCATGATGTCCAGTTATACACTGCGGCATCTCCTGTGGTCACGTGGTCAAAATTCAGACGCTTGGCCCCTGGTTCGTATTTATGACGGTGGCAGCGTCCCGGGATCATGGGATTCCCCCTTTTGTGACCTTCTGACAAGCAAAATCCAAAGGGGAAGCCAGATTCACTTAACAACCGTGTGTTCTGTACCAGCCTGCTACCGGCCCTGCAGAAAAGGCAGGGACAACCCCTTTTACAAGAAGGCAAGAGGCTGGAATTACGCCTGCCAAATTTATAGCTACAAAAACAAACAAGACACGAACCAAGAAACAGGAGCTTTAAGAAACAGGAACTATCCAAGCGGTTGCCTTCAGCAAACCAGCCCTCCCACACATTCCCCTTATATAGAGTTCAAGGCGTGGCTTCTCTCTGCCTCCTTCCGAGGAGCCCCATTGCCTTCCTCTGTTTACTCCTAATTGACTGCCTCCTGCGTCGGGCGTCCTTGAACAGGGCCAGCTGTAGGTCATCTTCATCCACGCTGTCAGGCTCACACAGCTGGGTCTCCGTGGTGACCAAGTGGGAGGGGCCTGGCTGAGGGCTCTCATCAGCAAGATCTTCAACCCCCTCTGCAAGGTCTTCAACACCCCCCTCCTCCTCTGAGTCGTCCGACCCAACTGCCGAACCCACAGGCTGACCCTGAATCACAACACCGTGTGGCTAACTTCACGACTGCAATGATTTACTTTACAAGTGTGGTAAGAAAGGTCTCAAAATGGGGCAAAACTGAGTTAACAAACATCTCACTTAGCCATAGAAATTTTGGGCTCAATTGTGGGTCGTATGTAGAGGACCTGTGTTTTCAGAAAAGAAACACAGGGAAGCTGATTTCCAAACAAGTACAAAGGGACAGAAATACCAGCCAAAATATTGGTCTGATCAAGCTAGAAAACAAGGAGCAGTGGCTGCTGCAATCCCAAATTACAAGGTTGAGCCAGATGAAGGTCAGAAAATTTAGTTTCTGCTGTAATTAACTTCAACTTGTCCTTGCATCTGCTGGTCTGAAAAAGTGGATATTAGTTTTTATACGCAGCCATCGGCACTTGCCAATCTCAACCCAAAAATATAAGTGTTCTGTTGTTGCTTACCATCGTCATTAAAATGAACACAGTGTAACTGTATTTCGTTAAAAATGAGGATTTTTTTTTTATGTGTGTGACTTTGTTGGGGGAACTGAGGAGAAATGTAGAATCCTGCTGCGTATTTTACCCTGCAGATACGAAACGCTGAATTAAGATTTTATGGGTGAAATAAGCCATTTACTCTGGATAAAATAAAATAATAATAATAATAAAAAAAGAAACAGGGATGGGAAGTTTGATTCCAAGACTCACCTTGGCTTCTAGGAGCCTCTTCCGAGCTTTGAGTTCAGCCACAGCTTTATCTACATCCATCTGGGGAGCCTTCTCATCCTTCAGCTTTCGAACAAGCTCTCCCTTGGGGAAAAAACAATCATTCAGAGGCGTATTTTAGGCCAGGGAACCTTAGAACTCATCTCTTGAGGGCATCACGTTCAACCTCCTGATCAGGACAGAAATCTAAATTCAAGGATCTGCAACTGATGGCTGTCTGCTCTCGGCTGAAACACTAGAACAGAGGTCTTCAAACTTGGCCCTTTTATGACTTGTGGACTTCAACTCCCAGAATTCCTCAGCCAGGCATGCTGGCTGAGGAATTCTGGGAATTGAAGTCCACAAGTCATAAAAGGGCCAAGTTTGAAGACCCCTGCAGTAGAACAATCCCAAAAACTTGGTGTGGGGGAGAAACTGCACAGAGACGGGGGGGGGGGGGAAGGAAAATTAAATAGGGAAAGACATGCAGCAAATGAATTTAATATTTATTTATTTTTAACTTTCTGAAAGAGGCGAAATAAAGAGCAAATTATGAAGGTAATTTCATTTTACAAACCAAACACCAGACGTGCCTTGAACTTCATAACACTCCTAGGCGGCTGAAAGCATCATGTTTCCTCTTGGAGACACAGGTAGTCCTTGACTTACAACAGTTCGTTTAGTGACTGTTCAAAGTCAAAAGGGCACTGAAAAAATGTGACTTATGACCGTTTTTCACAGTTACAACCTTTGCAGCATCCCCATGGTCACGTGATCAAAATTCGGATGCTTGGAAACTGGTTCATATTTATGACGGTCACTGTGTCCCCGGATCCTGTGATCCCCTTTTGCGACCATCTGTTAAGCAAAGTCAATGGGGAAACCAGATTCACTTAACAACCAGGGTACTAACTTATCGACAGCTATGATTCGCTTAACAGCTGTGGTAAGAAAAGTTGTACAATGGAGCAAAACTCACTTAAAACATCTCGCGTAACAACAGAAATTTTTGGCTCAGTTGTGGTCGTAAGTCAAGGACTGTTTGCACTAAGTGAAAGAAAAAAAGAGAGAGATTCTCTCCTTTTTACTCTCTCCTTTTTTAAACGTCTATACCCATATTTCGGCATAAGATGAACAAATAATAATAAGAACAACAACAGCTTCCATCCTGCAACGATATCTGTAATACCATCAAACACCCACATCTGCCAATCCCAGGTCCTTGGTAAGGACTCGACAGGTAGACAAAAATGCCAAATCCAGTCTGAACATCTGGCAGACTGTGCGATGATTAATAATAATAATAATAATAATAATAATAATAATAATAATAATAATAATAACAACAACAACAACAATAATAATAAAGTTGGAAGAGACCTTGGAGGTCACCTAGTCTAACCCCCTGCAAAATGATACACATTTTATTTATTTATTTATTTGTTTGTTTTTATATACCGCCCTTCTCCCGAGGGACTCAGGGTGGTGTACAGAGCAAGGTAAGTGTACAGTAAAGTGTCATTGGGCTATTGCACAATAGAATCCAAACTGGAATTGTGGTAATTCGGAGTGGCCCATGTTGTGAAGTGTTTAAACAGGACTGGGAAAATCCCCTCTTCAACGATGACACTCCAGGAAAGAGTTCAAATTGGTGGCCTGAATCAATAAAAAGCCTGCGGACTATGTGTTGGGACTACAACTCGTATTTACAATGGCTGCAAGCATGTTGGGATCACGGGATCACCGTATGTGACTTTGCCCAGCTGGCCTCTGAGAAGCCAAATCAACAGGGGAAGCCAGATTCGCTTAACAACCACATGATTCATTTAACGATCGTGGCAAAAATGTTTCTAAACTTGAGCACGACTCACTTAACAACCACCTGGCTTAGCAATGAAAATTCTGTTCCCATTTCTACTCGTGCCTGTACTGCATTCATTTTCTTAAAAAAAAAAATCTCTTTTACACCACCCAGTTCTGGTTCCCCAAGCAGAGATGATGATGATGATGATGATGATGATTATTATTATTATTAATTTAATTTGTATACCGCCCTTCTCCCGAAGGACTCAGGGCGGTGAACAGTGCAATACATAATAAAAAACAAAATACAAAAATTAAAAAGTAATTAAACAGCAATGCCTGTAATAAATTAATACAGATTAAAAGTTAAGACTGATTTATAAAACCAACCCCATCCCATCAGGCCAGGCCAGCTTGTTCAAAAAGGTAGGTTTTAAGATCGCGCCGGAAGGAGCAGAGATCAGGCACCATCCGGAGCTCGACCGGAAGATGGTTCCATAAATCTGGCGCGCCCACAGAGAAGGCCCTCCCCCTGGGGGCCACCAGTCGGCATTCTTTGACCGGTGGCACCCTGAGGAGACCCTCTCTGTGGGAGCGTACTGGGCGGAGGGAAGTTGACGCCGGCCGCAGGTGCTCCCCAAGGTATTCCGGACCCATGCCATGAAGGGCTTTGTAGGTCATTACTAACACCTTGAACCTCACCCGGAAGACAACTGGAAGCCAATGCAGCTCGCGGAGCAGAGGTGTGACATGGGAGTGTCGGGAAACAGGATAGGGAAAATGGCCATTTCTCTGAAATGGTATAGGGTTTGCTGCCTGAGCAGGGGATTGGACTAGATGACCTCAAAGGTACCTTCCAACTTTATTATTGTTGTTGTTGTTGTTGAAGGAAGAAAGTCAAATTTGAGTTGAAAGCTATGGATAAAAGCACAACTGAAAGTGGACAAGGAATTAGTTATTTTACAAGAGGAGGAGGAGGAGGAGGAGGCAGCTTTGGAAGAAAATGCAGAAAAGAGTAACTAAGATAATTAAATAAAAGCCTGGAGACTAAAACATATGAAGAAGGGTTGCAAGAACTGGGTATGGCTTATCTAGAAAAAAGGACGAGGGGGGACATGATACCAGTGTTCCAGTATCTCAGGGGCTGCCCCAAAGAAGAGGCAGTCACGCTATTCTCCAAGGCATCTGAAGGCAGGACAAGAATTAACGGATGAAAACCAGTCAAGGAGAGAAGCAACCTGGAACTAAGGAGAAACTTCCTGACAGTTAGAACAATTAACAACAGGTAATCCTCAAACCTACGACCACAATTGGGCCCCAAACGTATATGGCTAAGTGAGACATATGTTAAATGAGTTTTGCCCCATTTTATGACCTTTGTTGCCACAGTCGTTAAGTGAATCATTACAGCTGTTAACTTAGTAACATGGCTGCTAAGTGAATCTGGCTTCCCCATTGACTGTGCTTGTCAGAAGGTCGCAAAAGATGTTCACAGGACCCCAGGACCAGGGCTTTTTTCCTCATAGAACGCTCAGAACGGAGTTCCGGCACCTTTTCTGGATGGAACCTTGTAGGGTAGGCAAGGCGGGTTGTATGACATGTGTGAGTTCCGGCACCTTTTTCTTTTACAAAAAAAGCACTGCCCGGGACAATGTGACCGTCTTAAACATGAATCAGTTGCCAAGTGTCTGAATTTTGGTCAAGTGACCATGAGGATGCTGCAACGGTCGTAAGTGTGAAAAACGGTCGTAAGTCACTTTTTTTCAGTGATGTACACTTGAGCCATCACTAAACGAACTGTGGTAAGTTGAGGACTACTTGTAGTGGAACAGCTTGCCTGCAGAAGTTGTGGGTGTTTCATCACTGGAGCTTGTCTGTATTGGTATAGGGCAGGGGCCTTCAAACTTGGCCCTTTTATGACTTGTGGACTTCAACTCCCAGAATTCCTCAGCCAGGCATGCTGGCTGAGGAATTCTGGAAGTTGAAGTCCACAAGTCATAAAAGGATCCAGTTTGAAGGGCCCTGCTTGTGGACCTCAACTCCCCAGGCATACTGGCTGAGGAATTCTGGGAGTTGAAGTCCACAAGTCATAAAAGGGCCGAGTATGAAGACCCCCTGGTATAAGGTCTCCTGCTTGACCAGGGGGCTGGACTAAATATCCCTCCCGACTCCTATTCTGATTGACAATGCTGTTATCCATTCAGTTGTGTCAGATTCTTGGCAATCCCACCACGGGCTGGGTCTCTCCACAAGAGGGCAACTCCAAATACCATAAATCTCAAACCTAACAATGCAAGCGGGGGAAAGGAAGAAGAATGCCAGTTCTCAAGATCTGCCTCTATTTTTAAAAGAAAGCTGCAGTTGCAGGCAAACGTGGCAGGAGGGTTTTTTTTTTAAAGAAGAAGAACATTCAGACAGTCAGTTGGAGGAAAAGGGAGGACAAGCATTGCTATTGCAGGAATCAGAGCTGTAGATCTGCAGTGCTCTTAGTTCTAAGAGCGAAAGCGAAATAGAAAGGAAATCCCCAGTAAAGCATACATGCCTTTTGAAGGGATATAAGATACTGAGATCTCTTCAAGCAACAGAGAGAGGAGAACTGGGGGTGAAGAGTGGAGGGAGGATCAGCAGGCACCCCCTTCTTCCAGCCCCACATACTGATGTGGCAAATTTTAGGCCAGCTCTATCCTATCTATCTATCTATCTATCTATCTATCTATCTATCTATCTATCTATCTATCTATCAATCAAAAGGACCCGCCCTTTTGTTTACAGTCCCTTATTGCATCAGGCACCACTGCAGCAGGAAAACATTAACCCCTCCCAGCCACACTGATCTCTAATCAAGGAGACTTCCAGGGTGGAAATCAAGAGAGCTCTTCTTCCTGTCCCTCTGAAATAAGCAAGGCTGACTTTACAGCAGTGTCTTCTCAACCTTGGCAACTTTTAAAATGGGCGGACTTCAACTCCCAGAATTTCCCAGCCAGCAGGGGGGGAATTCTGGGAGTTGAAGTCCACCCATCTTAACAGTTGCCACGGTGGAAAAAACACTGCTTTTAGGACAAAGGCTGAAAACGTCGCTTATAAGCATCCTCTTCATTGGACAGACCAAAATGCCTCTTTTGACAATGTTACATCGCCATGTGATTCTTCAGTTCCATCATGGATCAGCCTGAATTTAAAAAATTTCTCCCTTAAGTCAGCAGGAAAAATGCAGGAGTATTTCCACGAAAAAGTCACTGCTCATTCTTCATAGTTGCTTCCAAGCTCTGAAGCCAGCTCCTTGGCTTTTTCACTTCAACCACTTTTTGTAATTCAATCAGTTTTGGGAGGTGCAGGATGATTCAGAAAAAGACAAAAGCTTATTCCAATTAAGATGCTACCAATCCTGTTCCCTAAAAGACATTCTGACGCATTTTTTTCCCCCTGTGACTTGCTAAGCAAAAAATAAGAGGCACACGGAACAGAACTATCCATTCAATTAAGTGTAAATCTTGAATAAACAGAACTACAGTCTATAGTCCTCAACATATGACAGTTTAAACTTACAGTACCCTCAGAAAAAGTGACTTATGACCCATCCTCAAAGTTATGACCGTCACACCACCCTTTCCATCATGTGACTGCAATCCTGGCCCTTGTCAACTCATTTACATTTACGATGGCTACAGCATCCTTCCCAATCTGGCAAGCAAAATCGGTTGGGAAAGCTGTATTTACTTAATGACTGTATGGTCTATTTAACAATCATGCAAAAATGGTTGTTAAAAGAAATCAGGTCAAACGACATGACGACTTGCTTAACAGCCACACCTGACTTAAATTCCAGTCCCAATTAAAGTCATAAAACAAGGACTACCTCTATAGAACACTTTGCTTAGCCGTCAGATTTGACAGCTGTGTCAAATAAACACAGGCCTTTTAAGAGGGACAATTTCCATTTGAGAGGCTGGCTAAGACATAAAAAGCAGATCCAAGGAAGGGAAATTTCATCCTAACAATTGGAAGGGCCTCTTCTCCCCCCCCCCAAGAAAACAAAAGGCTACGTCAGTCAGTGCAATGGATGAAACGTGTGTGCCCCAAAACTTCCAAGACAGGTACACTTCTGGTGGCACGTTTGTGAGGTCAAACTTACAAAACTGAAGAAAGGTCGCAGGGAGATCAGTTACTTGAGAAGATCCAAGCACATCTTCCAGTGCAAGAAGCCAAATCAAATTATACCCAAGAGCACCAAAACGGAGCGTTTCATTGGGACAAGAACATAACAAATCAACCCCTTCAACAAAAGCCACTGGATCTGCTCTTGGGAAGTGACCCAGATCAATCACGGAGGAGGTGAGATGACCTCAAAAGGCAGATAAGGCAACTCTAGAGATGAGCAACCTCAAGATAACAGACCTCAATGGTTCAAGGCGCAAGCAAATGGGGAAGAGAAAAGAGTGATAAGAAAGATTTACTCCCAGCACACCAGGGAAGATTAATTGGGTGGGGGTGGGGGGGCGTACATTGCCTTAAAGCAGGGATCTTCAAACTTGGCCCTTTTATGACTTCTGGACTTCAATTCCCAGAATTCCTCAGCCAGGGTGCCCTGGCTGAGGAATTCTGGGAGTTGAAGTCCACAAGTCATAAAAGGGCCAAGTTTGAAGACCCCTGCCTTAAAGTATCTCGAGGCCAACATCAAGAAATTGGTAATTATTTAACTGGGGGGTTCCCTAAAAGCCTTAAGATCCAGCATCTAAGCAAAGCCCCCCCCATCATAAAAATTGGGCTTTTGGGGTGGGGGGCAAGGATAAAACATCCAGGAGGCCCTTTCGATTCAGAATCTATTTCTTCCCAAAACTCAACCTCCCCTTAGCATAGGGACACATGCCGGACTTCAACTCCCATCTTCTCCAGCCAGCACAGATGGGAGTTGTAGCCCATCTACATCTTGCAGCGGAGGAGCCCCTTTTCCTAAAAAATAAAATAAAATAAAAGAGCCTCGGTGGAGCAGTGGGCTGATGCCTCCTTAAGTGACACCAGCTGCCTGCAATTAGCGCAGGTTCGAGTCCCACCAGGCTCAAGGTTGACTCAGCCTTCCATCCTTCCGAGGTAGGTAAAATGAGGACCCAGGTTGTTGGGGGCAGTTAAGCTGACTTTGTAATAATGCCGCTTAGGGGGTGTGTGAAAGCCCTAATAAGCAGGCATATACATAGAATGAAGGCTACTGCTAAGCTTGTAAGCCGCCCTGAGTCTTCGGAGAAGGGCGGGATATAAATGGAATTAAAATAAAAAAAATAAAATAAATTTTCCTCTCCTGGGACCACTGGGGGAGGAGAGGGAGGGGTTGGACTACACCCACCATCATCCCCTGCCCCCGATTCAGGAGTTTGGCAGTCCAAGAGATCTGAGGGAGCGGGCGGGGGGGGGGGAGGGAGGGAATCCTATAGATCAGGGAAGATCGGCTGGGACCCTCCCCCCCCCGCCCGAGCCCATCCTCCAGAGATGGGACATGTAGTCGGAGCGATGGGCGGAACGGCCCGCCAGGCGGCCCTCACCTGCAGCCGCACCGCCTGCCTGAGCGGCGCCAGGAGCGCTTCGGCGGCGGGTCCGTCCATGCTGGCGCCGAGGCCGGGCTCCGGCGGGGTCGGGCGGCGAGGCCGGGTGCTGGCGGAGGAGGGCTGGGCCGCGTGGAGCCAGGCGCGGGGCAGGAGGGCGGCCAGGAGGCGGGCGCTGCTGCTGCTGCTGCTGAGGCGGCCGATCACAACGCAGAAGCGCCACGGCATGGAGCGGGCGGGCGGGCAGGCCGAGGGGGAGGCGCGGCCCTCCGCATGATGAAATCGCAGGCGGCGCCGCCTCGCCAGCTCCGCCTAGGCCGGCTCGAGAGGGGCGGCGCCACGCATGCGCGGCTCCACCCCCCCGGAGGGGGGCCCAGGACGGTTGCTTAGCGACGGCCCGCCTGCGCCCTCGGTCTGCCCGGCGCGCGTCCCAAGCCGCAGGAGAGGAGGCGGTGCGCGCGCACACGCGCGCGCCAGAATGAGAGAGAAGAAAATAAGAGAGAGAGAGAGAGAGAGAGAGAGAGAGAGAGAGAGAGAGAGAGAGAGAGAGAGTAAACCCCGCCCCTCCTCCTGCCCCCGCCCGCAGGGAAATACAGGTAGTCCTCGACTTACGACCACAAGGGAGGGGGGGGGGAAAAACCCCCCCGAAAATTTTTCCGTGGTTAAGTGAGACATTTGCGAAGTGAGTTTGGGCCCATTTTACTGCCCTTTCTTGCCTCAGTAACCTGGTTGTTGAAGCGAATCTGGCTTCCCCATTGACTTGCTTTGTCAAAATTTCGTAAAATAAATAAAAAAAATGATCCCATGACCGGGGGTGGGGAGAGAGAGAGAGAGAGAGACACACACACACACACACACACACACACACAGCAATTGCCATTTTTTTAAAAAAAGCCTCAGTTGCCAAGGATCTGAGTTTTGATCCTGTAACAGTGGGGGGATGCTGCAACGGTCATAAGTGTGGGAAACGGCCATGCGTCTTTTTCTTTTTTTTTTCAGGGCCGCTGTAACTCTGAACAGTCAGTAAATGAACTGTTGCAAGTCGAGGACTTACCTGTAGAGATTGGCAAAGCTTTTTGAATTCTTAGGCGAATGAGCCACTAGGAGGGGATCACCCACCATCCTTGAATGCCCAGCTGGGAAGGGTTCCTGAAGGTCATCTAGCCCAGCAATTCCCATTGGGAGGGAGGGGGGGGAAAAGAGGGGATGGTTTTGTGCGAAGGGCAGGTGTGTGCACACGCACAGCTTCATTGTGGTGCTGTGAGTGCTGCAGCCCAGTTGCAAATAGGCCATGGTCCGGTAATGGGCCACAGCCCCATAAGTTGAGCTCCGGATGGCGCCCGACCTCCGCTCCTTCCGGCGCGACCTTAAAACCCATCTCTTTAAGGAAGCGGGCCTGGCCTGATGGGACGGGGTGGGTTTGTTATTATGACTTTAATTTTAAATTTGTACTATGGGCATTGTTTAATCATGTTTTAATAATTTTAACTTTTGTATCTGTCTTTTACATATTGCCCTGTTAACCGCCCTGAGTCTCTTGAGAGAAGGGCGGTATATAAATTAAATAAATAATAATAATAATAATAAGTTGGGGACCCCTGACCTAGCCCGACACCCCACCCACCCACCCACCCCACTCCATCCAGGGCAGGCATCCACCTCTGCAGCATTAGTTATGGATTTATTTCACAACTAATGGCTGCTCAACTCAAACAAGCGAGGGAAAGTAAGGGAGGGAGGAAGGGAGGGAGGGAGAGAGAGAGAGAGAAAAGGGAGGAAGGGACAAGAAGTGGGGGAGGAAGGGAGGTGGCGGGAGGGGAGGGAGGGGAGGGAGGGAGGGAAGGAAGGAAGGAGAAGGCGAAGAGAAAGGAGAAGGGGAATTGGAGATGGGAAGGAGAAGTTTTATGCATTTCCTATTATTTTTTGTAAGAATAACAACAAGGTGTGCACATACAAACTGAAAGAGAGAGAGAGAGGGGAGGGAGGGAAGGAAGGAAGGAAGGAAGAAAGAAAGAAAGAAAGAGAAAGAAAGAAAGAAAGAAAGAAAGAAAGAAAGAAAGAAAGAAAGAAAGAAAGAAAGAAAGAAAGGAGTCCCCAAAGGTGTTTTTTTTACAAGGCAACTGGACTTCCTTTTCTTCTTGGAAGACCTTTCACGAAACGTTGTCAAAGAAAAAACAAAGTAAAGTCGCCTCGTAAAAAAGCACATTTTGGATAACTACGACCTGGATGACTGAGAATTTCCTTAGACCCGAAAGGAAGGAATTATAGTTCTCGTTTTTGAGTAGCTCTTCTTGGATTGCTTCTTGCAAAAAAAAAAAAAGCAGCTTCCACAATTTTATGCAAACCCCTCCCCTGCCCGCTTTATTTTTTGTTCTTTCATACTGTTTCCCTTTGAAAACCACTCTTTTCTTCCTGGGGAGATTATGCAAGTGCAGGTGTGAAGCAGACCGTTGTGGCCACGAGATGGCAGCCCTCCTCCTTCCGTTGGCTCTGCTTCTTCCCCCTCAGCAAAGCCTCTGTTGACAGTTTCTTCTTTCTCTCTGCTGTTTTCTCCCCCAACTGCGATTCTGTTCCCCACCTCCCCTTTCCCTCCCTCTCCCTCTCCCCTTCTTCCTCTCCCCCTCCCCCTCCCTCTTCCCCTCCCCTCTCCCCATTCCCATGTCCCTCTCTCCCTGTCCCCCTCCCTTTCCCTGTCCCTCTCCCCCTCCCTGTCCTCCCCCTCCCCCTCCCTTTCCCCTCCCCCTCTCTCCCTCCTCTCTCTCCTATCACAGACACACTGTACTATAGGATATTTGGTTGTGTGATATGTTTATGTGTGTGTGTATATATGTGTGTGTGTATATATATATATATATATATATGTGTGTGTGTGTGTGTGTGTGTGTGTGTGTGTGTGTGTGTGTGTGTGTTTTCTGAGGTTTTCGCGGGTGCCTGTATGTGGATCCTTGGTTTTTCGGGTTTTTCCCCGCGTAGAACTAAAGGTGTGGGCGCAACGTTTCGACGGAGTCCCATCCGTCATCATCATCAGGCTTTAGCTTTAAACCCCTCCAAACCACACAATAAGCAAACTGACACCCACTATAAAAACATGGCACCACCACAAACACGAAGCCGAACAAAAGCAGCACAATCACCAGCTCAGGTCTGGAGCTGGCAGCTGAGACCAGCCCATCCACTCAGAACACCCCCCACCCAATCAGAACACACCCACCATTCAAAACACACTCCCACCCAATCAGAACACACTTGGTCCCCTACCCAATCAGAGCACACCTCCACAGAACACACCCCCTCTGGCAGTTTAAAAAATAGGAACTAACAGCCACATGCTTCTCCCAGAAGAAGGAAGCTAAAGCCTGATGATGACGGATGGGACTCCGTCGAAACGTTGCGCCCACACCTTTAGTTCTACGCGGGGAAAAACCCGAAAAACCAAGGATCCACATATATATATATATGTATATGTATATATATATATGTAGTTAAATGCTTGTTAACTATTTAGATTACCTTGCTAGGCCCCAAATATGGGACAAATCTTTATTTCCTGTTTCGGCCTAACCGAAGGCCATCCACAGGCAGTAGTCACAACAGTGACAGCTCATATTTGTGTAAATTTTTTTTTACATTGCTAACAAAGAATTAAAGGGAGACTGATATACATTTCAAACTTATTTGTTTTCATCAGTCAGCCATACCCTTCTGAGATTCGAACCTGGGCTGATTGCACATTATATATTTATGTGTGTGTGTGTGTAAATTACTAACAAAGAATTAAGGGAGGCTGAGATGCATTTCTGACTCATTAGTCTTCATCAGTCAGTCATACCCTTCTGAGATTCGAACCTGGGCTTATTGCTGATTTGGGGCCTAGCAAGGTAATCTCATAGTTAACATATCACACACACACACACACACACACACACACACACACACACACGTATATGCATATGCATATGCATATGCATATGCATATGCATATGTATGTATGTGTGTATATATATATATATATATATATATATATATAGTTTTCTGAGGTTTTCGCGGGTGTTCGTATGTGGATCTTTGGTTATTCGGGTTTTTCCCCGCGTAGAACTAAAGGTGTAGGGGCGACGTTTCGACGGAATCCCATCCATCATCATCAGGCTGGTGGCTTCTGCTTCCTTCTTCTGGGAGAAGCATGTGGCTGTTTGTTCCTCTTTTTTAAACTGCCAGAGGGGGTGTGTTCTGTGGGTGGAGGTGTGTTCTGATTGGGTGGGGGAGTAAGTGTGTTCTGATTGGGTGGGAGTGTGTTTTGAATGGTGGGTGTGTTCTGATTGGGTGGGGGTGTGTTTTGAGTGGATGGGCTGGTCTCAAGGAGTATACGAAATCCCATGCACCACCTGCCCCACCACATACATCGGACAGACCAACAGAAGAATACGTGCACGCATTGAAGAGCACAAAAACTCACTCAGAAAAGGAGAACAAACTTCATCCCTGGTCCAACACTTTGAAGCCACAGGACATGAAATTGATTTAAAAAAAACCAAAACTATCGCCAAAATTGAACATTTTAACAATAGAATAATCAGAGAAGCCATTGAGATAGAAAAACGCCCCCACAGCATAAACAAACGAGATGATACCTCTCGCCTACCAACCATTTGGGAACCCGCCTTGATTGACAGACGAGTCCCAACCACCAAGAATGATAGACCCAAAGTCATGATAACACCACATGACATCACCACCACACAACCATTCAAAAAGCAAATCCGAACCCACAATGATAACGAGGCACAACCACAAAACAGAAACCTAACTACAGCTGCAACATCAGCCACTTTAAACCCCTCCAAACCACACAATAAGCAAACTGACACCCACTATAAAAACATGGCACCACCACAAACACGAAGCCGAACAAAAGCAGCACAACTCACCAGCTCAGGTCTAAGGCTGGCAGCTGAGACCAGCCCATCCAGTCAAAACACATCCCCACCCAATCAGAACACACCCACCATTCAAAACACACTCCCACCCAATCAGAACACACTTACTCCCCCACCCAATCAGAGCACACCTCCACCCACAGAACACACCCCCTCTGGCAGTTTAAAAAAGAGGAACAAACAGCCACATGCTTCTCCCAGAAGAAGGAAGCAGAAGCCACCAGCCTGATGATGACGGATGGGATTCCGTCGAAACGTCGCCCCTACACCTTTAGTTCTACGCGGGGAAAAACCCGAATAACCAAAGATCCATCTATATATATATATATATATATATATATATATATATATATATATATATATGTGTGTGTGTGTGCAAATTATTCAAATTGCTAATAAAGAATTTGGGAGGCTAAGATGATCATTTCGAACTCATTATGTTCTTTCTCTCTTATATTAGCTGGAAGGCAAGGCAAATGTATGTTTAAGTATTTGTCAAGGCTTTTTGAATGGACCTTGCTAATTAACTCTTTCATTCCTGTTTTGGCCCGGCTCAGGGCTTATCCACAGGATATAGTCAACTATGACAGCTCATTATTTGTGCAAATTATTCAAATTGCTAATAAAGAATTTGGGAGGCTAAGATGATCATTTCAAACTCATTATGTTCTCATCAGTTAGTCATACCCTTTATCTGAGATTCGAACCCGGGCTGATTATATATCAGGCAGTGTTTTAACCTCCTGAGCCACAAATACTTAAACATACATTTGCCTTGCCTTCCAGCTAATATAAGAGAGAAAGAACCCCGTGGCTCAGGAGGTTAAAACACTGCCTGATATATAATCAGCCCGGGTTCGAATCTCAGATAAAGGGTATGACTAACTGATGAGAACATAATGAGTTCGAAATGATCATCTTAGCCTCCCAAATTCTTTATTAGCAATTTGAATAATTTGCACAAATAATGAGCTGTCATAGTTGACTATATCCTGTGGATAAGCCCTGAGCCGGGCCAAAACAGGAATGAAAGAGTTAATTAGCAAGGTCCATTCAAAAAGCCTTGACAAATACTTATATATATATATATATATATATATATATATATATATATATATATATATATATATATATATATATATATATATATAATTTAATTTATATACCGCCCTTCTCCTGAAGGACTCAGGGCGGTGTACAGGGCAATAAAAATAAGAATACAAGTTACAAGATTTAAAGTTGAATGATTCTGCCCAATGTTGTAGGTTAGTTAAAATAATGTTAAAACCCAAACCCATCAGGCCAGGCCGGCTTGTTCGAATAGATAAGTTTTTAGATCACGCCGGAGGGAGCGAAGGTCGGGGGCCATCCGGAGTTCAGCCGGTAAGCGGTTCCAAAGGGTGCACCCACCGAGAATGCTCTCCCCCTGGGGGTCACCAGCCGACATTCTCTGACCGGTGGTACCCTGAGGAGGCCCTCTCTGTGGGAACGTATAGGACGGAGGGAAGTTGACGCCGGCAGTAGGTGCTCCTGTAGGTAATCCAGACCCATGCCATGTAGGGCTTTGTATGTCATCACCAGCACCTTGAATTTCACCCGGAAGGCAACTGGAAGCCAGTGCAGCTCACAGAGCAGAGGTGTAATATGGGAGTATCGGGAGACCCTCAAAAGAACTCGTGCAGCTGCATTCTGTACCAGCTGAAGCTTCTGAGTGGTTCTCAAGGGCAGCCCCATGTATAGAGCATTGCAGTAGTCTAGACGAGAGGTCACAAGTGCATGGGTGACTGTACGCAAGGCATCCCGGTCCAGATAGGGTCGCAACTGGCGCACCAGACGAACCTGGGCGAAGGCCCCTCTAGTCACAGCTCCTATATGATCTTCTAAGCCTTAGAATCTAAGGAGAGCTGTGAATCTAAGAGGACACCCAAATTGCGAGCCTTATCTACGGGGGGTAATAACTCACCCCCAATATTAAGAGATGGAATAATCTGAATAATCTGAATATATATATATATGTGTATATCACAGTTGAATCAACTTTCTAAAAATAAGATGATGACTCTTTTTGAATATCAGCCACCATTTCTTTGGAAGGACAGAATGGCTTGCAGTAATGAATGAGTCCTCTGGCACATTAAATTTCACCTTGCATAATTCATTGTGCAGGTGCTGCACATTATAAGGGCTGCTATAAGTGATGAAGGAGGATAGAAAGCCGTGAAAGATCTAAAAATCTGGGGAAGAATTCGCACTGATTACCCTACTAGGAACTGGAAAAGATTGGTAGTTGCAAATTCAATTTCAGGTCCCAGAATTTGGGAACGAAGCACCTGCCGTCTTCTAAGTGTGTAAACCTATTAAAAAAATAAAATAAATAAATAGCAAAAATGTCTTTACAGGAGGTCCTCAAAGAAAGGTGCAAAACTCATTTAACAAATGAGCAACAGAAATTTGAGGCTTAATTGTCTTCGTAAGCCGAGGAACACTCGTAGTTATTGACTTGGGATGATCAGAGTTACTTCTTAATTCTGATTTAAAGCCAACACCTTTTGTACATGTCCTTTTGAGAAACATCTTTGCATTTCAGAAGCTGGCTTCTGGGTTTCTATAAGAGAGGTGAGTTTTTCGCAGCTCTCAGGATGGGAAGTTTTAAAGCTGTGTGTTTTGGAATGCAAAAACTGAGTGTCCTTCTCATAAAGAGATATTTGCCAATTATGACTTTTTACACAGGGATACAAAAGAACAGCCCAAGCCTGTTATAGCCCCCAGATGACATATTCAGAACTCAAAAATGAATCCACTCAAAAATATTGCCAGGAAGTTGCCTGGCATCTGATTTGAAGACACCCATGCTTTGAAGCGCATATATATTCTATTCTATATAATTTATTCAGAAATAAGCATTTATATGTTGGTATTGCAACTCAAATATTTTTTTACAGGCAAAGGCGTGCAATTAAAATAGTTTGGAGAAAAATGTTTTAGCAATGTTTCTCCACCTGGACAACTTTAAGAGGAGTGGACTTCTACCCCCAGAACACAGGTTGTCCTCGACTTACAACCACAATACCTGTTGCTAAATGAGACATTCGTTAAGTGAGTTCTGCTCCATTATGCGACCTTTCTTGTTAACTGAACCACTGCAGCTGTTAAGTTAGTCACATGGTTGTTAAGTGAATCTGGCTTCCCCATTGAATTTGCTTATCAGAAAGGTCGCAAAAGGGTCCGGGACATTGCAATTGTCACAAGTATGAGTCAGTTGCCCAGCGTCTGAATTTTGATCATGATGCTGCAATGGTTGTAAGTGTGAAAAATGGTCATAAGTCACTTTTTTCAGTGTAATTGTAACTTCGAAGGGACACTAAATGAACAGTTGTAAGTTAAGGACTAGCTGTAGTGGCTAGCCCCTGCATAGGAAAGTGGCAGAATTAATTTTGCAACCCCATGCTCGAATCCACCATTTCCCACTGGAGAAATTCCAGCCTGCTAAATTGCTGACTGCTCTGTTAGTCACTGATGATGGTAATAAACTTCGGACAATTCCTGGTTTCTCAGAATAAATTCTGTTAGACTACTAGCCCATGGTGCCTCAGCCTTGGAAGTTTTAGGATATATACAGACCAACTCCCAGAATTCCTCAGCCAGTCACGCTTTCTGAGGAATTCTGGGAGTTGAAGTCCATACATCTTAAATTACCAAGGCTGAAAAACAGTAGAATAAGGGGGGGAAAAAACAAATCAGAGTTCGGATCCTGCAAAATTATAATCTATGTGCTGTATCATCCAGGGCTGAGATGTTCAGATTCAGTTACGTGAGATAGCTGTTAAGTGGATTTTGCCCTGTTTTACGCCCTTTCTTGCCACGGTCGTTAAATGAATTACTGCAGTTGTAAATTTAGTAACACGGTTGTAAAGTGAATCTGGCTTCCCTGTTGACTTTGCTTGTCAGAGGGTCGCAAAAGGGGATCACGTGACCCCGGGACCCTATGACTGTCATAAATACCAGCCAGTTGCTAAGAGTCTGAATTTTGATCACGTGACCGTGGGGATGCTGCAATGGTCGTGTATGGTCACTAAACAAACTTTTGTAAGTCAAGGACTTACCATCTTGCCATTTTAGTGGATTCTGAGAAAGCAAACCATCCTTTTTTAATCTGTTTTGCAAAATGATCCTTGCCCATTTTCTCTGTATGATAAAACCACCCTACTTTTCTATTCAATCCTAATTTACCAACTAGCAATCCATTTTTAGCTTCTTGTTATTAGCATACTAGCTTTTTAAAATCCTCCTTATTTATTTATTTTGTATTTATTTTGATGTTCCCCCCCCTCCCCCCCCCGGGGTCAAATTCTGAACTGGGCAGAATCCTGTTCTTTCATAGACTTCTCACGGTCTTCTGGCAGTCATTCATTCTGGCAGTCATTCATGGTAACCAAAACTGCATCCAGTTTTGGTCACCACGATGTAAAAAAGATGTTAAGCCCCTATATCAGGGGTGTCAAACTCAATTTCATTGAGGGCCGCATCAGCATTGCGGTTGCCCTCAGGGGGCTGGGGTGGGTGTGGCCTGGGTGGGCGTGGTTAGAGTGCGTATGGCCTGCTGGGTGGGCGTGGCCAGCTCTACATCGTTGGCATCAAGGGCGCCTATGGGGGCCTGGGCAGGAGTGGGACAGATCTGAGGGTCTCTGGCAGAAGGAGGGTCTCTGGGCCAGGGCCAAGGCAGCAGGGGCCGTTCCCTCACTGTTTCCAGGGTGGCTTCGCGGGCTGCATGAAACCACTTCGCGGGCAGGATCTGGCCCCCGGGCCTTGTGTTTGACATGTCTGCTCTAGAAAGAGGGCAGAGAAGAGCAACAAAGATGATCAGGGGACTGGAGGATAAAACATGAGGAACGGTTGCAGGAATTGGGTATGTATGGTTTAATGAAGAGAAGGACGAGCGGGCACGTGATAGCAGTGTTCAAGTATCTCATTTGTCTGAAATGGTATTGGGTTTCCTGCCTGAGCAGGAGGTTGGACTAGATGACCTCCAAGATCCCTTTCAACATCATCATCATCATCATCATCATCATCATTATTATTATCATTATCATCATTATTATTATTATTTTGATGATGTTGTTATTGCTATTGCTATTTCTTGCAACAGACCACATGTTGTCCATTAACCTTCCACCAGCCTTCACCCATTTTAAAATGTCTCCGTCCATTTTCCATTCCTAGTAAACGTTTCACCCCCGAATGCCTAGGAACCGGAATCTCACACCCTCTAATTTATCTTGTCTGGTAAACATTTCACCAAAGAACGCAGATTCTTCCCCTTGCCCCAGTTTGTTGTCATTTCTGCCTAATTTGCAATCATGTGCTCCATTTTCCTGTCAAATGCTATAGTTTTGCTTTGATGCGTTAATGCCCAGATCTCTGCTTCATGACTGACTCATGCAATTGTTCGGATTCTCAGGCAGCTGCACAGCATCAGCCCCATAAAAAAAGGGATCCTTCAATTCATCTCCCGGCTAAACTCACCACCTCTTTGCCAAGGTATTAAAAACATGGCTTTGCTCTCAGACAGAGGGCCCTGAGAGTTCAGCGAAGAAATTTAGGTACCAAAATAACAAGGACGGGTAGTCCTCCACTTATGACCATGACTGACCCCCAAATTTATGTTGTTAAACCAGACATTTCTTAAGTGAGTTTTATCCCGTGTTACATCCTTTCTTGCCTCAGTCCTCACAAAAGGGGATCACATGACCTTGGGACAGAGCAACAATCATAATCTGAATTTTGATCACATGATCATGGTCGTAACTGTGAAAAGTGGTCATAAATCCCTTTTTCCAGTGCTGTTGTAACTTTGAACGGTCACTAAACGAACTGTTGTAAGGACTATCTCCACACACAAAAAAATAGGTGCAGCTTTTCCACAGAAAGGGCTTATCCATGGCAACTTTAAGATATGTGGACTTCAATTCCCAGCATTCCACACTGACCATGGAATTCTGGGAGTTGAAGTCCACACATTTTGAACCTGCCAAGTTGAGAAACACTGTTTAAGATTGTGGTTGTGATGCTGAGTGTACCCTTGGTCTTGTGTTCGGAATCTGATGAAGCTCAGCCGTCCTCAATTTCACTTACAGTTACTTCAAGAATTTACAAGGTGGTTTTTGAACATTTCTTTAACGGCCATTCAAAATTATAGCAGCCCTGAAAAGAGTGACTTACATCTATTCCTGGAACTTATGAACATCCGCAGCATCCCCACGGTCATGTGATCAAAATTTGGGCGTTTGGCAACTGGCATGTATTTATGACTGTTGCATCTTGGGATCATGTGACCACCATTTGCGACCTCCCCAGATCCTGACAAGCAAAATTCATGGGGAAAGCCAGATTTGGTTATCATCTGTGACAGAAAAGGTTGTAACATCAGGCACAATTCAGTTAACCTTGCTTAGCAATGGAAATTCTTGTTCTAATTGCAGTCATAACTCGAGGACTTCCTGTACACAGATGTAGCTTCAGATGTTAATATATAAAATAAAATAACGTCCTTCAGCGGTGACGCTTCTGTATAGATAGAGGGACACAGCAATACGAAAACAGTTGCTAAGTGAGACAGTCATTAATGAGTTTTGCTTCATTTTACTACCTTCCTCGCCACAGTTGTTAAGTGAATCACTGCAGATGTTAAGTTAGTAACCCGGTTGTTAAGCGAATCTGGCTTCCCCATTGATTTTGCTTATCAGAAGGATGCAAAAAGGGGATCACATGACCCTGGGACACTGCAATGGTCATAAATATGAGTCAAGTGTCTTGAGTTTTGATCACGGAACCATGGGGATGCTGCAACGGTCGTAAGTGTGAAAAACGGTCATATGTCACTTTTTTCAGTGCCATTGTAATCTTCAAGCAGTCACTGCATGAATGGTTGTAAATTGAGGATTACCTGTTTGAGAAATGTGGTAACTTCATGTCCTCCCCAGATTTTCTTGTTGTAATGCCAGCCACACAGCTATGCCCACTACTAAAAGAAAAAAAAATCCTAAATTCTCTCTTTTTAAAAATTGTTTAGCATATTTAAACTTTTTCCTGTGTGGGAGGGAATGGAGAGAAAGTTTACCTCCATAACACTCAAGAAGATTTTTTTTTTACAATTAGTTCTTTTTCTTGAATGGTTTCTCTCTCAGAAGGAATCAAAATTTTGATTACACTGTGTTGATTGTATTTCCTATCTGCAGAAAAAGTGCTAATTAGATTTCTTTTTCTTTTAACCAGGGACATGTAGAGCATATATTATAGAACAAAAACTCTGTTTGCCCTCAAAGATTCCCTTTAATCTCGTTGAACGCTTTTCCAGGAATAAAATGCTAAATCTATAGGGCAGGGGTCGGCAACCTGAAAAAGCAAAAGAGCCACTGGGAACCGGTTCCATCACACATAAAAAAAGTGGGAGCCACGCGTGTGCATCCACGCACGCGCATGCGCATAAAACAAAATGTTTTGCGCATGCGTGAAACATTTTGTTTTTTGCGCATGCGCGTGCGTGGATACATGCGCGCGGTTCCACTTTTTTTTATGTGGACGCACCTGCACGCCAGCAGCGACGGGTCTCCGTGGTGACGGGCGCTGGGTTGCGGTGCCGCCTTCAGCCCGGGCGTCGCCGGAGCCACCCCCGGGACCTCCAAACTGCCGCCCAAACACCCGTTTGGAGACCAAACCACACCTCCGCCCAAACACCAGCAGGTCTCCAAACGGATGTTCGGGCGGAGGTGCGCGCGCACCTCTCCAAAGGTTTGGAGAGGTGCGCGTGTACCTCCGCCTGAACACCCGTTTGGAGACCTGCTGGTGCCGGTTTAGAAAGCTGCTGCAGCCCGCAGCAGCTTTCTAAACTAGCACCAGCAGGTCTCCAAACCGCACCTCTGCCCAAACACCAGCAGGTGTCCAAACGGGTGTTCGGGCGGAGGTGCACACGTACCTCCGCCCGAACACCTGTTTGGACATCTGCTGGTGCCGGTTTAGAATGCAGCAGCTTTCTAAACCGGCACCAGCAGGTCTCCAAACCGCACCTCTGCCCGAACACCAGCAGGTGTCCAAACAGGTACCACCGCTGCCCATTCCGAGAGGTGCGCGTGCAGCTCTCCAAACCTTTGAAGTGGTGCACGCGCACCTCCTCCCATTCGGAGTGGTGCGCGCACACCTCTGCCTGTTCCGAGAGGTGCGCGCGCAGCTCCTCCCGTTCGGAGTGGTGCGCGTGCACCGGGCGACTAGAAGCCACAGGAGACGGCTCAAAGAGCTGCATGCGGCTCCGAAGCCGCGGGTTGCCGACCCGTGCTATAAGGAAATTAAGGTGTTTCTCGTTTTCATTCTATTCTCAGAATAAAGCTAACATCAACAATAACGGTGAACATCAATGGAAGGGCTGAATGAAGATCTCTGATTCTTCACTCCTACCTCTAAAGCTAGACTGGGCAACAGGTTACATATAAAAGCTATTTTTAAATAGAGTTAAATCAGGAATCCCTAATTTACTTATTGTCTCATTCACATGAATGACAAATGAAAGCTGCTGATTATCCTCAGTTAGAAGACTAAGGGAGATGAATTTCTTGGGAGATAGATAGATAGACAGATACTAAGTATAGGTAGTCCTCAACTTACAACAGTTCATTTAGTGACCGTACAAAGTTACAACAGCACTAAAAAAAATAGTATCTTATGACCATATTTCAAACTTACAACCGTTGCAGCATCTCCATGGTCACATGATCAAAATTCAGATGCTTGGCCACTTTTTTTGTCATAGAACGCTCAGAACGGAGTTCCGGCACCTTTTTTGGATGGAACCTTGTAGGGTAGGCAAGGCGGGTTGTATGACATGTGTGAGTTCCGGCACCTTTTTCTTTTACAAAAAAAGCACTGATCGTAATGTATATAAGACCCCTTCTCCTATTTTCCCTACAACAGGGGTGTCAAACTCAATTTCATTGAGGGCCGCATCAGCATTGCGGTTGCCCTCAGGGGGCCGGGTGGGTGTGGCCATGGTGGGCGTGGCCTACTGGGTGGCCGTGGCTTGAGTGCGTATGGCCTACTGGGTGGGCGTGGCCAGCTCTACATCGTTCACATCAAGAGTGCCTATGAGGGCCTGGGCAGGAGTGGGACAGATCTGGGGGTCTCTGGCAGAAGGAGGGTCTCTGGGCCAGGACCAAGGCAGTGGGGGCCGTTCCTTCACTGTTTCTACTGTAGGATGGCTTCACGGGCCACATGAAACCACTTCGCAGGCCGGATCCGGCCCCCGGGCCTTGTGTTTGACATGTCTGCCCTACAATAATAAGCCTGTGAAGTGGGTTGGGATGAGGCAGAAGAACTAGGCCAAAGTCACCCAGCCAGCTTTCATTCCTAAGGAAGGACTAGAACTCACCGTCTCCTGGTGATGGGCTTCAGAGAAGACTACCTATTCATAGGAAAGTCCTGAGGATTTCTTGGCAAGATTTTGGATGTGGTCCACACTCATCTTCCTGAAGGAGAGCAACTGAACTAAAGTCACCCAACTACCGCAGCACTAGAACTCACCTGTCTCCTGGTTTCTAAAAGTTGAATCCTGGCAACTGGACCAACTTTGTAAATCTGAGACATTTTGTTGCTCATCCAAGAAATTTTATCAATCAGAGCAAAATTAGTTAGGCAAGAGAGTCACGGGGGTCATTGAAAAATACCTATTCTTGCCACAAAAACGTCTCAGATTTACAAAGTTTGGTCCAGTTGCCATGATTCCACCTTTAGACACTGTTGGTCTGGAGGGCATTGGCATAATGTCCTGGTTTCTAATCCAGCACCTTTAGTGTGTGTGTGTGTGTGTGTGTGTGTGTGTGTGTGTGTGATTTTTTTTTTGATTGCTAACAAAGAATTAAAGGGAGACTAATATGGCCATTTCAAACTCATTTGTTCTCATCAGTCAGCCATACCCTTCTGAGATTCGAACCTGGGCCGATTGCACATTAGGCAATTGTTCTAACCTTTAGGCCAATCTCAGAACATCTCAGAGTTTGAAATGGCCATATTAGTCTCCCTTTAATTCTTTGTTAGCAACCCAAAATTTTTACACAAATATGAGCTGTCACAGCCTGTGGATGGCCTTGGGTTAGGCTGAAACAGGCAATAAGATTTGCCCTGTGTTTGGGGCCTAGCAAGGTATTCTAAAATACTTAACAAACACTTAACACACACACACACACACACACACACACACATCTATATGTATATGTATATGTATATGTATATATACGTGTATGTGTGTGTGTGTGTGTGTGTGTGTGTGTAAATTTTAGATTTACACAAATATGAGCTGTCACTGTTGTGACTACTGCCTGTGGATGGCCTTGGGTTAGGCTGAAACAGGAAATAAAGATTTGTCCGTAGTCACAACAGTGGCAGCTCATATTTGTGTAAATATATATATGAAAGAAAGAAGAAGATACAAAAAAAGTGAGAAAAGAGAGGGAAAAAATGGAATAATGGCTTCTTCCATCCTTTCAATCAAGTTATTGCTATCTTCAATTTTCCTGCTTCCTTTTTAAACTCTTTTCCATCCCTAAATCTATGTCTTTAATTTTCTCTTTTCTTCTTTCAATGAAAATCCATATAAGACTTCAATTTTCCCCCCCAAAAAAATACTTTATTTTTTTCTTCCCTGGTCTTTGGCAGCTTTTTAGCTGATTTTGCTATGTTTAATTCAACTTCCCGATCTAACCTTCAGCTGTGAGATTTCTAAGTGGTCTCCCATCCCACTGATAACCAGTGGATCACCTGCTTCATTCTCCTAGATCAGTCAGATCAGAGAAGAAAAGAATTTATCTACAGGTTGTCCTCAACTTACGACCACATCTGAGCCCAAAATTTCCATTGCTAAATAAGAGACTTGTTAAGTGAGTTTCCCCCCCTTTTTATAACCTTGCCACAGTTGTTAAGTGAATCATTGCAAATGTTAAATTAGTAACTGGGTTGTCAAGTGAATCTGATTTCCTGTTTGTCGGAAAGTTGCAAAAGATGATCGCGTGATCCTGAGACACGCAACCGTCACAAATACAAGCCAGTTTCCAAACTGCTGAATTTGGACTGCATTTCCATGGGGATGCTGCAATGGTTTTAAGTGTAAAAAAACGGTCATAAATCACTTTTTCCAGTGCCATTATAGCTTTGAGTGGTCACTAAATGACTAGTTGTAAGTGGGGGACAATCTATTCTTTTCAAAGGAAGTTTTAGGGATCACAGTGGATTTCATCAGAGGAGCAGGGGATAAAGACCGTCACCGGAAAGCAGACGACAAAATATCTGTGAGGAGGAACAAGGTGGACTAGAATGAGTGCAGAATTTTGTCAAAGCAACTCAACTTCAAAGAGATAACCGTGGTTTAGGGTTTAGGGATGACTCAGAAAGCCACTAACTCTATCTGGTTCTTCTGCGTAAATATTAGAAATCCTAACATCCAGAAAATAAAAACCCAAGCCACTCCTGCAGACAGAGGAGAAAATTTAGACAAAATATTTAGAAGGTGATTTCAAAAAATACACTCCAGCAGACTTAATTTTCAAGGATTTGTAAATGTCTCCTTAGGGGCAGTGGCGTAGCGTGGGTTGTCAGCACCCGGGGCAAGGCAAGTAATCTGCGCCCCCTAACCCGCTGGGCGGCCGCTGCACTGTCCCTCCCCCAGATAGTCCCTCGCTCTCTCTCCGCACCGCACGCCTGGCACCCCCCCCTCCACAGTGGGCGGCAACCCGGCGGCTCGGATCGGATTCGCACAGCCAGCACTGCAGTGAGAGAGAGTGAGTGAGCCAGGCAGGGGCAGAGAGCTGCGAGTGCGAGCGCGCCCCCCCAGATGTTGCGCCCGGTGCAGCCCGGCCCCCCCTGCACCCCCCACGCTACGCCACTGCTTAGGGGTGAACTGTGGCCATTGCTGGATTTTGTGGGGGAAGGGGTGACTTTGTTTTTTTAAACCAGCAGAATACGTGCAAAAATTTTGGATTTAATATTTGAGCAAAAAACAAGGTTGTAAAGTTAGTGGAACCATTCATAGCTTTTATTGGTGGTAATATATAATAATTTCCCCCTTTTCACCGTGCAGTTGGTTAGGGACAGGGTTTTTTTTCTCATAGAACGCTCAGAACGGAGTTCCGGCACCTTTTTTGGATGGAACCTTGTAGGGTAGGCAAGGCGGGTTCTATGACATGTGTGAGTTCCGGCACCTTTTTCTTTTACCAAAAAAAGCACTGGTTAGGGATAAATTGGATAAGGCTGATTTTAACGTCTGGGCCCTGTTTAAAGCGTTTGATACTTGTGGTTTTTTTTATGGTAGAGGACAGGAAGGCCTGGAGGAACATTGTCCATAGGGTTGCGATGGGTCGGACACGACTTTGCAACTAACAACAACAACTTGTTTTTAAAGTCCTGTTCCATATAGGTAGTCCTCAACGTATAACCATTCTTTTAGAGACGGTTCAAAGTTAGGAGGATAAAAAGGAGACTTCAGTCTCAAAATCTTTATTTCATCAATTGATTATGTACCATCAAATTGTTTTCAATGCCGAATGCAGAGAGCCTCAGTTTACAAGAGTTCATCTAGTGACCGTTCAAAGTTACAATGGCATTGAAAAAAGTGACTTATGACCATTTTTCACATTTAAAACCATTGCAGCATCCCATGGTCACGTGATCAAATCTCAGACGCTGGCAATTGAATCATATTTATATGATAGTTGCAATGTTCCGGGGTCATATGATCTCCTTTTGCGACCTTCCGATAAGCAAAGTCAATAGGGAAGCCATATTCACTTAAAAACCGGATTACTAATTCACAGCAACGATTCACTTAACAACTGTAGCAAGAAGGGTTGTAAAATGAGGCAAAATTCCCTTAACAACAGAAATTTTGAGCTCAGTTGCGGTCATGAGGCAAGGACTACCTGTAACCGTATGCATAGATATTCTCTCAGCTCAATGCATTACCTCTTTGAACAAGCTGGCCTGGCCTGATGGGATGGGGTTGGGTTTTATTAATGGCATTTGGGGTTGTTTGTTGGTTTTTTAGAGAAACGAATTTCAGCAAACAAGGATTTAAAAAACCAACAAACAACCCCAAATGCCACCAGCCCCAGCAAGACTCATCCACACCCAGAACAAAAACTCGCCCACACAGAAGACAGAACAAGTCAAGCAAAAGTGCCATCACCCAAGCAGAAGAACGCACACACGAACCTGACTGACCCATACCAGAGGTACATAGCAGGTCCTCGAACTCGGAGCCAAACCAGAGCTCTGGAGGCCACTACACAGCCCACTCCTCAGGACACCAAATCACAACACTCAGGATATTACAACACAACAAAAAACCCCACCCATTCAGAACACACCCCACCCAATCAGAAGACAGCCACGCCTCCAACCAATCAGAAGACAACCACGCATCCACCCAATCAGAAGACAGCCACGCCTCCCCTCAATCAGAAGACAACCACGCCTCCACCCAGTCGGAGGACACCCCCACCCAATCAGAAAGCAGCCACGCCTCCACCCAGTCAGAACACAGCCCCACCGGCAGTTTGAAGGAAAGGAACAGCCAGACCACGCATTGCTCCTGGAAGCAGCAGGAGGAACACTCCGGCCTGATGATGACGGATGGGATTTCGTCGAAACGTCGCCACAACTTTCCGAAGATGAAAGGAACGCGGGAAGAAACCCGAGACTCTAGATCTACATATATATATATATATATGTTTTCTGAGGTTTTCGCGGGTGTTCGTATGTGCATCTTTGGTTATTCGGGTTTTTCCCCGCGTAGAACTAAAGGTGTAGGGGCGACGTTTCGACGGAATCCCATCCGTCATCATCAGGCTGGTGGCTTCTGCTTCCTTCTTCTGGGAGAAGCATGTGGCTGTTTGTTCCTCTTTTTTAAACTGCCAGAGGGGGTGTGTTCTGTGGCTGGAGGTGTGCTCTGATTGGGTGGGGGAGTAAGTGTGTTCTGATTGGGTGGGAGTGTGTTTTGAATGGTGGGTGTGTTCTGATTGGGTGGGGGTGTGTTTTGAGTGGATGGGCTGGTCTCAGCTGCCAGCCTTAGACCTGAGCTGGTGAGTTGTGCTGCTTTTGTTCGGCTTCGTGTTTGTGGTGGTGCCATGTTTTTATAGTGGGTGTCAGTTTGCTTATTGTGTGGTTTGGAGGGGTTTAAAGTGGCTGATGTTGCAGCTGTAGTTAGGTTTCTGTTTTGTGGTTGTGCCTCGTTATCATTGTGGGTTCGGATTTGCTTTTTGAATGGTTGTGTGGTGGTGATGTCATGTGGTGTTATGAGTTTGGGTCTATCATTCTTGGTGGTTGGGACTCGTCTGTCAATCAAGGCGGGTTTCCAAATGGTTGGTAGGCGAGAGGTATCATCTCGTTTGTTTATGCTGTGGGGGCGTTTTTCTATCTCAATGGCTTCTCTGATTATTCTGTTGTTAAAATGTTCAATTTTGGCGATAGTTTTGGTTTTTTTAAAATCAATTTCATGTCCCGTGGCTTCAAAGTGTTGGACCAGGGATGACGTTTGTTCTCCTTTTCTGAGTGAGTTTTTGTGCTCTTCAATGCGTGCACTTATTCTTCTGTTGGTCTGTCCGATGTATGTGGTGGGGCAGGTGGTGCATGGGATTTCGTATACTCCTTGGTTTTCTAAGCCAATTATGTCCTTGGGGTTTCTTAGGATGGTGGATATTTTTCTGTCTGTGTAGAATGCTGTTTTGATGTTGTGTTTTTGGAGAACCTTACTGATTCTGTCTGTGGTCCCTTTACTTAAAAGGGACCACAGACAGAATCAGTAAGGTTCTCCAAAAACACAACATCAAAACAGCATTCTACACAGACAGAAAAATATCCACCATCCTAAGAAACCCCAAGGACATAATTGGCTTAGAAAACCAAGGAGTATACGAAATCCCATGCACCACCTGCCCCACCACATACATCGGACAGACCAACAGAAGAATAAGTGCACGCATTGAAGAGCACAAAAACTCACTCAGAAAAGGAGAACAAACGTCATCCCTGGTCCAACACTTTGAAGCCACGGGACATGAAATTGATTTTAAAAAAACCAAAACTATCGCCAAAATTGAACATTTTAACAACAGAATAATCAGAGAAGCCATTGAGATAGAAAAACGCCCCCACAGCATAAACAAACGAGATGATACCTCTCGCCTACCAACCATTTGGAAACCCACCTTGATTGACAGACGAGTCCCAACCACCAAGAATGATAGACCCAAAGTCATGATAACACCACATGACATCACCACCACACAACCATTCAAAAAGCAAATCCGAACCCACAATGATAACGAGGCACAACCACAAAACAGAAACCTAACTACAGCTGCAACATCAGCCACTTTAAACCCCTCCAAACCACACAATAAGCAAACTGACACCCACTATAAAAACATGGCACCACCACAAACACGAAGCCGAACAAAAGCAGCACAACTCACCAGCTCAGGTCTAAGGCTGGCAGCTGAGACCAGCCCATCCACTCAAAACACACCCCCACCCAATCAGAACACACCCACCATTCAAAACACACTCCCACCCAATCAGAACACACTTACTCCCCCACCCAATCAGAGCACACCTCCAGCCACAGAACACACCCCCTCTGGCAGTTTAAAAAAGAGGAACAAACAGCCACATGCTTCTCCCAGAAGAAGGAAGCAGAAGCCACCAGCCTGATGATGACGGATGGGATTCCGTCGAAACGTCGCCCCTACACCTTTAGTTCTACGCGGGGAAAAACCCGAATAACCAAAGATCCATATATATATATATATATATATATATATATATATATATATATATATATATATATATATATATATCTCGCCCTTTCCCGAAGGACTCAGGGCGGTTTACAGGGCATTTAAAAGAAAGTCAATAAAAACGTTAAAACAAATTTAAAAAGATTAAATAGAACCCTGAGAAAATTAAAACCCAGTTAAAATTAAAATTTATATAAAATATATATATATATATATATTGCCAGGAGTTTTACAAATAAAAGTAAAAAAGAGTCCCTGCGGATTTTTACTCTGCTAGTTGTTGCCAATTTTAGGGGATGGTGCTCATCTCCGTTTCAAGGGCATTGAGCCAGTGCTATCCAAAGACATTTCCACCATCACGTGGCTAGCATGATGTCATGGAGTGGTGTTACCTTCCCACCAAAGTGGTACCTATTTATCTACTTACATTTGCATGCTCTCAAACTGCTAGGCTGGCAGGAGCTGGAGCGAGGACAGGAGCTCACCCCATCGTATGGCGCTGGGTCTCAAACCTGGGCTGCCGGTCTTCTAGCCAATGCACCCAGCATCTTAACCGCTGAGCCCCATGCCACCCTCGTACAAATAAAAGTGGGGTGTAAATCTAATACAGGTAGTCCTCGACTTACGATCACAACTGAAAACAGATTTTCCACTGCTGAAAGCAAGGCGAGTGTTAAATGTGTCACACCTGATTTTAAGACCCTTTTTTTGCCATAGTATTTAGATGAATCATTGCAGTTATTAAGTGAAACAGACAGTCATTAAGCAAATCTGGCTTCCCCCTTGACTTTGCTTATCTGAATCTGGCTGGGAAAGCTGGAAATGGCAATCACATGACCCCAGGATGCTGCAAATGTTGTAAATATAAATACACCGTGGCTGCCAATTGCCCAAATTTTGATCAAGTAACCTGGAGATCCTGTGATGGTTTGGGGACCGATCACAAATCACGTTTTTTCAGTGCTGTTCAAACAGTTGCTAAAGGAACGGTTGTAAGTCAAGAAGTACTAATAATTACAATAATTAAAACTAGACTCAGGAAGCAAAAAAGACATTTAGCATGAGAGTAAGCTGAAATCTATCACCTTTGAATGAGTCACAAATCCCTTCTCAAGGTGACTTATTTGCAAATGGTATTACAAGGATTCAAAAGCATAAACACTGTCGCGTACATTTCACCATAAAATCCTTAAAAAGAGAGAAAATAGTTAATTTCAGGCACAGCAGAAACAGGTCACATTTTAAATGCCATGGCAAAGAAATATCTGTCTAGATTTGCTGAGCGATAATCAGCCCAAATGTCACTGTCAGAAAACAAGAGTAGGCCATTAAAAATCCTGCAGCCAGAAATTCACAAGGGCACCGTGATTTTTGATACATTAAATGGGACAGGAAATTTTTAATCCGACAAGCTACTGAAAACGGAGAATGAGGCATTGTTTGAACACAGAAACTATACAATCTCTCAGGGCAAAACAGTTGGAATTTGAATTCCATTCTGAATGAATAATGGCTGGATTTGGTCAGCGGCCATGAAAATAATTTGAATGCAGGTTGTCTTCTCTCGTGTAAAATTATGAATATAAGAGTTGAAGACAACAAAATGAATTAATTCTTCAAGTTATTTCAAATCAACATCGGACTCTGATGTTAATGGTTTCTGCTTCTCCTGAAGGCAGCTTTCAAAGGGTCAAAGATGGGGGGGGGGGAAATGGCAGAACATACAATTATAAACCAAACTGATAGTAGTAACTGTGAGAGGGATCTCGGACTCCTAGTCAGTGGACAGTCCCTTAAATAGGAGCCAGCCGTGTGCTGCAGCTGCCAAAAAAGCCAACCCAGTGCTAAGGCTGCCTTAACGGATGGAATCAAGATCACATGAAGTGTTAATACAATGCCTTGGTAAGGCCACACCTGGAATACTGCATCCAGTTTTGGTCACCACGATGTAAAAAAGATGTCGAGACTCTGGAAAGAGTACAGAGAAGAGCAACAAAGATGATTAGGGGACCGGAGGCTAAAACATATAGGGAATGGTTACTGGAATTGGGTATGTCTAGTTTAATAAAAAGGGCTAGGGGTGCTGCCACAAAGAAGAGGGAGTCAAGCTATTCTCCAAAGCCCCTGAGGGCAGGACAAGAAGCAACGGATGGAAACTAATCAATGAGAGAAGCAACCTGGAACTAAGAAGGAATTTCCTGACAATTAGAACAATTAATCAGTGGAACATCTTGCCTTTAGAAGTTGTGAATGCTCCAACACTGGAAGTTTTTAAGGAGAGATTGGATAACTGTTTGTCTGAAATAGTATAGGGTTTCCTGCCTGCGCAGAGGGTTGGACTGGAAGACCTCTAAGGTCTCTTCCAATCGTATTATTCTGGTGTTCTGTTATTTCTCAACCTTTGACTTGTGAACAGAATTCTCATCCATAGCCCTGCTGGTAACTCTGCTTAAACCAGGGTTTTTCAAATGGCGTTCTGTGGAATCTTGGATTTCAATAAAGACTTGACAGGAGTTTGTGAGCAACGAAATGTGTCCCGTTTTTCATCACCATTCTTTTGCCTCTTGATCAGGGCTTCTGGGATCCTTGTGTCTTCCTTTTTTTAAACAAACATGTTCCTGCAAATGTTTGGAAATTCCTGGTCTGGACTGCACATGGGATTGTCCAGTATGGTTTTACACTTTCCTATCTCTAGCAGATTGTATCTCCACGTCAACCACTTTAAGACGTGTGGACTTCCATTCGTTTTGCAAAGCAAACATCCTGTAATCAAAGCTTACGACTTACGACTTTGTGCTTTTAATTTCCTTATCATTCAGGCTGAAGTGCTCTTGCTGCTCTTTCATCTGCTATAAAAAAATGTTATGGCTTCTTTCGAGGGGGGGGAAATGCAAGGGGGCCTTTGGAGCAAGATAGGGGATGCATGAGTCAGAAGACTATGGAGAGCATTTGTTAAAAAAAGTGTGTGTGGGGAGGAAATTCCTTTTCGCACCTGAAATGTTTGACGGTGGGTGGAGAACATCTATCTCTGCAATTGCTAAGAGTCAACTTCAGCTTAATGCCTCCAATCTGCCAGTCGGTCATTGGAGGTTAAAATCAGCCTGTCTTAGGCCTGCAAAAAAAGCAAGGAGGGTTAAAACTATGAGGGGGGTGGGGCGAGGAAGGTCTGTATTTCCAGAGCAAAGTGGGGTCCAAAGGAAAGGCTCATAAAATGAAATTACAGACAATCCTCAATTTAAGATCACATGGAGGCCAAAATTTCCATTGCCGAGCAAGGCAGTTGTTCAGTGAGTTTTGCTCCACTTGAAAACCTTTCTTGCGACAGTTGTTAAGTGAATCACTGCAGTTCTTCAGTTAGCAACACGGTTGTTAAGTGAATCTGGCTTCTCCATTGACTTTGCTTGTCAGGTCGCAGTGTCCCCGAATTGTCATAAATAAAGGATCCAAATTTTTGATTGTGTGACCACTACGGTCGTTAAGTGTTAAAAACGGTCATAACTCTCTTTTTTCAGTGCCGTTGCAATCTGAAGGGTCACTAAACAAAAGGTTGTAAGTAAAGGACTACCTGTATTCTGTTCATAGGAGTGGAACTGCTCACTTGCTTGATCATATATGAGCCAGCCGTGTGCTGCGGCTGCCAAAAGAGCCAATGTAGTCCTAGGTTTTATCAATTGAAGAATAGCATCAAGAACATGGGCACTGTTAGCGAATGAAGCCCAACAAAGAGGCCATGACAGCTGTCTTCCAGCACTTGATGGGCTGTCACAGAAAAGAATGGGTCAATTTATTCCCCAAAGCACCAGACAGTGGTGCAAGAAGTAATGGGTGGAATATTGTTAATGAGAGGCCCAGCCTAAACATGAGAAATTTCCTGACAGTGAGAACAATGAATCAGTGGAACAGCTTGCCCGCAGAAGTTGTGTGAGCTTCACTTTAACAAGATTTGTCCAGAAATGCATAAGGTTTCCTGCTATTGAACTAGAAGATGTACAAGTTGCTTCCAGCCCTATAATTCTATTCTATTCTAACTTATTCGGACTGAGGAATTCTGGGAGCTGAAGTCCATCCATGGTGGCTGAGGGATTCTGGGAGTTGAAGTTTTACCCATACTGGCTGAGGAATTCTGGGAGCTGAAGTCCATCCATGGTGGCTGAGGAATTCTGGGAGCTGAAGTCCATCCATGGTGGCTGAGGAATTCTGGGAGCTGGAGACCATCCATGGTGGCTGAGGGATTCTGGGAGCTGGAGTTTTACCCATACTGGCTGAGGAATTCTGGGAGCTGAAGTCCATCCATGGTGGCTGAGGAATTCTGGGAGTTGGAGTTTTACCCATACTGGCTGAGGAATTCTGGGAGCTGAAGTCCACCATTTTAAAGTTGACAAGATTGAGATGTTCAAATTTCCTCAACATACTGTCCTTCTGATGGAGAAGGAGTTGAAGTTATCTAGCCTTCCAGCTAAAAAGATTGAGTAAATTTCACTTCAGCCATGATCAGTTTCACTTCAGCCTTCCCACATATATCCAAAATACATTGTTCCGAATATTATTTTTCATTATCCAGTGTCATATTATGGTTTAGCTGGAGTTGGGGATTTAAAGCATTGTAGCCATTTTATTATGGAAAGCTGGAGGTGTGCACGCAGACTTGTGTTTTAAATATACTTTATTATTTGGTGGCAAAATAGGAAAACTGTCCCTTTCTTTTTTAAAAATTTTTCAAAAGCACGCGCACCATAATCAGCTAAGAAAGAAAAGCTTAACACTTGAAGTAGCTTTATTCTTTTACTTCCCTTATCATTCAGGCTGAAGTGCTGTTGCTTTTCTAACGAGACAAAGAGGTATCTTGTCATTACTATAAAAATGTTATGGCTCCTATGTGGAAATAAATAGGGAAGGAGACGTTTTGAGGAAGATAGAGGATGTGTGAGTCTGAAGGCTATAGAATGATTTCTTTTAAAAAGGGAAAATATTTTTCCTTTTAATACCTGAAATGTTTGACGGTGGGTGGAGAACATCTATCTATGCGATTGCTAAGAGTCAACATCAATGCCCCTAATCTGTCAGTTGGTCATTGGAGGTTAAAATCAGCCTGTGTTGGAGGTGTGGTGGCGAGGACGCGGCGTGCTTTCATATATGGTGGACCTGTAAAAAGGTTAAAGCTTTTTGGATTAAGGTCTGGTGGAATATGCAGAAGATATTTGAGAGGGGGATGGAGTTTTGTCCGCAATTGTTTTTACTGGGCATAATTACTGATACTACTGTTGTGGACACTAGGTTGATGTTGAACTTAATTACGGCAGCAAGACTTTTAGTAGGTCAATATTGGAAGAAGGAGGAACTGCCGACTATAGAAGAATGGACTTTAAAAGTTTCTGACCTGGCGGAAATGGCAAAGATATCAGCGTACTTGAAAGACCATTCGCAACAACGTTATATTACGGAGTGGAAGGGGTGGATTGATTGCATCCAGAATAAATATGGGACTGAAAAGTTTCATTTAGCATTTGCATAAGTATTGATGTGATATTAGTATTGCTTGTAGTCATTTTATATGAGCTAGAGTGCGATAGATTTAATAGCTTATTGTTGTCAGCATATGGCTGTTTATGATTGTTTTTACTTTTATACCTTGTATTTAGCTCTGGGAAGTCGGGGACGGGGAGGGGGGAAGGGGAGGGGGGGAGGGTCGGGAAGGGTTGGGTAGGGGGTGGGGGGGAGGGGTTGTTAAAGATAAAATGTATTGAAAAACTTTTCAATTAAAAAAAAATCAGCCTGTCTTAGGCCTGCAAAAAAAGCAAGGAGGGTTAAAACTATGAGGGGGAAAGGGGCTGGGGAAGGTCTGTATTTCCAGGGCAAGGGGGGGTCCAAAATGAAATTACATATAATCCTCAATTTCAGACCACATTGGGCCCAAAATTTCCGTTGCTAAGCAAGACGTTTGTTCGGTGAGTTTTGCCCCATTTTACAACTGCAAAATGGCTGAAAATGTGGCTCAGTTACTAACAGACATTATTCACATGATCTCGGGACACAGCGACTGTCATTCATACGAACCAGTTGCCAAGTGTCTAATTCTGATAATGTGACCATGGGGATGTTGCATTGGTCGTAGGTGTGAAATACACCCATAACTCATTTTTTTGCAGTGCCGTTTTAACTTTGGTCACTAAATGAATTGTTGTAAATCGAGGACTACTTGCACTGTCAGGTTTTGCTGTTATTGTAAATTCACTGGTGCTCCTGTATTCTAAAGAACTAGTTGTGCCTTGTTCATTGAGAGTGCTTTGTGTGTAGCTGTTTTCTGGGCCTGTGAGTTTGTGAGTTTTTGACCACAATCTAAACCTGGGACCACGTGTATAACACTAACCCCCCCCCCCCATATGTTGGAAAGAAGGAACATGTTTCTCTAAACTTTCTGTGACACACAGTGCTACCGAAAACACAAGCAAAACACAATTTATGGACATTTTCCGTAAGCCCCAAGAGCTGACATTATGTCTCAAGGAGCAAGGAAAGGCTTGCAATGCCTCTGAGTAATTCACAGCGATTCTTCCTGTGCAGAAGGACCTCCGGCTCCAATTTAATATCATTATGTTTTCATTCTCCCACGCTTTCCAACTGGCTGATCCACTGAGGTTTGCTTGGACTCCAGAAACTGCCAAGCAAATAGACCGCGTTGGACCCAAACTATTTTTAGTGATCTTTGCAGTTTTACACATTTCTATTCTTCTTTCTAAGACAGACAAATTATGTACTCATACAAGAGAAAGAAAGAAAGAAAGAAAGAAAGAAAGAAAGAAAGAAAGAAAGAAAGAAGGAAGGAGATAAAGAAAGGAAGGAAAGTGAGATCGAGAGAGAGAAAAAGAAAAGAAAGAAAAAGAGAAAAAAAGGAAGTAAAGAGAGAAAAAAAGGAAGGAAAGAGAGAAAGGAAAAAAGAAGAAAGAGAAAGAAAGAAAAAAGAAAGGAAAAGATAAAGAAAGGAAGGAAAGAGAGAGGAAGGAAGGAAAGAAAAAGAAAGAAAGGAAAGAAAGAAATAGAGAAAGAAAGAAAGAAAGAAAAAGAAAGAAAGAAAGAAAGAAAGAAAGAAAGAAAGAAAGAAAGAAAGAAACAAAGATCCTTCAAGTTAGGTTCAAAATGAGGCTTCTTCCATGCAAGGCACAATGAAACCAAAAGAAAGAAAGAAAGAAAGGGAAGGAAGGAAAAGCGAGGAGAGAATGAAGGAAGGAAGGAGGGAGAGAGGGAAGGAAGGAAAGAAAGAAAGAAAAAACAGAGAAAGAAAGGAAGGAAAGAGAAAGGAAGGAAGGAAAAAAAGGAAAAAGAAAGAAAAAAGAAAGAAAGAAAGAAAGAAAGAAAGAAAGAAAAAAAGGAAGGAAAAGTGAGGAGAGAATGAAGGAAGGAAGGAGAGAGGGAAGGAAGGAAAGAAAGAAAGAAAAAAGAAAGGAAGGAAGGAAGGAAAGAGAAAGGAAGGAAGGAAAGAGAAAGAAAGAAAGAAAGAAAGAAAGAAAGAAAGAAAGAAAGAAAGAAAGAAAGAAAGAAAGAAAGAAAAAGAAATGGAAGGAAGGAAAAGTGAGAATGAAGGAAGGGAGGGAGAGAGGGAAGGAAGGAAAGAAAAGGAAGGAAGGAAGGAGAAGAAAGAAAAGAAGGAAGGAAGGAAGGAAGGAAGGAAGGAAGGAAGGCAAAGAGAGAGAAGAGGAAGGACAAGGGGGAAGGGGAGTAAATCAAATGCAAAGAGCCCTTTTTCAGAATCTGGAGCTGTCTGCCACCCATCCATTGGGAGCCACGTTGACGTCCTCACAGGCCATGAGATAGTTGGCAACATATTGTGAATTAGGGTTTCATTTTGAAGATTATAAATTTTCCATAATATTTGACCTACACATCTTCAGAAAACTAAGCTCTTTCAAAAAATGTAAATACAGTAAATCTTCACTTTATCAAACAAACAGACTTTGGATGCTAGGGCCAAAACTGGTCCATGAATTTACCTGTGTCTGGTTAAAGGCATCAGGGACTTTCTGCAGAATAGTGCGAGTTGTGTCATGCCATTCCCATTTCGTATAAGGGGTTGACACCACATACAGGCAGTCCTCGGCTTACGACCACGATTTAGCCCAAAATTTATGTTGCTAAGTGAGAAATTTGTTAAGTGAGTTTTGTCCCATTTTATGACTTTTCTTGCCACGTTTGTTAACTGAATCGCTGCAGTTTTAAATTAGTTACACGGTTGTTAAGTGAATCTGGCTTCCCGCAGTGACTTTGCTGTCAGAAGGTTGCAAAACGGGATCACGAGACCCAGGACGCTGCCACCCTCATAAATGCGAATATAAATCAGGTGACCATGGGCATGCTGCAAGGGTCATAAATGCGAAAAATCTATTTATTTTATTTATTTAATTTAATTTCTATACCGCCCTTCTCCCGAAGGACTCAGGGATAAGTCCCTTTTTCCGGTGGTGTTGTGACTTCAAATGGTCACTATATGAACTGCTGTAAGTTGAGAACTACCTGGAGAAAGGGGGCAGAGCTTGCAGCCCAACTTTTTTATTGTCCCATCCCTGGCCTCACCCTTTGATCCACTTTGTAGACCCTTCTACTGCTATGCTGGCTTAAAACTACATTTGGCATTTCGTGCAAAGATGAAACCTATAAAACATCCCGAAAATTCAGATTTAATGGATTTTTGGCTTTAACAAGTATTCTTCAATCATGATTGTATTTCGGTCTGCAGTAAAACATTCCTGCATATGTAAAACATTCCTGTAACCTTGGAATTAAATAAATTGACTGAATAAATAAATTGTTACTTATTAAACAGAGTTGGAAGGGACTGTCGGAATCCATTTATATCATATTCATAAATGGAATGTTTCAAACATTATTCCAGGGATTCTGCCATCTCCCGAAGAGAAGAGAATGGATGTGTATTGAACCGGTATTAGGCATTTCAAAGGAAAGGAGAAGCCTTTTGAACTGGGGAAACAAAAGGGGGGGCTAGTATCTGGCTTGTGTCACGGAAGAGAGCAATAAACATGAAGGGTCCTAAGTTCCTTTTTCCCACGAGAGGGATGATACGAGATAAAGGATGGGGGACTGACCAAATGGGGTTAAGGGGGGTTAAACCGGGAACTCTTTATAAGGGTTTACTTCGTGGAATAATATTAAGTCCTGTCTCGTTTCCTACAACCAAGCATGACATAGTAAAGATTCTTTTTGGAATAGATTTGTCTCCAAGAATTTTGTCTTCCTAAGACGTGGTTTGGGGTGGGTCCTGACAGGGACCTTGGAGGCCTTCTAGTCCAACCCCCTGCTCAGGCAGGAAACCCTATACCATTTCAGACAAATGGCTGTCCAGTGTCTTCTTAAAAACTTCTAGTTCTGGAGCATTCATAGCTTCTGGTGGCAGGTTGTTCCACTGGTTAATTGTTCTAACTTTCAAGAAATTTCTCCTTAGTTCTAGGTTGCTTCTCTCTTTGGTTAGTTTCCATCCGTTGTTTCTTTTCCTGCCTTCAGGGGCTTTGGAGAATAGCTTGACTCCCTCTTCTTTGGGGCAGCCCCTGAGATAGTGGATGAGGTCCCTTCCAACTGTGTTCCTCTGTTATATGTGGTTAGAAGTCTTCAGAATCCGAATCTGAATGTTAGAAATTTGCATTTCGTAAACAATGACAGGGAAAATAAAACCCACGGTAACAATGAGAGTGAGTCATCTTCTCAGCTGGGAATGCAGAAGGATGTGACAGCCTTTCAGATGTTAACTGATTATAATTCCCTCAACGCTGGCTTTGTCATAGAATTGTGCCAAAGGCGGGAGTTACCTATAAAAGTAATGTGTTATTATTTTATACTTGTTTTTAGTATAAAGTGCTAATTTTATACTAACAGGCAGAATAAAAATCTAATAAATAAAATAAGTTAAGGCAAAGCCTGTTCTTCTGGGCTTGCCTTCTGACATCGGATACAAGAATGGAAGATGCGTGTCGTGATCTCGTGATGCCAATACAGGTAGTCCTCGACTTGCAGCCACAAATTGAGCCCAAAGTTTCTGTTGCTAAGCGAGACAGTTGTTAAGTGAGTTTTGGCCCATTTTATGACCTTTCTTGCCACTGTTGTTAAGTGAATCACTGTGGTGGATAAATTAGGTTCCTTCTGTGGGTCAGGATGCCTTTCATGTGGCCTATTCTGAGCTTTTCCTCCTGTCTCCCAAGTCCTTCCCACACGCCGTTACATCACTGGACCTATTGTCAACCCACACACGGACCGACAACTTCTTCTTGACGTGGCCTTCATCTCATTCCCAGCCCGTGAGCAAGATAGGAGTTAGTCATCTTTAGTTGTCCTTTTGTTAAAAGCGTCTTTTCCTGCTCATTCTGACATCATCCAAATGGAGGCACAAGGTGTGTGAAATTTATCACCCTTTATCTTGGAAAGAAGCCAATGGATAGGCAAGGACAAGGAAGAGGGATAATCAAGGCATGGGTGCCACAACATTTGTGCGGTTTTGTTTTCTGCTAACTCAAGAAGAATAGAATAGAATAGAATAGAATAGAATAGAATAGAATAGAATAGAATAGAATAGAATAGAATAGAATAGAATAGAATAGAATAGAATAGAGTAATGGAATGGGATGGGATGGAACAGAATAGAATAGAATAGAATAGAATAGAATAGAATAGAATAGAATAGAATAGAATAGAATAGAATAGAATAGAATAGAATAGAATAGAATCTTTATAGAGAATAGAATAGAGTAGAATAGAATAGAATAGAATAGAATAGAATAGAATAGAATAGAATAGAATAGAATAGAATAGAAATAAGAATGGAACGGAACAGAACAGAACAGAATATAAGAATGAAGAATAGAATAGAATAGAATAGAATAGAATAGAATAGAATAGAATAGAATAGAATAGAATAGAATAGAATAGGATGGGATGGGATGGGATGGGATGGGATGGGATGGGATGGGATGGGACGGGACAGAACAGAATAATAAAGTTGGAAGGGACCTTGGAGATCTTCTAGTCCATGGCTTTTCAACCAGTGGTACGGGTACCACCTGTGGTACAGTGGCACCTGGCAGGTGGTATGCGACCATCCTAGAAAAGTGGTAGCGGGGGAGGGGAATGAGCTGAACCACTGGCAGCACCGCACAAGCCTGAGCGAGAGACGGATGGAGCTGCAGGGCTGTCAGGGCTCAGCGGAAGCGCCAGGATCAGCAACAGGCTCCAGCTGGAGCTCAGCGCTGATCCTGCCACTTCTGAGCCCAGAAGAAGCGCCGATCAGCTGGAATGTTGCAGCATCTCCAGGGTCTTGTGATTCACATTCAGATGCTTGGCAACTGATTCATATTTATGACGGTCACAGTGTCCCAGGGTCATGTGAAGTGACCAAAACCTTCTGCAACCACCCTGCAGAGGGGGGGAATAAAAACCAACCCACCCACCCCACCCCCTCTGCCAATCCTCAACAGAAATGCTCACAACAATGAAAACCTCGGACAGGAGGAAGAGCGCCACCGGGTGGGCAGGCAGGTGTCTTGCTCGGCTGTGGCTTGGGGGACACTTTTTTCAGTGCCATTGTAAGCTCGAACAGTCACTAAGTGAATTGTTGTAAGTCGAAGACTACCTGTAGTTCATCACTTTTTTCCTTTTTTTTGGTCATCAAGTTTTTAACCCCTTGCTAGGCGACTGGTGGTACTCGGATGTTGCCATATCCTAAAAGTGCTTCAATGGGTGAAAAGGTTGAAAAGCCCTGTTCTACTCTAGTCCAACCCCCTGCTCAGGCAGGAAACCCAGTGGTGGGATTCAGCCAGTTTGCACCAGTTCGGTTGGACCAGCAGCTAATGTTTTGTTGCCCATGCCCAGAAAAGACTTCCGGAAGCGGCATCCACACAAAGAACCAGTTGTTCACATATCTGAATCCTACCACTGAGGAAACCCTCTACCAGTGATGGCGAACCTTTTAGAGATTGAGTGCCCAAACTGCAACCCAAAACCCACTTATGTATCGTCAGGTGCCAGGTGGGTGTGGCCAGTTGGGTGGGTGTGGCCCATTGGATGGGCGTGGCTGTAGTGTAATGACAGACTGGGTGGGACTAAAAAGTTCAATCAATCAATTCCAACTTTGAGAGATCTTTTTTTCCCCGAGAAGTTAAAATTGATTGATTGAACCTTTTTTTTTTTGCACACAGAAGTGGAGGCCTAAAGCGGAAAGGTTTTATAAAACCCAGCTGAAGGCCTAGGACTGGGGCGATGGGGCGCGTGCCCACAGAGAGGGCTCTGCGTGCCACCTGTGGCACACGTGCCATAGGTTCACCACCATGGACGTATACCATTTCAGACAAAGGGCTGTCCAGTGTCTTCTTAAAAACTTCAATGTTGGGGCATTCACAACTTCTGGAGGCAGGTTGTTCCACCGATTAATTGTTCTCAGTGTTAGGAAATTTCTCCTTAGTTCTAGGTTGCTTCTCTCCTTGATTACTTTCCATCCACTGCTTCTTGTCCTGCCTTCGGGCGCTTTGGAGAATAGCTTGCCTCCCTCTTCTTTGTGGTAGCCCCTCAAATATTGGAACACTGCTATCATGTCATCCCTGGTCCTTCTCTTCATTAAACTAGACATACCCAATTCCTGCAACTGTTACTTATCTGTTTTAGCCTCCAGCCTCCTAATCCTCTTTGTTGCTCATCTCTGCACTCGTTAGTCTGGTTGTGGGATATATTCTTGTTGGAGGCTAGTCTGCTCTATTGTGTTCCCTGTAGCTACCTGTGGTTGTGAAAGTTCTACCTTAAATAATCAAAACAGGGGAAAAATCAACTCATTTGAGCTGATTTGCTGCTGGAAAGGCTGCTGCGTATTCCTTGGACAGCAAAGGTGAACTAACAAGCAAACACTGGAGCCCAGAACAACAGATGTGTCCCTGCAAGGCAAAAATCACGAAACTGCCTCTCGCTTGCTTTGGCCATGGCATGCAGGAGAGTTCACGAGAGAAAGCAATTAAGTTGGGAAAAGTTAGTGGTAAAAGGAAACCATCATCATCATCATCACCATCATGATCATCATCGCTTCATCAAACACGTCCCCTGCAGCATCTTCTGGTGTTGCATTTCCAAGAACTATTCCTGCAAAGGTGAGAAAATAGGTCCATGTTCAGTTTGCATAAGAGCTTTGGCAAATAAACACTCACTAAGCCAATGAATTAGAAAATGGATGCAACTACAGCCAGGTGGCTTGAGCCGAAAAATAAATAAATAAATTAAAAACAGTGCGCAGGAGAAATTATTCAGGCGTAGGCATTTGATGGAAATTTTCAGGGCTTCGGTCTAAATTGCTACTTGGCATCAGAAAGCAATCCACACGCAATCTGCATTGATACAGCAGCAAGGCTTACCGACTCACAGAAGCGTCAGCCACAATCATAATTGGCTTTGCTTTCACGAAAAGTTGTGCAAGCTGAAAGCTCAGATCTCCGATGGCACCTTGGACAATGTCCTCCAAGCACCTCTGAAGGTTTCTACACAACTCGCAAAGTTTAATGCAAAACAGGGGGAAGGATTTCACACCGTCAGTCTTCATCAGAGAAAGGCCAGTGAGCTGCGTGACTTTTAAAATTCACATTTTCATGCAGTTCGCATTTTGATTGTTCGTTTGTGTGCTTATTTATTTTGGTCACCACATGACAAAAAAAAAAGAGAACTGAGACTTTCGGAAAAAGTGCAAAGAAGAGCAGCCAAGATGATTAAGGGCCTGGAGACTAAAACATATGAAGAACAGTTGCAGGATTTGGGTATGGCCAGTCTAGAGGGGGGGGGAAAGGACTAGGGGTGACATGATAACAATATTCCAATATTTGAGGGGCTGCCCCAAAGAAGAGGGAGTCAAGCTATTCTCCAAAGCGCCTGAAGGCAGGACAATGGTGAAAAAAGTAAGGTTCTACATTTAGGCAAGAAAACCCAAATGCCCAGGTATAGTATAGTGGGTACCTTGCTCAATAGTAGTAACTGTGAGAGAGATCTCGGAGTCCTTGTGGACAATCACTTAAATATGAGCCAGCAGTGTGCTGCAGCTGCCAAAAAAGCCAACACAGTGCTAGGCTGCATTAACAGAGGGATAGAATCAAGATCAAGTGAAGTACTAATACCACTTTACAATGCCTTGGTAAGGCCACACCTGGAATACTGCATCCAGTTTTAGTCACCACGATGTAGAAAAGATGTCGAGACTCTAGAAAGAGTACAGAGAAGAGCAACCAAGATGATTAGGGGGCTGGAGGCTAAAACATATAGGGAACGGTTGCTGGAATTGGGTATGTGTAGTTTAACGAAGAGAAGGGTGAGGGGTGACATGATAGCAGTGTTCCAATATCTCAGGGGCTGCCCCAAAGAAGAGGGAGTCAAGCTATTCTCCAAAGCCCCTGAAGGCAGGACAAGAAGCAACGGATGAAAACTAACCAAGGAGAGAAGCAACCTGGAACTAAGGAGAAACTTCCTGACAGTGAGAACAATTAACAGAATAACAGAGTTGGAAGGGACCTTGGAGGTCATCTAGTCCAACCCCCTGGTCAAGCAGGAAACCCTATACCATTTCAGACAAATGGCTGACTAATCTCTTTTTGAAAACTTCTAGTGTTGGAGTATTCACAACTTCTGGAGGCAGGTTGTTCTACTGGTTCTGTCAGGAAATTCCTCCTTAGTTCTGGGTTCACCTCATGTACATATTCTGGAGAGTTCTGTGAGGAGGGAGGGGCTTCAGCAGAAGCCCAAACGTTTTGAAGAATAAACCTTTGGTCCCCATCGCCAACTCAGATTGGATCCTTAGCCAATTTTTCCGTCCTGGTGTTATGCCCTTCATAAGACAGGAGAAGAAAGGCCCAATTCAGCATTTTGTGTCGCAAAGTGGCCAATTGTAGTGCATATGGAAAGCTCACAATTTCCAGATGGTCATCAGCAATTTCATGCAGCTACTTTTCAGCAAACAGCATTTTAAGTCCTGCTGTCTTGCTGAAGAAGCATCACATATTAGTAATTCAGAGGCTTGTTCCTTCTCCTTTTAAGGCCATCCAACTGGCTGCCATCCACAACAGCGCAATTCCGCAGTTGAGTTGTGCACAGGGGGCAAAACACAGCCTTCTGATAGGAAGTCCCAGGCATTTAGTACCGGTAGCGCTCAACTTACGACCACAATTGAGCTCCAAACTTCTGTTTCTAACTGAAATATTTGTTAAGTGCGTTTTGTTCCATTTTACGACCTTTTTTTTGCCAAGGTTGCTAAGTGAATCACTGCAGTTGGTAAGTTAAGTAACACGGTTGTTAAATGAAACCGGCTTCCCCACTGACTTTGCTTGTCAGAAGGTCCCAAAAGGGGATCACATGACCCCAGGACACTGCAACCGTCATAAACACGAGTCAGTTGCCAAGCGTCTGAATTTTGATCATATGCTTGTGGGTGTTGTGATGGCTGTAAGTGTGAAAAATAGTCATCAGTCATTTTTTCCAGGGATGTTGTAACTTTGGATGGCCGCTAAATGAACTGTTGTAAGTCAAGGACTACCTGTATAAGCAGTGAAATCCACAAGGCTGCTGGAAAACTAATTGCATCGAATTTTCTTCCCGAGAGGGGACCCAAAATATGTGCGACAAACTGAGGGGAATCCTATTTAGGATGTGCTCCCTGCAATAAGAGCCTTGGTGGAGCAGTGGGCTAACGCAGTGGCATAGCGTGGGTTGTCAGCACCCGGGGCAAGGCAAGTAATTTGCGCCCCCTAACCGCACGCCTGGCACCCCCCCCTCCACAGTGGGCGGCGGCTCGGATCGGATTCGCACAGCCAGCACTGCAGTGAGAGAGAGTGAGTGAGCCAGGCAGGGGCAGAGAGCTGCGAGTGCGAGTGCCCCCCCCAGATGTTGCGCCCGGAGCGCCCGGCCCCCCCCCTGCACCCCCCCACGCTACGCCACTGGGCTAACGCCTCCTTAAGTAACACCAGCTGCCTGCAATTAGTGCAGGTTCGAGTCCCACCAGGCTCAAGGTTGACTCAGCCTTCCATCCTTCCGAGGTGGGTAAAATGAGGACCCAGATTGTTGGGGGCAATTAAGCTGACTTTGTAATAATGCCGCTTGGGGTGTGTGTGAAAGCCCTAATAAGCAGGCACATACATAGAATGAAGGCTACTGCTAAGCTTGTAAGCCGCCCTGAGTCTTCGGAGAAGGGCGGGATATAAATGGGATTTTTTAAAAAAATAAGCATGTGTTTTCTACAGTGGCGTAGCGTGGGGGGTGCAGGGGGGGGCCGGCCGCACCGGGCGCAACATCTGGGGGGGCACGCTCGCACTCGGGAGGGATGGAAGACGCGCCGAAGCGCCCTTCGCACGGCTGGAGTCCCGCGGGGGGGATCCGGGGCTGAGGCGCACTCGGGGAAGCAGCAACTCACAACCAGCTACTCTTGGGGGACGGAGGCACAAAGCCGGCCAGACAGGGCTCGGAGCCATCCCAGACCACAGCTGCACTTCCACCTTTCCCAGGGCGGCCCCCACAGACGGAGCGCAGTGCAGGGCACCAGCATGCCCCACTGCCAGAGAAGCGCCCGCCAGTGCGGCCCCGACTCCCTCACCCCGCGGCAGGTGGTGGCGGCGTAGCGGGGCTTGCGAAAAGCGGGGCGGTCGGCGGCTGCTCCCGGCGCCGGGCAAGGGCAAGCAGGGCAAGGTCGCTCCTGCTCAA
>NC_139517.1:125127137-125417303 GCF_947247035.1 Vipera ursinii
TCCGGCGTGATCTAAAAACTTACTTATTTGAGCAATCCGGCCTGGTTTGATGGGTTAGGGTCGGGGTTTTAACATGGTTTTTAATTATTGTTTATATTGGGCATAATATTTAATTGTTTTTTAACTTTTGTACTTTGTTTTTTAATATTTATTGCCCTGTACACCGCCCTGAGTCCTTCAGGAGAAGGGCACTATAAAAATTTAATAAATATAAATATAAATAAATATATAAATAGGAGCCAGTTGCCAAGCGTCTGAATTTTGATCATGTGACCATGGGGAAGCTGCAACGGTCGTAAGTGTGAAAAACGGTCATAAGACTCTTTTTTCAGTGCTGTTATAACTTTGAACAGTCACTAAATCCACAATTCCTTCATAACTGTTTGTTTAAATTTCCATCAGTACTTTCATCAATATTTGTCAATCGGAATACTTTCAACATTTCCTAATATATTTTAGTTACACAAGTCAACCTTTAAGTCAATTTAGAAATGCCTGTTGGGGTGGGCTACGGGTTCGTATGTCATTTTTCAGTATAATTTATCCAGGTTTCTGTGTCAGATACTGTTAAGTAGGTATTCGCATGGCTCATCACTTGCCTCCATCTTGCTGGTTCGAACGGACAGAGAGAAAGTCAGGTCCTCCTCAAGCTGCAACACAGTTGGGACCAGAATTTCCTTTGTTCAGCAAGATGCTCGTTAAGCGAGTCAAGCTGAATTTTATGACCTTTCTGTCATAGTTATTAACCAAATCCGTCACAGTTGTTAAGTTGATCAGGCTGCTGTTAAGCGAATCCAAGTTCCCCTATTGACTTTGCTAGCTGGGAAGGTTGCAAATAGGGATCATGTCTCTCTCTCTCTCTCTCTCTCTCTCTCTCACACACACACACACACACACACACACACACACACACACACACGATGCTGCAACCGTTGTAAATACATGGCAGTAACCAAGCGCCCAATTTTGATCACTGTGTGGATGCTGCAGCGGTTGTAAGTGCGAGGACCGGTTGTAAGCAGTTTTTTTCAGTGGTGTTGTAACTTCAAACGGTCACTGAACAAATAGTTGTAGGTTAAGCACTACCTGGACCAGAAAATATTGTGGGTTTGTGCAAGCACAGGCATTTTGGAGTTTAGAGATGGGAGTTTGGGGGAGGGGCTTACCTGAAGCTCCGTCCTTCCCTTCTGTCAGTTCAGGGAAATAATTGGCCTTAGTGAAAATAATTCCAGCCCTAACAGATTCTGTTCTCAAGCTGCCTGATAGATTTCTTACACTCTGAGTACAAGTGGTTCTCAACCTACAACCACAATTGATTTCACAAAATATTTCTGTTGCTAAGTGAGACAGTCGTTAAGTGAGTTTTGCCCCATTTTATGACCTTTCTTGCCACAGTTGTTAACTAAATCATTGTAGTTGTTAGTAACATGGTTGTTAAGTGAATCTGGCCTCCCCATTGATTTGGCTGGCCAGAAGTTCACAAAAAGCGATCACGGGACAATGTGATCGACATAAATATGAATCAGTTGCCAAGCGTCTGAATTTTGATCATGTGACCATGGGTGGAATGTATTGGGCTTTGTTTTACTGAGTGCATCACGTGGGTTTAACTGCTGGAAGGTTGCTTAAGCAGGGAGCTGGCTAACAGCTCCCAGCTCCTCAGACAGCCCGTCTCCAGCGCCGCCATTGGCTGCCTCTAGGGCGGCAATAGGTTGCTTTAAACCTATTGGCCGCCACCTAGAGGCCAGGGTATAAATAGCTGCATTCACAGCCCTGTTTCCCAGTTCAGTTCCTGCAAGCAAATAAAGAATGTTCCTGACTGAACTCACTTGCCTCGTCTCTTCTCTCAAGCAACGAATCCAGTACACAACAATGGGGATGGTAAGCGTGAAAAACACTGCACTGCGCTTGTTAAATTATTAACACGATTGTTAAGTGAAACTGGCTTCCCCCGTTGAGTTTTCCTGTCAGAAGGTCACAAAAGGTGGATCACGTGACTCCGGGACACTGCAACCGTCATAAATATGAGTCAGTTGCCAAGCGTCTGAATTTTGATCATGTGACCATAGGGAATGCTATAAGTGTGAAAAACAGTCATAAATCACTTTTTTTCAGCGATGTTGTAACAGCCACTAAATGAATTGTTGTAAATTGAGGGCTATCTGTAGTAGCTTCCCCCCGGGTTTACAGGACCCACAATTTAAGAACTGGGGGCAATCCTGGGCTGCAAATTGCCAAATTCCCTCGTGGGTCCCTTGCTGTATAAGCAGTGGTGGGATTCAGCCGGTTTGCACCACTTCGGCAGAACTGGTAGCTAATTTTTTGTTTTCCAGGCCCAGAATGGACTTCCGGAAGCGACATCCATGCAGAGAACCGGTTGCTCGTCTCTTTGAATCCCACCACTGCTTAAAAGATGGCTGCCTTCTTTAAACTTCTTTGGAGTCCCACCCCAAAGAGTTGCCCCTCCCACCACCAGTCTAAAAAGCACCTTATGGAATCTGTGATGATGATACTATGGTTTGATGCCACAGCTAAAAGGCAAAACATAAATCTTTTCCTACTGGAATGAATAATGGGGCTGAGAGCATCAAGAAGATGGCAAGGGGCCAAATTAGCCTCCTTATCTCTGGAGGAGGCTGCAGCCGAGAAGTCCTGTAGCCTAACGTGTTATGAAAACGGATGAAAAGCGAGGGGCATCAAGGAATAATGAAGTGCAGCAGTCCGTTTTCCAGGCCAAGCAGAGGGAGGTGATGTGGGGGGGGGAGGCAAGAGATATAAATCTCTGGCAAGGTGAACGGCTGGCGGAGACATTAAAGGCCAGGCAGAAACTATTCCCCCCCCCCAGGTAGGTGCAAATAGAGGATGCCGTAACCCTGAGCTGCACAGTCTTTGCAAAATAAGGAAAATGAATGGCAGAGTTTATACAGAGAGTGGCCTTGCTCTGCAAAATTATGTTACAGGAAAATGGGCGGCCTACACAGAGTTTGAAACTCAGCCCTGCTTTCCAGAACAGGCATTCAGAGGGGGGGAAAAACATGAAAAAATAGGAATAGGAATTTGATGTAGACATTTATTTCTCTACAGTTAGTCCTTGACTTACAACAGTTCACTTAATGACAGTTCAAAGGCACTAAAAAAAGTGGCTTATGACCATTTTTCACAGAACCGTTGTAGCATCCCCATGGTCACATGATCAGAATTCAGACGCTTGGCAACTGACTGGTATTTATGACAGTTGCAGTGTCCCGGGGGTTATGTGATCCACCTTTTGCGACCTTCTGACAAGCAAAGTCAATGGGGGAAGCCAGATTCACTTAACAATCATGTTACTAATTTAACAAATGTGGCAAGAAAAGTCGTGAAATGGGACAAAACGTAGCATCATAAATTTTGGGCTCAGTTGTGGTCGTGTTTATTTAGGTTGCATCAACAGAGGGGTAGAATCAAGATCACATGAAGTATTAGTACCATTTTGTGAAGCCTTAGTAAGACCACACTTGCAATACTGGATCCAAGATGTTGAGACTCTGGAAAGAGTGCAGAGAAGAGCAACAAAGATGATCAGGGGACTGGAGGCTAAAACCTGTAAAGAACAGTTGCTGGAATTGGGTTTGTCTAGTCCAGGGGTCTTCAAACTTGGCCCTTTTATGACTTGTGGACTTCAACTCTCAGAATTCCTCAGCCAGGCACGCTGAGGAATTCTGGGAGTTGAAGTCCACAAGTCATAAAAGGGCCATGTTTGAAGATCTCTGTTGTTGTCGCGACCCTATGGACAATGTTCCTCCAGGCCTTCCTGTCCTCTACCATCTTCTGGAGTCCATTTAGGTTCACGCCTACTGCTTCAGTGATTCCTTGCAGCCACCTCATTCTCTGTCGTCCCCTTCTTCTCTTGCCCTCAACCTTTCCCAGCATTAGGCTCTCCCAGCATTAGGCTCTTCTCCAGTGAGTCCTTCCTTCTCATTAGATGGCCAAAGTATTTGAGTTTTAGCTTCAGGATCTGGCCTTCTAAAGAGCAGTCAGGGTTGATCTCCTCTAGGACTGACCGGTTTGATCGCCTTGCAGTCCAAGGGACTCGCAGGAGTCTTCTCCAGCACCAGAGTTCAAAGGCCTCAATTCTTTGGCGCTTAGCCTTTCTTATGGTCCAGCTTTCACAACCATACATTGCAACTGGGAAGACCATAGCCTTGACTATACACACTTTTGTTGACAGGGTGATGTCTGCTTTTTAGTGTGCTGTCTAGATTTGCCATGGCTTTCCTCCCCAGGAGCAAGTGTCTTTTAATTTCTTGGCTACAGTCCCCATCTGCAGTGATCTTGGAGCCCAGGAAAATAAAATCTGTCACTACCTCCATTTCTTCCCCATCTATTTGCCAGGAATTGAGAGGGCCAGATGCCATGATCTCTAGTCTAGTCTAATGAAGAGAAGGGTGAGGGGGGACATGATAGCAGTGTTCCAATATCTCAGGGGCTTCCCCAAAGAAGAGGGAGTCAAGCTATTCTCCAAAGCACCTGAAGGCAGGACAAAGAAGCAACAGATGGAAACTGATCAAGGAGAGAAGCAACCAAGAACTAAGGAGAATTTTTCTAATACTTTTTCTAATAAATTTTTCTAATAAGTTTTCTAATACACCCAGAAGTAGTGGGTGCTCCATCAGTGGAGGCTTCTAAGAAAAGATCGGACAGCCACTTGTCTGGAAACAGGGCTTCCTGCCTGAGCAGGAGGTTGGACTAGAAGCCCTCCAAGGTCCCTTCCAACTCTGTTCTTCTGTAAAGTTGGCTGAGGAATTCTGGAAGTTGCCAAGGTTGAGAGATGCCACTTTAGAGAATCTCCTATGTGTTTGTTTGGGGGAACTACATGCATGACAATCCACTGTTGACAAAAGTGTGTCTTTGAACCATGAGGAACTCTTCCAACATGTCAAGCTGGGTGATGGAAGCAAAACCTGATTTCTGTCTTGACTGACCAGAACTGAATAATCCTTATTTGTAGAAGATGACAGAGCTGTGCTTGAGGGAGGGCTCAAACACACCATCAGTTTAGAGTCTTTGTGTCCCCATAAGAGATTTAAGTCCAGCTCCTCTTGAGATCTGCCTTAGATGGGTCCAATTGACCATTAGCAGTTCAGATTATTGTGTATAAAGGTAAAGGTTCCCCCGCACATGCGTGCTAGTCGTTTCCAACTCTCGGGGTCATTGCTCATCTCCGTTTCAAAGCCGAAGAGCCAGCGTTTGTCCGAGGTCATGTGGCCGGCATGACTAGACGCCAAAGGCGCAAGGAGCGCTGTTACCTTCCCATCGTAGTGGTCCCTACTTGCATTTTTACGTGCTTTCGAACTGCTAGGTTGGCAGAAGCTGGGACGAGTAACAGGCACTCACTCTGCTACAGGCACTCACTTGGGATTCGACCTGCCAAACTGCCGACCTTCTGATTGACAAGCTCAGCGTCCTAACCCACTGAGCCACCGCGTCCCTTGTGTATAGGTAGCATGAAATAAACTTGTACAGGTGTTCCTCTAGTTATGACCTAAATTGAGCCCAAAGTTTCTGTTGCTAGGTGAGACAGTTGTTAAGTGAGTTTTGTCCCATTTTATGACCTTTCTTGCCACTGTTGTTAAGCGAATCACTGCAGTTGTTAAGTTACTAACACAATTGTAAAGTAAACCTGGCTTTCCCTTTCCTTGTCAGAAGGCCTCAGAAAGGGATCACATGACCCCGGGACACTGCAACCGTCATAAATATGAGTCAGTTGCCACACGTTTGAATTTTAATCATGTGGCCACGGGGGATTGCTGCACCTGTTGTAAGAGTGGAAAACTGGTGATAATTTTTTTATGCTGTTGTAATAATCACTATACAAATGGTTGTATTGTAGTGGCCAAAATTGTGAAAACCTTTTGGGAAAAGTATATTTTTGAGGTTTGGTGGCTAATAATACCATTTTTTTGGAGTAGTACCATAAAATTATATATCAATGGAAAGATAATTTGATAAAAAATGTAATGCAACATAGTTTGTTCAGTTATCTGTGCTGTATTCTATGAAAAGTTATATCCAAATAACCAGAAAAAGGAAGCACAACTTGCTTAGGTTGATATCAGGTAGCTTTCCTTCATCCGATTGTAGCCAATGAGCATGAGTGTTTAGATCAGGGGTGTCAAACTCAATTTCATTGAGGGCCGCATCAGCATTGTGGTTGCCCTCGGGGGGGCGTGGGGGTGGTGGCCTGGGTGGGCGTGGCCTACTGGGTGGGCATGGCTAGAGTGCGTATGGCCTACTGGGTGGGCATGGCCAGCTCTACATCATTGGCATCAAGGGTGCCTATGGGGGCCTGGGCAGGAGTGGGACAGATCTGAGGGTCTCTGGCAGAAGGAGGGTCTCTGGGCCAGGGCCAAGGCAGTGGGGGCCGTTCCCTCACTGTTTCCAGGATGGCTTCAGGGGTCACATGAAACCACTTTGCGGGCCGGATCCGGCCCCCGGGCCTTGTGTTTGACATGTCTGGTTTAGAGAGCCAATCAGGTGTCATCTTGTTTTGGCAATGAGCCAATCAGATCACAGTAGGATTCAGTTACGATTGTCGTGTACTGAAGCTGAGAGGAGGACATTTGTCAGTGTGTTATGTGATCGCTATCAAGTTGGTTGGGTTTTTTTGTGTTCTTTCATTCAGTGAGCTTGTAAAACATAATAAAATTAAAGTAATGGTGCAAAGAGTTGACTGGTTGCCCAGAAAGTGATGTAAAATATTAAGAAATTAGAAGAAAAATTGGTGGAAACTTAACTAAAGGTGGCATTTCTACCGTACACTTTTCCCAAAAGGTTTCCACAATTTTGGCCACTACTGTAAGTCAAGGTCTACCGGTAAATACATTAGATCTGAGAAGCTACTTCTCTGAAACCTATATGAGGATCACAATAAAGGAGAATATTTGTACTCACCCCCTTCATGGATTTCTGCCTTGTCGTGGCGAAGGGGCTTGCGTAATTCAATGAAGCTATGAGCTATGCCGTGCAGGGCCACCCAAGACGGAAAGGTCATGGCAGAGAGTTCTGACAAAATGTGATCCACTGGAGAAGGAAATGGCAACCCACTCCAGTATCTTTGCCATGAAAACCTCATGGACAGTAGCAAAAGGAAAAACGATATGATGCTGGAAGATTTGCCCCTCAGGTCGGAAGGCGTCCAATATGCTACTGGGGAAGAGCAGAGGGCTAGTACTAGTAGCGCCAGAAAGAATGAAGTGACTGGGCCAAAGCCGAAAGGACGCTCAGGTGTGGATGTATCTGGTGGTGAAAGGAAAGTCCGATGCTGTAAAGATTTTTTCTCCATAGGAACCTGGAATGTAAGATCCATGAATTAAGGAAAGCTGGACGTGGTCAAACAAGAGATGACAAAACTGAACATTGACATCTTAGGAATCAGCGAACTAAAATGAACAGGAATGGGTGAATTTAATTCAGATGACCAACAGATATACTACTGCAGGCAAGAATCCCTCAGAAGAAATGGAGCAGCCTTCATAGTCAATAAAAGAGTAGGAAAAGCAATACTGGGATACAATCCCCAGAATGACAGAATGATCTCAGTTCGAATCCAAGGCAAACCATTCAATAACCACCGGTGCTGAAGAGGATGAAATTGACTGGTTCTATGAAGCCCTACAGCACCTTATAGAACTAACACCAAAAAATGATGTCCTTATCATCATGGGGGATTGGAATGCTAAAGTAGGAAGCCAAAAGATAACCGGAATAACAGGCAAGTTTGGCCTTGGAGTACAAAATGAAGCAGGGCACAGGTTGATAGAATTTTGTCAAAAGAATATGATGGTCATAGCAAACACTCTTTTCCAACAACCCAAGAAACGTCTCTACACATGGACATCACCAGACGGTCAACACAGAAATCAGATTGACTATATGCTCTGCAGCCAAAGATGGAGAAGCTCTATACAGTCAGTAAAAACAGGACCAGGTACTGACTGTGGCTCAGGCTGTGAGCTTCTTGTTGCAAAGTTTAGGCTTAAATTAAAGAAAGTAGGGAAAAGCGCTAGGCCACTCAGGTATGAATTAAATCATATCCCTGTTCAATATACAGTAGAGGTGACAAATAGATTTAAGGAATTAGATCTGATAGACAGAGTGCCTGAAGAACTATGGACAGAGGTTCGCAACATTGTACAAGAGGTAGCAACTAAAACCATCCCAAAGAAAAAGAAATGCAAGAAAGCAAAATGGCTGTCTGAGGAAGCTTTGCAAATAGCTGAGGAAAGGAGGGAAGCGAAAGGCAAGGGAGAAAAAGAAAGATACGTCCAATTGAATGCAGAATTCCAGAGAATAGCTAGAAGAGATAAGAATGCCTTCTTAAATGAACAGTGCAAAGAAATAGAAGAAAACAATAGAATAGGGAGGACCAGAGATCTTTTCAAGAAAATTGGAGAGATGAAGGGAACGTTTAATGCAAAAATGGCCATGATAAAGGACCAAAATGGCAGGGACCTAACAGAGGCAGAGGAGATTAAGAAGAGGTGGCAAAATTACACAGAAGAACTATGCAAGAGCTTAACATCCCTGATAACCACAATGAGGTGGTCACTGACCTCGAGCCAGACATTCTAGAATGTGAAGTGAAGTGGGCCTTAGAAAAGCTGAGCAACAACAAAGCTAGTGGAGGTGTCAGTATTCCAGCTGAGCTATTCAATATCTTCAAAGACAATGCAGTAAAAGTGCTACACTCAATCTGCCAGCAAATGTGGAAAACTCAACAGTGGCCACAGCACTGGAAAAGATCGGTTTACATTCCAATTCCAAAAAAATGCAGTTCCAAAGAATGTTCAAACTATCACACCATTGCACTCATTTCTCATGCTAGTAAAGTTATGTTTAAAATCCTAAAAGCTAGACTTCAGCAGTATCTGGATCAAGAACTACCAGAAGTACAGGCAGGATTTCGAAGAGGCAGAGGAGATCAAATTGCCAACATACGCTCGATCATGGAGAAAGCTAGGGAGTTCCAGAAAAATATCTACTTCTGCTTCATTGACTATGCGAAAGCATTTGATTGCGTGGATCACAACAAACTGTGGCAAGTTCTTAAAGAGATGGGAGTACCAGACCACCTTATTTGTCTCCTGAGAAACCTATATGCGGGTCAAGAAGCAACAGTGAGAACTGGACACGGAACCACTGATTGGTTCCAAATTGGGAAAGGAGTCCGGCAAGGCTGTATACTGTTGCCTTGCCTATTTAACTTATATGCAGAGCACATCATGAGAAAGGCAGGGCTAGATGAATCAAGGTTGGAATTAAGATTGCCGGGAGAAATATCAGCAACCTAAGATATGCAGATGATATCACTCTAATGGCAGAAAGTGAAGAGGAACCAAAGAGCCTCTTGTTGCGGGTGAAGAAGGAGAGTGCAAAAGTTGGCTTGAAACTTAACATTAAGAAAACCAAGTTCATGGCATCCAGCCCTCTCAATTCCTGGCAAATAGATGGGAAAGAAATGGAGGTTGTTATGTATGCAGGAATCTGCATAGCAACAGCCATCAGGGGGCGTTGGCCTGGACAGTTTCGGCGGGAAACCTAGGGCCAACCCCATTGGCTGTTAGCTTACCTGGCCAGGTATATAAGGAGGCCAGGTAGCCCTCATTCCTCAGTTCACTTCCCTTTCCAATAAAGAGCTGAACTCACACACCGGCTGGCGTCTCTCTTGCGTCGGACCCACTACACAATAGTGGCGACGAGGATGGGATTGCTGCCGACCAAGAGCTGAAGTCACTGGGGAAACGCTCCGCGAGCTGAAGGGAAAGGCATTTTTCCTTCTTCCCCCCACGACCGCCAGCCGAACCGGCAACGCCAAGCGCCACATCCACGACCAACTGCCGCCATGGCTAGAGCCGGACAACCCCGCGAATTCGAGACCCGCCGCCCCGAAACCTGGACCCGTTACCTGGCTCACGTTGAACTGTACATGCAGTTCAATCAGATATCGGAGGACGGTGCAAAGGCGGCCGCCCTGCTCTGCCTTGGGGGACCAGCGCTGCTGGAAGTCGCCGCAAACCTGTTCCCCCAGGAGGCCATCAACTCCGTCACGTACCGAGACCTCGTGGCCAGGCTCAATGCACATTTCAGGCCCTGGCGCTCCAAGGTGGCCGCACGGTCACAATTCGAGAAAAGGGACCAGCGCCCCGATGAGACCGGCGCCGACTTCCTCGCCGCCCTACGGGAAGCTGCCATCACTTGCAGGTTCACAAATTTGGAGGAGCGACTACGGGACCGGCTGATTTGCGGCCTACGTGACAGGTAGTTGCAGGAGGGCCTGTTCGAAAGAGAGGAGGTCTCTCTCCAGGAAGCCGAGGACGCTATCCTAGCCCACGAAGCGGCCTGCGGGGCCGTCCAAGCCTGCCAGCGAACCCGGCCTGGCAACCAGGCAACCAGCGTCCACCGGCAAGGGGCCACAGAGGAGGATGACCTGAGCATCGACCTCCTCCAGCAGAAGTCGACCCCCGACCAGCGAGCCAGACGCCCAGACAGGCCCAGGCCTCCCAGCAACACTGCCGTTTCCCAGAGGTGCGCAGGGTGTGGTGGGAACCACATGCGCAGCCTCTGCAAGTTCCGGTCCGCCACATGCCAGGCCTGCAAGAAAACAGGCCACATAGCCGCCATCTGCCGTAGCCGCCGCCCCCGAGAGGAGATCCACGAGCTGCAGCTGGAGGAACCGCCGTTCGAAGGTAATGGGGCCCCCACCAAAACAAAAATTGGCTATGTCGAGAGCCGGCTGGCCATTAACCACACGGGTAGCCGCCGGCTGTTCAAACCCAAAATTAGATTAACAATCCGTTTGCAAGGTGTCCCTTGCAGCATGGAGCTTGACTCCGGATCAGCGGTCTTGATTATTTCGGACGAGACCCTTAACCACATAATTAGCCGGAGCAAGCAACGGATTAAATTACGGCCTACTAAATTAACCCTGACCAATTTTCAGAATTCGCCGGTCAAGGTGAAGGGGGAGGCCACCATTTCAGTGGGGTTTAAGAGTCGCGAAGGGCACCTGGACGTTGTAGTGGTAGAGCCAGTCTGGTCGGGCTGGACTGGTTTGAGGCCCTGGGAATCTCAGTATCCGGGATCCATCGGATCCAGGGGGACTCCGTTGAGGCCGTTTGCCGGGAGTTCGCCGACGTCTTCGACAGGTCATTAGGCAAGTACACCGGGGCCCCCATATCGTTCAAGCTTAACTCGAACGTCTCCCCCGTTAGGGTCCGGCCGCGGTGAGTCCCGTTTGCGCTCAAACACAAAATCGAGCGCGAACTAGACAAGTTGGTGGCCCAGGGAATCTTAGAGCCTGTAGATGGAGGGGAGTGGGAAACCCCCATCGTGACCCCCCTCAAATCCAACGGGGAAATAAGGATCTGCGCCGACTATAAGTGCTCGGTGAACCGCGCCCTAAACCCGCACGCTTATCCGGTTCCCGCGGTCAGCCACGTTCTCGCTTCCCTCCAAGGCGGCGCCAGTTTTGCAAAGCTCGATCTTGCACAGGCGTACCAGCAACTCACGGTCACTAGGGAAACAGCTGACATCCAAACCATAGTAACCCATAGGGGGGCGTTCCAGGTGAACAGGCTGCAGTTTGGAGTCAGCGTTGCTCCCGGCATTTTCCAGGAGGTTATGGAAAAGACACTCAAGGGCATTCCAGGAGTCTGCCCCTATTTTGATGACATCCTGATCGCAGGAGCATCAGCAGAGGAACTGGCAGGGAGGCTTAGGGAAGTGCCGGCAAGGCTGCGCACAGCTGGCCTCAAACTCAAAAAGGAAAAATGCAGCATAGGCGTTCCTCCCACAGAATTTTTGGGGTTCAGAGTAGACGCCAGGGGAATCCACCCCACAGAATCCAAGGTGAGGGCCATCAAACTAGCACCCACACCCAAGAACAAAGCAGAGCTTCAGGCATTCCTGGGTCTGCTGAATTTCTACCATACATTCCTCCCACACAAGGCAGCCATCGCTGAACCGCTCCACAGGCTGCTAGACAAACAGGCAAGATGGGCCTGGACGGCCACCCATGATCAGAGCTTCAAGGCCCTGAAGGCATTGCTGTCGGACAAGTCCACAGTAACCCATTTCATCGAGTCCAAGCCCAATTGTATCGCCTGCGATGCATCCCCTTATGGTGTGGGCGCTGTCCTAAGCCACCTTGAGCCCAACGGGGCACAAGTCCCCATAGCATACTATTCTAGGACACTGTCTGGAGCAGAAAGAAACTACGCCCAAATAGAAAAAGAAGCCCTGGCAATCGTGGCAGGAATCAAGAAATTCTACGATTACTTATATGGCAGGGAGTTCACTGTCTTCACGGACCACAAACCACTCCTGGGCCTGTTCACCACAGACAGGCAAACCCCCCAGATTCTGTCCCCCAGGATGCTCCGGTGGTCCATCTTCCTTGCAGCATACAATTGCAAGCTGGTACACAAACCAGGGAAGGAGATGGGCCACGCAGATGGTCTAAGTAGGCTCCCCCTAGACACACACGACCCAGACCCAGCACCAGCCACACAGATCCTAGCCCTGCAGGAACTACCCGAGTGCCCAGTTCTTGCCAAGGACATTGCTAGCCACACAGCCACAGACAACATCATGGGCAGGGTGCACTCATGGGTTTGCACAGGGTGGCAGGACAAATCCCCGGGACCAGAGTTTCAGGCCTATTTCATTAGACGCAATGAAATCTCCACACACAAAGGGTGCCTCCTTTGGGGTAGCAGGGTCATCATTCCACCCGCACTATGCGCCAGGGTATTGGACTCCTTACACGAAGGGCACCCGGGGGTGGTCAGGATGAAGGCACTGGCTAGGAGCTACCTCTGGTGGCCCGGGTTGGACAAGGAGGTTGAGGATTGGGTCAAGGCCTGTTATACGTGCCAGAGATCCAGGCCAGAAGTGCCACATGCACCAGTACACCGGTGGGAGGCCACACACACGCCATGGTCCCGCATTCACATTGACTATGCGGGGCCATTCCAGGGTCAACTATTTTTAGTAGTGGTGGACAGTCACTCCAAGTGGTTAGAGGTAGTCCCTGTCCCCAACATGACCTCGGGGAGGACAATCCAGGTGCTCAGAGCTCTCTTTGCCACACACGGCCTCCCCGACGTAATTGTGTCTGATAATGGGCCTCAGTTTACTGCTGCTGATTTCCAGGCGTTCTTGAAGGCGAACTGGATTAGGCACGCCACCTCTGCGCCTTTCCATCCATCTACCAACGGGCAGGCCGAACGGATGGTAAGGACGACCAAAGACGCACTCCGGCGCATCATCAGCGGGGACTGGCACCACAGACTGGCCAAATTTTTACTAGCCCAACACACAACACCATGCGTGGCTACCGGCAAGAGCCCAGCAGAACTGCGATGGGGACGGCGCCTCATCACCAAGCTGGACCGCCTACACCCAGACCGGGTAGCAGCCAAAACCGGTAGGGCAACATCACCATCATCACCATCGTCACCATCACCACCAGCATCACTACCATCACCATTGCCATCATCACCCACACACAGGGTCCTCAACCTGGGGGACCTGGTCTGGGCAAGGAACTATGGGGCTGGACATCCTTGGGTTCCGGGGACAGTGGTCGGGAAAACAGGACCCCTTTCGTACATTGTAAGGGTGGAGGGGGACAGATGCATAAGGCGACACATCGATCAGCTCAGAGGAAGAGTCCCTGAGCACGTCACACACGCCCCTGAGCGTGTCACACACGTCCCTGAACTCAACGCACACGATCAACAGGAGGACCACACTCCAGGAGGGGTCAACCCAGCTGAGGACGTCACAGGGCAGGGACCAGAGGAGGAGGACTTCCTGATGCCGGCTCCTTGCAGCCCTGCACAAAGGCCTCAGGAACCCACGGTCCAAGCCCAGGGGCCAAGCACAACCAGACGATCCACCCGTCCACACAGGACACCAGCCTACCTGTCGGACTATGTGTGCAAGTGACCCTCACACAAGGACACCACTGTTTTTTATATATATATACTCATAGTTATAGTAGTTGCATGTTGTTGTTGTTATGTGGGTCTTCTCTAAGGGGGGAGGGGTGTTATGTATGCAGGAATCTGCATAGCAACAGCCATCAGGGGGCGTTGGCCTGGACAGTTTCAGCGGGAAACCTAGGGCCAACCCCATTGGCTGTTAGCTTACCTGGCCAGGTATATAAGGAGGCCAGGTAGCCCTCATTCCTCAGTTCACTTCCCCTTCCAATAAAGAGCTGAACTCACACACCGGCTGGCGTCTCTCTTGCGTCGGACCCACTACACAATAGAGGTAGTGACAGATTTTATTTTCCTGGGCTCCAAGATCACCGCAGATGGGGACCACAGCCAAGAAATTAAAAGACGCTTGCTCCTGGGGAGGAAAAGCCATGGCAAATCTAGACAGCACACTAAAAAGCAGAGACATCACCCTGCCAACAAAAGTGTGTATAGTCAAGGCTATGGTCTTCCCAGTTGCAATGTATGGCTGTGAAAGTTGGACCATAAGATAGGCTGAGCGCCAAAGAATTGAAGCCTTTGAACTATGGTGCTGGAGAAGACTCCTGCGAGTCCCTTGGACTGCAAGGCGATCCAACCAGTCAGTCCTAGAGGAGATCAACCCTGACTGCTCTTTAGAAGGCCAGATCCTGAAGCTAAAACTCAAATACTTTGGCCACCTAATGAGAAGGAAGGACTCACTGGAGAAGAGCCTAATGCTGGGAAAGGTTGAGGGCAATAGAAGAAGGGGACGACAGAGAATGAGGTGGCTGGATGGAGTCACTGAAGCAGTAGGCGTAAGCCTAAATGGACTCCAGAAGATGGTAGAGGACAGGAAGGCCTGGAGGAACGTTGTCCATGGGGTCGCGATGGGTCGGACACGACTTTGCAACTAACAACAACAACAATTTGTACTCAGGGTTCAAAGGAGAGGTCCTTGGTGCTCTTTGAGCTTGGTCCTTTTCTTGCAGACGTTTTATGACCCAACTTGGTAATATCTTCAGTGCTAATAAAGAATGGGGGTTTGCACTTTTAGTACTGATGATGTTACCTAGTTGGATCTAATGTCTGCAGGAAAACAACCACGCTCAGAGAGCACCAAGGACCCCACTATCATTGTCATTGTTCTCCTCCTCCTCCTCCTCCTCCTCCTCCTCCTCCTCCTCTCCTCCTCCTTCACCACCACCACCCTGAAAACCCTACTCCTTTCTAGCATTGATGATATCACCCAGTTTGGATAATAATCAAACAGCTGCAAGAAAACAAGCATGCTCAATAGGAAACCTTTTTTTTAAAAAAAGTAATAATAATGGGAAAGCAGGAGAAGAGAGGGGTTCAAAAGCTTCCCCTGCTGAATTTTCTTGCTGGATGCAGGAATCAGTTTAGCTGGATTTCTGCAGGATCCAAAGGGAACTAATGGGTTAATCCTCCTTGACCAGTGATTTATATCTTTTAAGTTTTGCGCATTTTGCAATGAGCATACGTCACGTTTTTCCATGAAGCTGACAATGCAGTTGCTTTGGAAAAGAATTAATTCCACAGTACAATGTTGTCGGGTTGTTGTTGTTGTTTTTCCAGAAGAAACCAGTTCAGGATCTCATTCCAGGACTTGTACTGTCTAACTTCCCAATGGCCTCAAAAAGATCCAATGGTGGTAAAAAAAAATAAGGAATAAAAATTCATGCCATAGGAGGAGTCCAAATTAGTTTTTCCATTTTTTTTCTGCAATGCGTGGGAAAAATTACTTCTTCTTCTTCTCTTTCTCCTAAAAACAATTTTTTTTATTCTCTTTTCCCTATTTTCAAATTATGGCGCAGGCAACAGGAAGAGAAAGAACCGGCTGTAACTGCAAATATTTTTCTTTCTCAGATCTGGCCAGATGTTTCTACATCTGCTTGATGAAATCATGAAACCCCTTCTCCAGAAATTGAGGGGAATTTTTGGCTCATTAAAGTGACAACAGGTAGCTGTCTATTCATTTCCTGTTTCTGGAATTCTTTCCAACTTTGTTGTTGTCGTGATTTCAAGGCCAACACTGTGTCCGATACTTTGAATGATTTTAGATTTGCACTCACCTCGTGAGCTATTTTTCCTACAAAGGTTTCTTTACATTTTTCTGAAAAACCTGGGATTGAGATGGCAGAAGGGTACAAAATACCTTTTGATGCTCAGTCTGCAAATAAAATAGATGGTCCTCATTTACAACTGATTGCTTAGTGACTCTTTGAATTTACAACAGAGCCCCCAGCGATATTTATACAGAATACAGAATAACAGGGTTGGAAGGGACCTCTAATCCAGCCCATACCCAAGACAGGAAACCCTATACGATTTCAGACAAAAGGGGGTCTAATTTCTTAAAAGTCTTCAGTGTTGGAGCACCCACAACTTCTGGAGGCAGGTTGTTCCACTGGTTAATTGTTCTAACTGTCAGGAAGTTTCTCCTTAGTTCCAGGTTGCTTCTCTCCTTGACTAGTTTCCATCCGTTGCTTCTTGTCCTGCTTTCAGGGGCTTTGGAGAATAGCTTGACTCCCTCTTCTTTGGGGCAGCCCCTGAGATATTGGAACACTGCTATCACATCACCCATAGTCCTAGCTCATGTCACCCCAACACCCTTGGGAAGAGTTTTTTGCATTTTCCCTCAAAATTCTGAAATCTCTTCTCAGATATCCAGTGAGATTCTCAGTCATCCAAGTCATGGCTGTCCCAAAGGTGCTTTTTTTAACAGGCAACTGGACTTCCTTTGTTTTTGCTTGAAGACGTTTCACTTCTCATCCAAGAAGCTTCTACAGCTCTGAAGCTCAGAGCTGAAGAAGCTTCTTGGATGAGAAATGAAGTGTCTTCAAAGAAAAGCAAGAAAGTGCAGTTGCCTCATGAAAAAAAGCACCTTTGGGACTCTTCTCAGATACACTTTATGTGGGCTCCACGATGGTTATTGGAATCATGATTATTTTACCTCAGTTTTTCTCAACCGAGACACGTTTAAGATGTGTGGACTTCGACTCCCAGAATTCCCCAGCCAGCTATGCTCTATCTCAGGGGTCTTCAAACTTGGCCCTTTTATGTCTTGTGGGCTTCAGCTCCCAGAATTCCTCATCCAGCATGTCTGGCTGAGGAATTCTGGGAGTTGAAGCCCACAAGTCATAAAAGGGCCAGGTTTGAAGACCTCCTGCTCTATCTTAAGTCGGCCAAACAGCCTTGCCAATGTGTTCCAGCCCAGGTTTTTCTGTACTTAAACCCCAGCGGAAGATAAACAGTGATGGCTACAGATTATGGGACTTGAAGTCCAACCCCTCAGCAGGAACCGGGTTGACCCTAGCAGTTTTTATGACATGGTTCCCAAATTCCCATCCCCCCTGCAGTCAGATGTTTGCATCTTGGGTGCTTGGCAACTGGCCCGCATTTATGGCTACAGATAGTCCTTGACTTGCGACTGGAATTGAACCCAAAATGTCTGTTATTAAGTGAGGCACTTGTTATGTGAGTTTTGCCCCACTTCATGACCTTTCGTGCCACAGTTTTTAAGTGAATCACTGCAGTTGATTAACGAGTAACCCAGTTGTTAAGTGAATCTGCTTTCCCCATTGACTTTGCTTGTCAGAAGGTCGCAAAAGGGGATCACATGATCCCGGGACATGGCAACCGTCATAAATAAGAACCAATTGCCAATGGCCATCCAAATTTTGATCACGTGATCTTGGGGATGCTACAACAGTTATAACTGTGAAAATTATATGTCACTTTTTTTTAAGTGCCATTGTAACTTTGGTCAGTAAATGAAAGACTGTAAGTCGAGGACTATCTGGATTGGTATTTCATAGGGTTTTTGTTAGAGGAAGCATTGCAGTGGTACAGTTAAAAAAAGTGAAGATGGTGGCAGCCACAACACTACAATCAAAGCTCCACCTATTTTTTGTGGGTGTCACCCAGTGGTGGGATTCAGCCAGTTCGCACCAGTTTGGCAGAACCCGTAGCTAATTTTTTGTTGCCTAGGCCCAGAATGGACTTCCGGAAGTTGCATCCACACAGAGAACCGGTTGTTCACATATTTGAATCCCACCACTGGTGTCATCTGTAAATGCAATTTGAAAAATCAAGCAATTTGTTCAGTGTGTATAATCCTGCCACCTCCAGCACAGAAAAAAGTCCGCATAAGGGAATTCTACAAATAGCTTAGAGAGAAATCCATTTTATTCTTCATGGTTTTCATCCTGAATGACTTTCTAACTTGTATTTAAAAAGAAAAAGGGGAAAAAAAAGGAAATGTAAAGAACGCCTGCAGAATGCCAAATGCAAACGTTTAATCTGAGAATTAAAATTTTGATTTCCAACTTTCCCATTAAGAACTTCTCCCGATGCCCACATTTGGGCAATGCGAGTCCACCTAAATTATGGAAACGCCGGTTAAGAACTCAAATAGGAACAGTCCATTTTGCTTGACAGCAGAACTACATTCCTTATTTTTCCCTTGGCCCAAACCCAAGAGATCGAAAAGCAAACAACGCCAGCAGTATATGAGCATGAAACAAACAATTAAGCTGACACGGTGTGCAGAAATCACTAATTGCCAAGTTTTCCAGCACGGGTTAAGAAAAGCTGATGGCAAAAGGCATCTGTTACTGTGCCTTTTTTTTCCATGCCACCTAAGCTTGAGTTAATGATCTGTTAAGCTGCCCTGAGAAAATAATTAAAAATTGCATAACAAGATATTTTATTAATGGCCTATTTGGGACAGATAGCTTTGGAAACCTTTGCATATTCTCTTGTAATCAGCTATCCAGTTTGCTGCTATCTTAATGATGGCGGCAGACGCAGCTGTGCAAAGCCGAGATACCTTTATAAAAAATAAAAAAATAAAATTCCTGAAACAAAACAGTCTAATCTTTTGTTGATCCAAGGCTTCCAGCCGTGAGTCACTTGGCACAGAAAAAATGTATCTCCTGTGAGAGTGGCCCACAACATCAGCTAGAGGCTTGCCCTGCAGTAGTCCTCAAGTTACGACCACAACTGAGCCCTAGGTTTCTGTTGTTAAGCGAGGCTGTGGGTTAAGTGAGTTTTGCCCCATTTTACAAACTTTCTTGCCACAGATGCCAAGTGAATCACTGCAGTTGTTCAGTTCGTAACATGGTTGTTAAGGGAATCTGGCTTCTCCACTGACATTGCTTGCCAGAAGATCAGGTGACTCCGGGAATCCACAACCGTCATAAATATGAGTCAGTTGCCAAGTGTCTGAATTTTGATCCTGTGACCAAGGGGATGCTGCAATGGTTGTAAGTGTGATTTCAGTGCCATCTTAACTTCGGTCACTAAATGAGAGGTTGTAAGTTGAGGATTGTATATCATGGTCACTTTTTGCAAAGTCAATGGGGAAGCCGGATTCACTTAACGATTATGTTAGTAACTCAACAGCTGCAGTGATTCACTTAACTGTGGCAAAAAAAAGGTTGTAAAAGGAGGTGAAATTCACTTAACAACTGTCTCACTCGGCAAAACAAATTTTGGGCTCCGTTGTGGTCGTAAGTCGAGGACTCCCTGTACTGCACGAATCAGAAAGAGGGCTGAGGAAGTATCTACAGATCCTTCACATCCTGGACATAATCTATTTCAGGGGTGTCAAACTCAATTTCATGGAGGGCTGCATCAGCATTGCGGTTGCCCTCAGGGGGCCGGGTGGGCGTGGCCAGGGTGGGTGTGGCCTACTGGGTGGGCGTGGCTAGAGTGCGTGTGGCCTACTGGGTGGGCGTGGCCAGCTCTACATCGTTCGCATCAAGGGTGCCTATGGGGGCCTGGGCAGGAGTGGGACAGATCTGAGGGTCTCTGGCAGAAGGAGGCTCTCTGGGCCAGGGCCAAGGCAGTGAGGGCCGTTCCCTCACTGTTTTCAGGATGGCTTTGAGGGCCGCATGAAACCACTTCGCGGGCTGGATCCGGCCCCCGGGCCTTGTGTTTGACATGTCTGATCTATTTCAACTTCTCCCCTCAGGAGACCACTATAGAGCATTGCATCCCAAAACAACTAGGCATAAAGATAATTTTTTCCCCTGTGCCATCCCTCTGCTGAACACTTAATTCCCAAAGCTCTCTCTCATGTCCCATATTTCCTACTAGCTTCTCCTTTTGGCTTCTGACGGTTTATCAGTGGTTGTTTATGATGACTTATGAACTGCTACTTGCTCTTTATATGTACACTGAGCGATTCTGCACTAGAGACAAATTGCTTGTGTGTTCAACCACACTTGGCCAATAAAGAATTCTGTTCTGTTCTGTTTTTATTCTGTCCTATTCTATTTTGTTCTTATTCTGTTCTGCCCTGCCCTGCCCTGCCCTATTCTGTTTTTGTTCTGTTCTGTTCTATTCTTTTCTGTTCAGTTCTATTTTTATTCTGTCGTATTCTATTTTATTCTTATTCTGTTCTGTCCAGTCCTGTCCTGTCCTGTCCTATCCTATCCTATCCTATCCTATCCTGTTTTTGTTCTTTTCTGTTCTATTCTTTTCTGTTTAGTGCTGTTCGATTCTATTTTTATTCTGTCCTATTCTATTTTGTTCTTATTCTGTTCTGTTCTGTTCTGCCCTGCCCTGTCCTGTCCTATTCTGTTTTTGTTCTGTTCTGTTCTGTCCTGTTTTTGTTCTGTTCTGTTCTATTCTTTTCTGTTCAGTTCTGTTCGGTTCTATTTTTATTCTGTCCTATTCTATTTTGTTCTTGTTCTTTTCTGTTCTGTTCTGTTCTTTTCTGTCCTGTCCTGTCCTGTCCTATCCTATCCTATCCTATCCTGTTTTTGTTCTTTTCTGTTCTATTCTTTTCTGTTTAGTGCTGTTCGATTCTATTTTTATTCTGTCCTATTCTATTTTGTTCTTATTCTGTTCTGTTCTGTTCTGCCCTGCCCTGTCCTGTCCTATTCTGTTTTTGTTCTGTTCTGTTCTGTCCTGTTTTTGTTCTGTTCTGTTCTATTCTTTTCTGTTCAGTTCTGTTCGGTTCTATTTTTATTCTGTCCTATTCTATTTTGTTCTTGTTCTTTTCTGTTCTGTTCTGTTCTTTTCTGTCCTGTCCTGTCCTGTCCTGTTCTATCCTATCCTATCCTATCCTATTTTTGTTCTGTTCTGTTCTATTCTTTTCTGTTCAGTTCTACTTTTATTCTGTCCTATTCTATATTGTTTTTGTTTTGTTCTGTTCCATTCTGTCCATTCTTATTCTTATTCTTATTCTTATTCTTATTCTTATTCTTATTCTTATTCTTATTCTTATTCTTATTCTTATTCTTATTCTTACTCTTACTCTTATTCTTATTCTTATTCTTCTTCTGTCCTGTCCTATCCTATCGTATTTTTGTCAGCTAAGCCACGGTGATGTTCTGAGAGTTTCCTGCAGTTTAATTAAGACGATTTACGGGTATGGTGTTTACTTATCATATCCTGGGGGAAGGAAAGGTAAAAAGCCTATAAAGCTGAAATCCAAACAGAACAAGATTTACTGGAATTATAAATCAATGGCTACCTTTCCATAAAATGGGGAGGGGGAAACTACATAAGTGAGGTAGGAACAAGCATTCATGGGACAGAGAGGAAGGAGGACATTATGGGTATTATTGCATGAGAAAAGAATTCATCTTCACTGAGATTTACTTCACTTTACCTTACCTTACCTTACCTTACCTTACCTTACCTTACTTTACTTTACTTTCCTTTATTAAAAAAATATTTCACATCCTGGGCAGTCTCCAGAGATATGGACTTCAGATCCCAGAATTCTCCTGCCAGGATGGCTGGTGTTAAGAATTCTGGGAATAGAAGTCCACATATCTGGAGTACATTGGGTCCACAAGCTATTCAAAACTACAGAGTTAAAATGGTTTGTTTAGTGACCGTTCAATGTTACAATGGCACTGGGAAATGTGACTTATGACCGTTTTTCACACTTACGACCTTTGCAGCATCCCCGTGATCGTGTGATTAAAATTCAGACACTTGGCAACTGGTTCATATTTATGACCGTTGCAATGTCCCAAAGTCACGTGGTTCCCCTTTTGCGATCTTCTGACAAGCAAAGTCAATGCGGAAGCCAGATTCATTTAACAACCGTGTTACTAAGCTATCAGCTGCAGCGATTCACTTAACAACTGTGGCAGGAAATATCATAAAGTGGGGCAAAACTCAACCAATGTCTTGCTTAGCAATGGAAATATTGGGCTCAATTATGGTTGTAATTCAAGGACTACCTGTCGGGGGGGGGATAAAAATAATAAGGAATAGAGTAGAATAAATAGAGTAGAGTAGAGTAAAGAATATGGAACAAATAGAATAGAATAGAGAAATAGGAATGGAATGGAATGGAATAGACCAGAATACAATGGAATACAATACAATACAATACAATACAATACAATACAATACAATATGGAACAGAACAGAGTAGAACAGAATAGAAAATATGGAACAGAACACAATAGAGAAATAGGAATAGAATAGAGTAGAGAATATGGAACAAAACAGAACAGAATAGAGAAATAGGAATAGACTAGACTAGACTAGACTAGACTAGAAATAAGAATAGAATAGAATAGAATAGAATAGAATAGAATAGAATAGAATAGAATAGAATAGAATAGAAATAAGAATGGAACAGAATGGAATGGAATAGAATAGAATAGAATAGAATAGAATAGAATAGAATAGAATAGAATAGAATAGAATAGAATAGAATAGAAGAATGAAGAATAGAATAGAACAGAACAGAACAGAATAGAATACAATAGAAATAAGAATGGAACGGAACGGAACAGAATAGAATATACAATCCAACACACAATACATATAAAATACCAAATAAAATATAAAAAATCATGGGATTTGCTATTACTGATCTGTGTCTTAGCTTTTGTTTGACATTCAGATATCCTGGGGAACTTGCCACGGACAAAAAACAGAGGGACCTTTGATCTTGACTTTGTTGACGGCATCCTGTAGACCAGGGGTAGGCAACCTCGGCTCTTTTATGACTCATGGACTAAGGTGACACCTGCAAAGTATGCTAACATAGGTAGTCCTCGACTTACAACAGTTCATTTAGTGACTGTTCAAATTTACAATGACACTGAAAAAAGGGATTTAGACTGTTTTTCACAGTTACAGCCTTGACAGCATCCCCACAATCATGTAATTAAAATTCAGACATTTGGCAACTGGTCCATACTTATGACCATTACAGTGTCCCCGGGGTCACGTGATCCCCTTTTGTGACCTTCTGACAAGCAAAGTCGGGGGGGGAAAGCCCTGGTTAACAACCAGGTTACTAACTTATCAACAACGGTGGCAAGGAAGGTCGTAAAATGAGGCAAAATTCACTTAACAACTGTCTCACTTAACAACAGAAATGTCAGGGTCAGTTGCGTCATAAATTGAGGACTTCCTGCCATCTTCATCTTAGGATGGGTCGCTTAGCAACTATTCAAAGTTATGACAGACCTCCGAAAGTTTCTAAGGTCTGACGTCCGCATCTGTGGTCACATGACTGCCTATTTGCCAACTGGTCTGAATTTATGGCAGTTTGCAGCAACCCAGGGTTTCTGCCCAGACCTGTGGTCGATTGTGGTTGTAAACTGAGGACCACCTGTAATGGTTTGGAGTTGATGCACGCGAGAAAAATCCCAAGAAACATTATCAGGACTTACAATCATGAGTTAAGGTGGAGTTCCCATAACTAGACATTGTATTTCAACTCTGTTGCTTCTGATTCCATTGCATACTATAAGTTTCTCATTCTGGGAATCCAGATTTGTGCGCCTGAACCTTGAGGTCATGCCACAAACCTCCTAGTGTATAAACAGAGAGCAACCCCCCCTCCCTCCTCGCTCCGATGATGTCATCTAGTAAAACAACAGAAATGTCTGCAAGCAAACAGCCAAACTCAAGAGAGCACCAAGACGGCACAGCTCAACTCTAAGCTACAAAGATTCCCTTCTATCAGCTTTCTGTGTTCTGCTTTCTCTATCTTGAACTCAACCGTCCCTGCTGATTTATCACATAGCAATGTCAGGAGGAAAACAAGTGTGGTGTTTTTTTTTGCATCTGCTGCTGGACAAAATTCCATCTTTTCCTAAACAACATCGGTTTCTAGCAGAAGCAAGCTTGCCATGAAATGGGCAGCCCCATAGGCCAGAGGTCCCCAGCCTTTGGGGCCCCAGGGACCCGTTCCATGGAGAGAGGTTTTCCCGCAGATGGGAGGGTGCATGGTTTTGTGTGCTGCTTGCATCTTGTGGATGGGGCTTTGCTTATTTGTGTGGACTGGTTGCTGGCACGCCGCGGCCTGGTACTGGTCCACGGACCGGGGCTTTGGCGACCCTGCCATAGGCTGCATAAAAGAATTCTGATTTAAACAGGAATGGATTCAGGCTGACTCTGATCACAAAGAAGATTGAGCATGTTACACTCAAGGCACAAGGAGCCAGCTTCAAATTATAAGCGGCCCTCGACTTACAGCCACAATTGGGATCAGAATTTCCGTTGCTAAGCAATGTGGTTGTTAAGTGAATCGCTGCCGATTTTTGCCACAGTTGTTAAGCAAAACACTGCAGTTATTAGGTTTAATCACATGGTTGTTAAGCAATTATGGCTCTCTCCATTCAGAAGACCCTAGGACACAGCAACAGTTATAAATACCTGTCGGTTGCCAAGTGCCCAAATTCTGATCACGTGACTATGGGCATGTAGTGACAATTATAAGCACAATTGTAAGTCATTTTTTATAGGGCTGTTTTAATTTTACAGGGTTGTTTTTGACCCAGCTCTCTAGAGAAGACTGATTCTGGCAAAGGTGGAAGGATTATTTTTTATTTATTAAATGTTTATGCTGTCCATCTCCCCTACAAAGTGACTCTACATGATGATCAGCAACAAAGCGGAAGGACTCAGCTACTGAACTGAACTGAATACTTTATTTGGCTAAGTGTGATTAGACACACAAGGAATTTGTCACAAGGAATTTGCTAAGGTGGTAAGAGGGGGCACTGCTAAATGGTCTGCTACCTTGTTACTCAATTGCTTTGAAACTAGTCAAGGAGAAAACCAAACCAAGGAGAAATTTCCTAATAGTTAGAACAAAGGAGTGGCTTGTCTCCGGAAGTTCTGGGTGCTCCACACTGGAGGCTTTTAACAGACTGGATAGTCACTTGTCTGAAATGGTATAGGATCTCCTGCCTGAGCAGGGGGTTGGACTAGATGACCTCCAAAGTATCTTCTGACTCTGTTATTCATTGAATTTGGCATTCAGTGCATTTTGACGTGAACATTTCGTCCTGGTACTCGTTGTTTGTTTGGAATGCAATACACAAATTAATACTTGTCGCGGTCGGCTGCCTTGTGACTGACTACGTTATTCCTTATGGGAAAAATTTGTTCGGTGCTCATCGTTTTTGGTATTCATAGCCCACCTTGGAACCAATTAACCATGAGTATCGAGGTACAAGGTTGTGCAAGAGAAGAGCTGGCAGAGCTGGGGAGGGCGGAGGTAAATGCATCATCAGTTTAGAATCATTGCGTTCCCGCAGGCACTCTGAGTCCAACCCCTCCCAAATTCTGTAGACCCTGATCTGACATTAATTTAGTTACCAGATTCTAGCGTATAGCAGTGGTCCCCGACCTTTCCAGCTCTGTGGAAGGAAAGGGGGAGAGGGCATGGTTCTGGGTGAGCTTTGCATGCTTGTGCGTGCTGCTCACACAAGTGGAGCTGCTCTTGCAAGTGGAGCAGCACTCACACATTCACAAGCACTCACAGACAAGTTATACAGCCTGGTACCAGGACCAGGACCCTGGCGGTTGGGGACCCTGGTGTATAGGGTTGAATACATCTTCTATGGTGCAACCTTATGAATGGTCCTGATTCTTTGCGCCTGACAGGTTGGAGATAGCTTGTCATGGAGAAAACACGTCTATATGTTTGTTAAGAGTCAACGTTTATCTGATGGCACACAATCAGCCATCAATCAATTTGTGATTATGTTATTACCTTCTTTTGTGAGAGATAAGAGAGTCCACTTAGGGTTGTGGCAGGATGTAACTTTGAAAAACAAACAAACAAACAAAACAGGATGAATTTATATACTGCTAAAACTCTCGTCTCTGTTCGATTGTTTGTTACCTTCAATTGGGTTAAAAGGTGCATCGTAGGGCAACAGTTTTTGAACCCACATACCTCAAGTGAGCTAACATACAGAATGTGCCTAAAATCCAGGAAAAAAATTGTGGCTGCTTCAATGCTGCCACAAAGCTACACCGCTGCACTTAGCCGCAGTCATGTGATCATCATTTCCACCCACCCTGCCATCTTCCTACAAGGAAAGTCGATGGGGAAGCCAGCAGGAGGTCAAAAGTTCTTTCCCTCTGCAGGGTCATTGTGTTTCTCTGTGTACATAACAAATATTCCTGACATAATAACCCAAGAGTTCATGCGTTATCTGATAAACAACAAAATCAATGGAGGTGAAATTTATTTAGGATTGCTCCATTCAAATGTCACTCTGAAGGCAAAATTCCATAGGTTAAGGCTAGCAATATCATCTCTATGATCTAGTATGGAAATTCAAAACTTAAGAATTTTGTTCCATGAAAAATTCCTCTAAATAGGACTCAATTCCTCTAACTGAGCAGTCCATTGGCAGCAAGAGCTGGGTAGAAATTATCCAGTATTCTGCACCTAAGTTGTTGTTGTTGTTAGTTACGAAGTTGTGTCCGACCCATCGCGACCCCATGGGCAACGTTCCTCCAGGCCTTCCTATCCACCAAGGTTACATACATTACATACATTCAAATCCTTAACGATTAAAGTTCCTAATATATTTCTTCACAACCATGGTAATCAACAAGTACAGGTAGTCCTTGACTTACAACAGCTCATTTAGTGACTGTTCAAAGTTACACCGGCAATGAAAAAAGCGAGTTATGACCGTTTTTCATAGTTACAACCTTTGCCGCATCCCCATGGTCATGTGATCGAAATTCAGATGCTTGGCAATTGGTTCATACTTGTGACCGTTGCAGTGTCCCAAGGTCACTCGATCATCTTTTGCAAACTTCTGGCAATGGGGAAGCTGGATTCACTTAACAACCAGGTTACTAACTTATCAACTGCAGTGACTCACTTAACAAGTGCGGCAAAGAATGTTGTAAAATGGGGCAAAACTCACTTTAAAAATGTCTCACTTAACAACAGAAATTTTGAGCTCAGTTGTGGTCGTAAGTGAAGGGCTACCATTAGTTCTCGGGCTGTGATGGTAATCCTCGGGCTACATCTTTTATTAGGACATTGCCAGTTTCCAATAGTGCTGAATGTCTACGACTGGTGGTTTGATCATTCTACAGTGCAGCTTCCGATGGGTTTCCCCCTCATGCTGAAGGACATTATGCAAGGACATATTTCAAATAATAAATATACATCCTGGTGAATCCCTATGGAGATAGATCAGAGTTTCTCAAACTCAGCAACTTTAAGATGGGTGGACTTCAACTCCCAGAATCCCCCAGCCAGCATGATTGGCTGCAGAATTCTGGGAGTGAAAGTCCACCCTTCTTAAAGCTGCTGAGGTTGAGAAACAATGTTCTATCCCTTCAGGGATTCACCTGCATGTACGTATAGATCAGGGTTCTTCAAACGTGGCCCTTTTATGACTTGTGGACTTCAACTCCCAGAATTCCTCAGCCAGACACGCTGGCTGAGGAATTCTGGGAGTTGAAGTCCACAAGTCATAAAAGGGCTAAGTTTGAAGAGCCCTGATATAGATGATGCACTTGCTTGTTCCCTTGGTCTAAAATCCTTCAGTTGTAGTTGTTAAAAGGACTGTGAATTTGGAAATTAATTGGGAATACAGGAATTGTATTATGAATGAATTGTTTAATGAAAAAAAGGTTCCAATAATATTTGAGGGGCTGCCACAAAGAAGAGGGGGGCAAGCTATTCTCCAAAGTGCCTGAAGGCAGGAGAAGAAGCAACGGATGGAAACTAGTCAAGGAGAGAAGCAACCTAGAACTAAGGAGAAACTTCCTGACAGTTAGAACAATTAACCAGTGGAACAACCTGCCTCCAGATGTTGTGGGTGCTTCATCACTGGAGGTTTCCAAGAAGAGATTAAACAGCTGTTTATCCAGAATGGTATATGGTGTTCTGCTTGAGCAAGGGGTTATATTAGAAAACTTCTAAGTTCTCTTTCAACTCTTATTTTAAAAAAAGTTGCTGGGATGAAAAACACTGATATACATGGAGGACTTTCTTTGTTCCCTATGCCTAAAATCCTTGAATTACAGTTGTTAGGATTGTGACTACAAAGACTGAACCAGTGATTGGCAAAATTCCTGCAGCGATTACAATAAAAACCAGCAAATTAAGAAGGGCAGTTTATGCAACTGAACTGATTGATTTATGCCCTTGTTGCTTTTCGCGGTAGAGGAATCTGCAGCTGCAGTTAAATGCTTTCATCCTGAATTGCATTCCTCCTCTGCCCCATCATCCTTCTTTGCTCTCTTCTTTTTCTCTGTTCCCACCACGCCAATTATCTCCTCCCTGCGTTCGGCATTCTGCCTTGTGCCTAAGAGGAAAACCTCTTTTAATTAAAACGTCCCCAAGAAAGGCATTTTATAATAGCCAATTAAGTTCTGGCAAAGGGAAGAACTTCAGCTAATGGGTAGAGCAATGTGGGAGGATGGTATCGAAAAACCGATCTCTTTGAGTGAAAGAGGAGCCTCCATCATTTTTTGGCAGGGAGATGAAGAAGACGTATCTTCCTTTATCTGGAACTCATCGGGATGCTCAGATGAGGTGGACCTGACCGCTGATAAGAATTCTGGGAGTTGAAGTCCACGGTCCTGGAAATTCCCTAGGTGGAGAAGAGCTGATATCTACATTTAACATGTTGATAGGTCACTGTGATAGATGGTGGGGAGAGGTAAATAGAATAGAATAGAATAGAATAGAATAGAATAGAATAGAATAGAATAGAATAGAATAGAATAGAATAGAATAGAATAATTTTATTTATATACCGCCCTTCTCCCGAAGGACTCAGGGCGGTGAACAGGGCAGATATATAAAAAATACAAAAATACAAAAGTTAAAAGAAAATTAAACATATGCCCAACTAAAAACAGTAAATACATACATTAAAAATGACAATAAAAACCCAACCCATCCCCCATCAGGCCAGGCCGGCTTGTTCAAATAAGAATGTCTTCAGATCGCGACGGAAGGAGCGGAGGTCGGGCGCCATCCGGAGCTCAACCAGTAACTGATTCCATAGCTCCGGGGCACCCACAGAGAAGGCTCTCCCCCTGGGGGCCACCAATCGACATTCTCTGATCGGTGGCACCCTGAGGAGGCCCTCTCTGTGGGAGCGTACAGGGCGGAGGGAAGTTGATGCCGGCAGCAGGTGCTCCCTAAGGTACTCCGGACCCATGCCATGTAGGGCCTTAAACAGGAATGAATAACTGAATAACAACAAAGTTGGAAGGGACCTTGGAGGTCATCTAGTCCAGCCCCTTGCTCAAGCAGGAGACCCTGTACCATTTCAGACAAATGATTGTTCAATCCCTTCTTTAAAGCCTCCAGTGATGGAGCACCCATAACTTCTGGAAGCAAGCTGTTCCACTGGTTAACTGTTCTATTTATTTCTGTTTATTCCCTTCTTTTCATTAATTGTTCTAAATGTCAGGAAATTTCTCCTGCGTTGGGGCGGGCATGGGCTGGCTATTGGAATTTTGAATCCGGGTCATTTTTTGGGGGGTGGTGGTGTACGTGTGTGTATTGTAACTCTGAACAGTTGCTAAGAAGCCAGTTGTAAGTAAAAATAATCCTTAACTCGCAAGGGTTCATTTATTGACCAATTTGAAGTTACAACGGCCCTAGAAAAAAAGCGAATGATGACCCATTTCTTTCACACTTACGACCATTGCAGCATCCCCATGGTCACGTGATCAAAATTCGGATGCTTGGTTCATTTTTATGACGGCTGTGCGGTGTCCCGGGGTCATGTGATCATCTTTTGCAATCTTCTGAGAAGCGAAGTGGATGGGGAAGTCAGATTCGCTTACCAACCAGCCGTAAGTTGAGGACTATACCCGTATCATGAATGTTGACGTAGCTTGTATGGAAGGAACAGCCAAGGGTTTTTTTTTATCTCCAGGTGCACAAAGCATCCTCTTGCTTTGCCACACCCTTGCAACTGGTTGTTTTCCTGTGCACGGATGTGCGAAGAGGGTTGGGGAGGCGACGTGCAGCTACAAAACCCCCCTGGAGCAAGTTGAAGCACACTGCCAAAAACAGCTTCCCAACAGTTAAACCAGGATTGGGGAAGGTTTGGAACGGCAAGCTGCAAAAAACCAGCTGTTCTGGGGCTTTTCCCTTGTTGTGGGTTCACTGGAGGATAAAACCTACTCCGAACAAATAAGGAGTCACAACTGCCTTTTCTAAACATATTCCTTTTAATCTATTCTTAGAGAGGATAATCTGTTGTGGCTCCTGTCTTGGAAAAACAAAATGTGTCCTGCTTTTAATAACCACCAGCCCTCCTTTTTAAAATCTGGCAGCAGGTAAATTTTCCCCGAGGCCCCTGTTTGAGCTACAAGCTGGTTTCCAGTTAAATGTAGCTACTTGAGTGTTTCATGGGTTTATGATTTTATTCCTTTCATGTGAACAAGACCTTTCATTTCCATAATTACACATTTTTTGGGGGGGGGAGAGGAATAATTGGGTCCATACAGGACCATCATAAGAGTATTTGCCTTATCAGCAATTGGAGAAATTATACAGTCCTTGACTTACAATAGTTCGTTTAGTCCAGGGGTGTCAAACTCAATTTCATTGAGGGCCGCATTAGCATTGCGGTTGCCCTCAGGGGGCCGGGTGGGTGTGGCCAGGGTGGGTGTGGCCTATTGGGTGGGTGTGGCCTGAGTGCGTATGGCCTACTGGGTGGGTGTGGCCAGCTCTACATCGTTCGCGTCAAGGGTGCCTATGGGGGGCCCGGGCAGGAGTGAGACAGATCTGGGGGTCTCCGGCAGGAGGAGGGTCTCTGGGCCAAGGCCAAGGCAGTGGGGGCCGTTCCCTCACTGTTTCCAGGATGGCTTCGCGGGCCGCATGAAACCATTTCGCGGGCCGGATCTGGTCCCCGGGCCTTGTGTTTGACATGTCTGGTTTAGTGCCTGTTCAAAGTTAAAAACAGCGCTGAAAAAGGTGAGTTGTGACTGTTTTTCACGCTTACGACCTTTGTAGCATCCCCATGATCGCCTGATCAAAATTCAGATGCGTGGCAATTCACTCATACTTATGACCGTTGCTTTGCCCCGGGGTCATGTGATTACCTTTTGAGAACGCCTAACAGACAAAATCAAAGTGGAAGCCAGATTCACTTAACAATTGTGTGACTGTGGTGATTCACTTAACAACTGTGGCAAGAAAGGTCATAAAATGGGGCAAAACTCACTTAACAAATGTCTTACTTGACAACAAATATTTTGAGCTCAATTTTGGTTGTAAGTTGAGAACTACCTGTATACTGCTGCTATAATTGCCATTCTGCAAGCAATATTGTCCTTGAAGCATTTGTAGAGTCATTGAAAGCAAATAGTTTATCTCTGATTATGGGGGGAATTTCAAAAGATGATACTAAATATTAATTTTTACAGAAGGAAGGAAGGCATAGAATCTCTCTTTCATAGAACCACAGAATTGTAGAACAGTAACAGATCAGAACCATCATTCTAATTCAGAGATTATCAAACTCAGACCTTTTATGATTTCTGACTTCAGTCCCAAGTATTTCCCAGGAGGCATGCTGGGAGCTGAAGTTCACACAGTAAGGCCATCCATGGAATACTGCATCCAGTTTTGGTTACCACATTACAAAAAAGATGTTGAGATTTTGGGGGGAAAAGTGCAAAGAAGAGCAACTAAGATGATTGAAGGCCTAGAGCAGGGGTAGGCAACCTTGGCTCTTTTATGACTGGTGGACTTCAACTCCCAGAATTCCTGAGCCAGCCATGCTGAGGGGAAAGGGAGAGGTTTCCATGCTGAGCCATGTGGGCTCAGGAATTCTGGGAGTTGAAGTCCACCAGTCATAAAAGAGCCAAGGTTGCCTATCCCTGGCCTAGGCCTAGGCCGCTTTATGACTGGTGGACTTCAACTCCCAGAATTCCTGAGCCAGACACACTGAGGGGAAAGGGAGAGGTTTCCATGCTGAGCCATGTGGGCTCAGGAATTCTGGGAGTTGAAGTCCACGAGTCATAAAAGAGCCAAGGTTGCCTACCTCTGGCCTAGAGACTAAAACATATGAGGAGCGGTTGCACGATTTGGGTTTGGCTAGTCTAGGGAAAAGAAGGACTGGGGGGACATGATAGCAGTCTTCCAGTATTTGAGGGGCTGCCGCAAGGCAGAGGGGGAGTCAACTTAATTTCCAAAGCTCCAGAGGACAGGACAAGAAGCAATGGATATAGAACTAATCAAGGAGAGAAGCAACCTGGAATTAAAGAGAAACTTCCTGACAGCGAGAACAATCTACCAGTGGAAAGGCTTGCCTTCAGAAGTTGTGGGTGCTCCAACACTGGAGGTTTTTAAGAAAAGACTGGACAGCCACTTGCCTGAAATGGTCTGGGTTTTTCTGTTGAGCAGGGGGGTTGGACTAGAAGATCTTCAAGGTCCCTTCCAGCTCTATTCAAATTGATTCATATTAAAATCTCTCAGAGTGAGAATCACTAACCTACTTCAATTTCTACAGTGTGCTGGAGAATCCATTACAGATAGCCCTTGATTTAGGACTAAAGCTGAGCCCAAAATGTCTGTTTCTAAGCAAAGGAATTGTTAAGCACTCCATTTAATGACTTTCAATGCTGCTGTAATTTCAAATGGTCACTGAATGGATGTAAGTCAAGGACTACCGATAAAACATTTGCCAAGGTCCCTTGTAGAAGCTCCATAAATGGAGAGCGTATCTTCTCTTCAAGAAGTCCACTGTTACACAAATGTGATCATCCTAACATTTTTACTGACAGCGATCGATTGCATAGGTCAGTGATGGCAAAACCTTTTAGAGACCGAGTGCCCAAACCGCAACCCAAAACCCACTTGTTTATCACAAAGTGCCAGGGCCGCATCAGCATTGTGGTGTCCTCAGGGGAGCGTGGGTGTGGGTGTGGGGGGCCATGGCCCATTGGGTGGGCATGGCTGCGGTGGTCACGGCAGACTGAGTGGGCATGGCTAGGGTGGGCGTGGCCACCTTGATTTTGCTCATGGGGGGACACCTGTGGGGGCTGGGCAGGATTGGGGGAGATCCAGGGGGCCTCTGGTGGATGGGGCGGTGGGCAGGAGGCTCGTTCTGTGGGGTGAGGCAAGGGGTAGGGCGGGGGATGCCATTGTTGTGGGGGGCGGGGCAAGGCAAGGTAGGGGTGGCTGCTGCTTGCCACCATCAGCTCCTGCACACAGAGGACAGCGAGCGCATGGGGACATGCTCTACCACCTTTACTAGAGCTTGCTAGCCAGTTGCTTCACCTCCTTTGTGCTGGGTGGAGTTTCCGCTGCGGGCACCAGCAGTGGCCTAATGCAGGGCTTTTCAACCTTTTCACCCATTGTACCACTTTTAGGATATGGTAAAATCCGAGTATCACCAGTCACCTAGTAAGGGGTCAAAAACTTGACCAAAAAAAAAAAAGGAAAAAAAGTGATGATGTACAGGTAGTCCTCGACTTACAACAGTTTGCTTAGTGACTGTTCGAAGTTACAATGGCATTGAAAAAAGTGCCCCCCAAGCCACAGCCGAGCAAGACACCTGCCTGCCCGCCCGGCGACGCTCTTCTTCCTGTCTGAGGTTTTCATTGTTGTGAGCATTTCTGTTGAGGATTGGCAGCGGGGGTGGGGTGGGAGGGGTGTTTGGTTTTTATTTCCCTCTCCCCTCTGCTGGGTGGTTGCAGCAGGTTTTGGTCACTTCACATGACCCTGGGACACTGTGACCGTCATAAATATGAATCAGTTGCCAAGCATCTGAATGTAAATCACAAGACCCTGGAGATGCTGCAACATTGCAGCTGATCAGCGCTTCTTCTGGGCTCAGAAGTGGCAGGATCAGCGCTGAGCTCCAGCTGGATCCTGGCGCTGATCCCGGCGCTTCCGCTGAGCCCTGACAGCCCTGCAGCTCCAGCCGTCTCTCACTCAGGCTTATGCGGTGTTGCCACCGGTCCAGCACATTCCCCTCCCCCGCTACCACTTTTCTAGAATGGTCACGTACCACCTGCCAGGTGCTAATGTACCACAGGTGGTACCCGTACCACTGGTTGTAAAGCCCTGGTATAAGGTCTCCTGGTTGAGCAGGGTGTTGGACTAGAAGACCTCCAAGGTCCCTTCCAGCTCTTGTTATTCTGTTAGATTTTTCTCTATGACAATCTATCTATCCGGGGAATCCTTCAGGTCTTGCAACAATGCTCCCACCACTATATCCACCTTCCTACTGGTCATCTTCGTCTTGGGCAGGGGTCTTCAAAGCTGGCACTTTTATGACTTGTGGACTTCAACTCCCAGAATTACCTGAGTCAGGCTGGCTGAGGTAATTCTGGGAGTTGAAGTCCACAAGTCATAAAAGGGCCAGCTTTGAAGACCCCTGCTCTTGATGGTGGTCATCTTCTTCTCTTTCCTTCCACATCTTCCATCACTATGGACTTTGCAAGGGAGCTGGACAATGGATTCATGACGTGTCTTTGTCAGTGTTGACTTCTGGTGACTACATGGGTTCATGTTCTCCAGAAAAAACTGTTCTTAGCCTGGTCCTTCAGGTCCTACAGTGATGCCCCCATGACCTCTGTAACTGTGTCCATCCACTTTCCTTCAATGCTTTCCACTACCGCAGATTTTTTGAGGGGACTGGACAATTGAGTGGTTGATGCTGGTTGTCTTCTTCTGTTTCCTTCCATCGTTCCCAGCTTTACAAGTTTTCCAGAGAGGTAGATGTTCACATCGTGTGTCCAAAGTGGGATAATTTGACCCAGATCATATCTGCGTCGAATGAGAACTCTGGGTTTATTTGCTCAATGACCCATCAGTTTGTTTTCTTAACTATGCTTGCTATTCTAAGGACTCTTCTCTAATGCCGAAGTTCAAAGGTGGACAAACGGACAGCCACTTGTCTGTAATTTATTTATTTATTTATTTTATTGGATTTGTATACCGCCCTATTCCCGTAGGACTCAGGGTGGTTTACAGAGCAGTTGGAACCATGAAATACAAAAAAATAAAATCAAAAATCAATTAAAACAATTAAATTAAATTCAAGCCCCAAAAGTAAATCTAAAACCCAATTAAATTAACAACCCCACAGTCTGGACCAAACAGCTCAAAGAGCCAGGTTTTCAGGTCCCGGCGAAATGAGCGAAGGTCGGGGGCAATCCTAAGTTCCGTGGGTAGTTGGTTCCATAGGGCAGGCGCACCCACAGAGAATGCCCTTCCCCTGGGAATAACCCGCCGGCATTCATTAACCGGCGGTACCCTGAGAAGGCCCTCCCTGTGGGGGTGCACAGGACGATGGGAAGATGATGCCGGCAGCAGGTGTTCCCTTAGATAGTCCGGACCCAAGCCATTTAGGGCTTTATAGGTCATTACCAGCACCTTGAATCTCACCCGGAGGGCAACCGGAAGCCAATGCAGCTCGCGGAGAAGAGGTGTTACATGGGAGTATCGGGAAGCCCCAATCACAAGTCGCACAGCTAAATTCTGCACCAGTTGAAGCCTCCGAGTGGTCCTCAAGGGCAGCCCCATGTGGAAGGCATTGCAGTAGTCTAACCGGGAGGTCAGAAGTGCATGAGTGACTGTGCGTAGGGCATCTCAGTCCAGATAGGGCCGCAACTGGTGCACCAGGCGAATCTGGGCAAAAGCCCCCCTGGTCACGGCTCCTATATGATCTTCAAAACTGAGCCGTGAATCCAGGAGGACACCCAAGTTGCGAGCCCTATCAACGGCGGGCAACGGTAATGTTATAGGGTTTTCTACCTGAGCAGGGGGTTGGACTAGATGACCTCCAAGATCCCTTCCAACTTTATTATTATTATTTTTGCTGTTGTTATTATAAAGGTGACAATACTTGACCGCTCCTGCTTTATTAAAATCCAACTTTCGCTTCCATCCAGGGGATATTTCTACGGGTGAGCAAGACAGTTGTTTAGAAAGTTTTGCCCCATTTTACGACCTTTCCTGGCACAGTTGTTAAGTGAATCACTGCAGTTGTTAAGTAAGTCACATGGTTGTTAAGTGAATCTGGCTCCATTGATTTGGCTTGTCAGAAGGTCACAAAAGGGGATCATGTGACCCTGGGACACTGCAACTGTCATAAATATGAGTCACCTGCTGAGCGTCTTAATTTTGATCAGGGGATGAGGGAAGAGTTGTGTGGGGGAAAAAAGTCCTGTCACTTCAGTCACTAAATGAATGGTCATTAGTTGAGGTTCTACCTGCAACGTGTCCTCCCACCATCTTATTTTCTTTAGCAAGCCAAAGATATGCGGCCCCTAGCACAGGTAGCCTTTGAATTACAACCAGAATGGAGCCTCAAATTGCTTTTGTTAAGTGAAACATTTCTCGAGTTTTGCTCCATTTTGCGACCTTCCTTGCCACAGTTGTTAAGTGAATCACTCCTTTTGCTCTCCCCCCCCCACCGCCGCCTCCATCGGTACCAGCGAGACCCCACCCCCAATCATTGGCCAGCCCGTCCATCTCTCCGCCCACTCCACTGGATTGGCGGGCCGCGATCGGGAGGCCCCGCCCCCTCTGCGGCGAGCCTTCCCTCTCGCTGGATTCACAGGATGCGGGCGACAAACCCCGCCCCTTCTCAGACGCCTCCTTCCAGCCTCTGGATTGACAGCCAGGGCGGGAGAAATTCCTCCCTCCCTTGGATCGATAGGCTGCGGCGGGTGGATCAGACAGGCCCCGCGCGCTCTCCAGCCCCCTCTCTGACAGGGCGAGGCGGAGAGGCCCCGCCTTCTCCCTGCCTCTCCGCCCGCTTGACAGGGCGAGGCGGAGAGGCCCCGCCCTAACCCTAACCCTCTCCTTCCCTCGGATTGACTGGGTCGCGGCGGAGAGGCCCCGCCCCTCGGCCGGATTGACAGGCACGGCGGAGAGGCCCCACCCCCTTGTTTACTGGTCCGCCGGGGCCGGCTGGCTGCTGTGAGGCGGCCGAGTGAGCAGGCGCCGCGCCGCTTCCCGCCTCCCTGGTGATGCCTGAGGCGGCGGCGGCGGCGGCGGCGGAGGGCTCCTTGCCGTTCCCTTCCTCCTGGTCGGGGCCGCGGGGCGGACGGCGGGCAGAGCAGCCGGGGCGCTGAGGGCGCAGCGGCGACCGCCCTGGGCGGCGCACCTCAGCGCGGGAAAAAGCCGGCGGGGGCGGGATGAGGTAATGGGGGGCGGCACGTGAGGGGGCCGCTTCCTCCTCCTCCTCCTCCTGCCCGGCGGGCCCTTCCCAGCCAGCGAGGCCGCCTGACGGTGCCATGAGCGCGGCCGGGGGTCGCCCGCCCTTGCCGAAGCCCCTCCGGGGCCCGGGGTGAGCCGCAGCGGGGAGGCTGTCCTGGGCCGCGGCCGACGAGGGGAGGGGATGCTCGGCCGGCCTGCCGTGTCAGCGCGGGCATTTCTGCGCTTTTAGCCGCTCCTTTTACCTCTGCGGCGGGGGAGGGGGAGCAGTTTCAGCACCCCTCCCCCACTCTCTTTTTTTTCCCTGCGGGGGGGGGGCTTTTTTTGGCTCCCTCAGCCCGGGGTGTGCTTGGCCGGCTACTCCTCCCCCTCCCTCCCTCCCTCCCCCTTTTTTTGGCTTGGTTTGGCTTCGTTTTGGAGGAGTGGTTTTTTTTCCCCTCCCTCCCTCCCTCCCCCCCATTTATAAACCCGCCTCCCGATTTCCTAAAGGGAGAAAAGCTTAATTAAAAAGTGCCCACCGAAGCTGCCTCTGGGAGGGAATAATAGCCAGGTGAAAAGCGCACTCAGTTTCCATGGACCACCCGTCCATTATCACCCAGGTGACTAACCCCAAAGAAGAAGAAATCCTGTCTTGCTCTCAGGATAAAGGTGAGAAGTTGGTTCTCGGTGGGTCACCTTAAACCGTGATCGAGCCACCCTCCTGGTTGGGGTTAGGGTTTGTGCGGGGGTGGGGGTGGTGTGTGTGGGGGAAAATCGTGTTTCTCCATCCCATTGGAGAATGTCTTCCATCCTAACCGCTTAATTAATTAAATACAGCTCTTAAAAATAACATGCATTTTTTCTCCCCCTCACTTGCGTTTGTCTCTCAACACCTTCCTAAGCTGAAGTACAACAACTCTGGTAAGCTGGCTTCTCTGCTCGGCCAGCTGGGCTTAAACCCAGGACTCTCTGGCAGGGCAAACCAGACCTTTATTGAGCTTATTAGGATGACTTTTGAAATCTTGCCATGTGTGTGTGTGTGTGTGTGCATGTGTGCGTGAGCGCTTCTGGGGTATTTGGTGGGAGAGGCAGTTTTAAGGATCCCTTCAAAATGGGGATTGGGACTGGAGACATTTTGTTCAGGGTACATGCCGAATCTGTCACCGAATCTGTCACTGAAGAAACAGAGAGGGAAACATTTGACAACCAAAAAAGAGGGCAAAACAGAACCGGTCATAAGCATGCTGTTTTAAGATCTCATCCCAAAATAAATAGAAGGTGCCTTGCAGCCTCCCTCTGGTGGGAAACCTGGACAGACTATTTTTATGTTTTTCTTAAACAGATGGAAGGCTTGAATTAAGGCTTCGTCGATGGAGCAAAACTTTAGAAATAAGTACTGTCCTCGACCTTTAAAATATGAAATGTATTGCAATTGATTTAGCTGTGTAGATATGTTATGAGAATAGGGTCCTTCAAAAAAAACACAAGAATGAAAAAAATCTGATGTATATGTGCACTTACCTGAAAAAAAAAGATTAAAATAATACTGAGGCTAATAATATATTTTTTTTCTCGTACAAGAGAAGCATTTATTGAGCTTTGGAGCTGTGCTTAGTGTGCTTGCTGTATGTGTGTCTGTTCCACCTCTGTACTTGTTTGATCTGGGATTGTGCAGGTTAATAGCCAGTAATATTCTGGTGAAGGCTGGAGCATCCTGCAGGGATTGGAATTCTACATCTTATTTTTCTGTTCTTTAATTCTGTGATTTTTCCTTTTAATTATCATATCTGCTGATAGTGTAAATAATGGAAAAAGATACTTTTTGCTGCAGGCTTAAATTTCTCTATAGCTTACACAAATTTAATTTTTTAAAATAGTCATGGTTTCTTCTCTCAGTCCCTCCATATGCAAGGAATGTTTTGAGATTCTGATTTTTTTAAAAAAAAATCTTGCTTGTGATACTTACATGTGGAAATCTGATTACCAATCATATATAAAACATACATGGTGAAGAGTTATTGCATTTAGTATATAATACCAGGTGTAACATTGGTAAAATGATAAGTTCACAAACTTGAGAAATTATTGTCTGTTTTCATATTAGGATATTTTCTGAGAAATACAAATACAAAATAGTTACCATTTTGTGCAGATAAAACTTTTCTGCACCAGTAGCTCAGATTGATAATATTCTTTACCCTTTTTTAAACCATGGCTGAAATGGATCAGGCCAAGTTGAATGTTTGTCTACCATCCCTCCCTCCCTCCCCTCCCCTCCCTTCCCTCTCTCAAAAATGCTGTTCCTCAACAAAAACAAGGTTAGTTGTTGTCCTAAATATGATTATCTACAATTCTTAGTTGATACTTGATTAGAAAATGACAGTTTTAGTTAAAATATAATTAAAATTAGAGATTAATTTTAAAATTGCTCCTGATTTCTAAACCATAGTTAATAAATTTGGGTGAGCGCCATGGATTTAGAATTCTTCACTATTAGGTTGTATGTTTTTAAAAAGGCACTAAAACCAATTTAGCAAAAACTCAAATGTTGAAGAGGATTTAACTGTAAAGTTATTATGGAATTAGAGAAGGAAGTTTTCTTTCAGCTCCTGACAGTGGGTATAATTTGATTTCATGCCTTGTGTGTGTGTGAGAGAGAAAGAAAGCTGCTATAATGCTTAAGTTTCTTTATCTGTTATCTGTCCATATATGCCCACAGGCTTATAAGACAGTTGTACATTTACAGGTTTACAAGATGGGACATTAGCCTTTGGTTTGATTAACTGTGATTGTACTATAATATAAAATGTAAATAAATAATACCGGAGACCACCAGTTTCATTACCTGGCTGAAATTGATGGGCTTGGAAACTAAACACATTTGGGCTTAGATCTTCAATGGGAGATTACTAGGCTAATTCAAAGAAGACAGTGGCTAACCTTTTCCGTAATATGCCCAGAAAACTATGTGTCTATAAGGTGAGAAGAAATTGATCTCAACTCAAAGAACAGGGCCCTTGCCTTGGTCAGAATTTGGGTTTTCAGGATCCTTTTTTCCTTAGGTACAGTAATATGCCAGCTCGTGAAAAACTGGCTTTTTCCTGGCCTTATTTAATAGAACAAAAATAATTAAATTTAGCTATTACTCTGGAACTGGGATGAGAATCTTCTCTTGTACCCTCTCTCCCTATAAAGTTTGAGCCAGCTGCCATCATTGCATGTCTTAGGTAGAAGGGTTTTTGTCTCCTGGGATGCAGTGGTTGGGAGGCTGGGCTAAACTACCTCTGCCCATCTTGCTGGTCCTTATGAAAAGCACTTGCCTGTTAGTTGGAAATGTCCATGTCCTTTGGTGGGCAAGATGCCAACTGCATAGGAAATTGATCCAGAATTCTCATTTGTGTTGCAGTTTTGAAAGGGAAAGGCTGTATTACTTTTTTCCATACAGCAGCGTAACACACATAAAAATCTATTTCTGTCTGATCCCAGAAAATAGGATAGATGAGGAAACGCTGCTAGTGTCCCCAGGAAATAAGGGGCTAGAGGAAAAAAAACATTGGGAACCTTATCTTTCTGCTGTATTTGTTATAGAGGTAGTCCTCAACTTACAACAGTTCATTTAGCGACCGTTCGAAGGTACAGCACCACTGAAAAAAGTGACTTATCACCATTTTTCACTCTTGCAACCCTTAACAACATCCCCATTGTCATGTGATTCAGATGCTTGGCAACCAACTCGTATTTATGACGGTTGCAGTGTCCTGGGGTCACGTGATCCCCTTTTGCGACCTCCTGATAAGCAAAGTCAATGGGGAAGCCAGATTCACTTAACTGTGTTACTAATTTAACAGGTGCGGTGATTCACTTAACTGGCAAAAAAGATTGTAAAATGGGGCAAAACTCAATAAATGTCTCATTTAGCAACAGAAATGTTGGGCTCTTTTGTAGTCGTAAGTCGAGGACTACCTGCAAATATAATGGAATATTTGCTCATAACAGCTGTGTGAGGGGGCTTACTAAAACAGGAGGCTACCTATGAGTTTTACCAGTAAACAAAGATCTGAATGTGATTTTCCCCAAATCTAACCGAAGATATTAGCTCAAATTTCTCTAACCAGATGTTGTCCAAGGATGTTAGAACAAAAGATTTGTCCTCCCCGGACAGCATGATCATAATCTGATAAAAGTAGTCCTTGGAGTATGACAGCAGCTGGCATCAGGATTGCTGTCACTAAGCATTGCAATCAAAAAGCACAACATCATAAAACTGCATCATTCAGTATCAACAGTCCCAGGTGCCATTTTAATCCTACGACGTGCAGGTCATTAAGCGGGAAGTGTTGGAAGGTAAGGGGCGTAGGGATGCTTCAGGAGGTAGCCAGGGGAGGCCATGAATTTCAGGAGACAGGCAGGCCACACATAAATACAGGTAGTTCTCGACTTACGACTACAGTTGAGCCCAAAATTTCTGTTGCAAAGTGAGGACATCTGTTCAGTAAGTTTTGCCCCATTTTACAATCTCTCTCGCTACAGTTGTTTCGTGAATCACTGTAGTAGGTAAGTTAGTAATCCAATTGTGAATCTGGCTTCCCCATTGACTTTGTCAGGAGGTCACAAAAGTCGATCCCATGAGTCTTGAGACACAGCAACGGTCATAAATACCCAACAGTTGCCAAGCATCTGAGTTTTGATCACGTGACCAGGGGGATGCTGGAAAGATCATAACTGAAAAACGGCCATAAGTTACTTTTTTCAGTGCCATAGTAACTTGAACTGTTGTAAGTCGAGGAGTGCCTATACAGAAAGACCACAGATTAGATCAGACATGTCAAAGACAAGGCCCGGGGGCCAGATCCGGCCCGTGAAGTGGTTTCATCCGGCCCGCGAAGCCATCCTGGAAACAGTGAGGGAGCGGCCCCCACTGCCTTGGCCCTGGCCCAGAGACCCTCCTTCTGCCAGAGACCCTCAGATCTCTCCCACTCCTGCCCAGGCCCCCATAGGCACCCTTGATGCCAACGATGTAGAGCTGGCCACGCCCACCCAGTAGGCCACACGCACTCTAGCCACGCCCACCCAGCAGGCCACGCCCACCCTGGCCACACCCACCTGGCCCCTGGAGGGCAACCGCAGTGCTGATGCGGCCCTCAATGAAATTGAGTTTGACACCCCTGGATTAGATGGTGCAGCATAAGCCCAGGAAGGCTTGGGTGTGGATGGTACGGCATGAGAACGGGTAGCCTGGCGCAAACACGTGAAGGCGAGGAGGACCAGAGCAACTCCTTCTTCCCCAGTGACTTTGCTTCTGGGGAAGCTGGCAGGAACGACCACAAATAATGCATCATGTAACTGCAAGCACCCAGTGTGCCCATGGGAACACTGTGACAGCCAGAACTTTAAAGATTGATTGAAGTACCACTCCTTCGTCACCGTCACAATTATAAATGGTTACTGAACGAGTGGTTGGCAAGCAAGATTCTAGCTTACTTGGTGGACACTCAAAATGGGGAAAGTTATATAGACCATCGTAGCATGTTTGACAAAGTGATCTGCCCTCTCTGAGAAAGCCTTAGCTTTGTAAATATTTATTTATTTATTTATTTATTTATTTATTTATTTATTTATTTTATTTTATTTTATTTTATTTTATTTTATTTATTTAAATCCCATTTATATCCCACCTTTCTCCGAAGACTCAGGGCGGCTTACAATTTAAGCACAAACCAATGTGCTTAGCAATAGCCTTCATTCTATGTATTCATTCTAAGATTAAATATACAGCTAAAACAATGTTCTTTTTTTGCATTAATCCAGCCAATCTCACACAAACTACATTATTTTGCAACCAGAGGAATTTTATCTACAGTAAACGAGGCTGCAATCTACTAAGAAATAAAATAAACTTTTGTCTGCATGTTCTGGTTCTTTGCCACTATATTTACGTTGGTTTTGCAATGAAATTCGGTGGTTCCAAACTATGTATTATAATTTGTTCCTAGCGTATATAAATCTCCCATGTGTGTTGATGTTATATGCATTTTACCTAAAAGGGATGATGTCTAAGCAGCCGTATAAGGATATACAGTAATTGTATAATTTTTGGAAATAATCAACCATGAAAAAAGGGGGGGGAAGTATGGTAGGAATGCTTAAATAACTAATTTTGCACAAACAAGTACAAATAAACTGCATTTGGGTATTTTGATGCTGCTGAATAAATAGATTTTTCAAAATATTCTTCTCTTGCCTTAGATATTTGGCTGACTCATAACCTTCAAAATGAGTGTTGATATATGGAGGAATAGTTGTTACGACGTCAACAACCATTCGTTTAGTGACTGATCAAAGTTACATCGGTATTGAAAAAAAGTGACATAATCTGTTTTCACACTGTTGCAGCATCCCCTTAGTCACGTGATCAGAATTTGAGCGCTCGGCAACTAGCATGTATTTACAACAGTTGTGTTGTCCTGGATCATGTGCACCATCCTTTGTAACTGCCTCAGCCAGCTTCTGACAAGCCTAGTCAATGGGAGAAACTAAGCTCATTTAACAACCATATGATTCACTTATGATGCAGTGGTTTGCTTAACAAGTGTGTCAAAAAGATTATAAAATCAAGTGCAATTTACTTTACACCCACCTTGCTTAATAACAAATTCTGATCCCAATTGTGGTTATAAGTCGGGAAGTATCTGTATTACCCATGGTGGTGCAGTGTTTAGAATGGAGTGCTGCAGGCTAACTGCCGATTGCCATCAGTTCAATCCTGACCGGCTCAAGATTGACTCAGCCTTCCATCCTTCCGAGGTCGGTAAAATGAAGACTCAGATTTTGGGGGCCATTCACGGACTCTAAACCATTTAGGGAAGGCTGCAAAGTATTATGAATTGGCATTTAAGTCTAAGTGCTATTGCTATTATGGTGGGGTCCTTGGTGCTCTGAGTTTGGTTGTTTTCTTGAAATGTCTGCATGAAACGCCCCCAGTCCTCACCCCAGTTTAACCTCAGCTACAAATATTCCCCTATATGGTGTTAATGGGGGTGTAGATGTTCCTACTGTTGTTTTGTGATGTGCCTGGAGTTAGCATACAGGTAAGCTGAGTGGCTGTCTTAAGTAAATAAAATTTTCTGTAGTATTGACTTTTTGGGGGGGAAACCAAAAACAAAGATTGTAAGATACATAGAAGCATTGAAATGTTTAAACAATGTAACCAAATTTATGTAGAACTTTTCTCTAACTTTCTTAGTGTTGATATAATGGACATTGAATATAGTAATGTAAGTTGAAGTGATTGTTGTTCATGGTAAAATTAGCAAAAAGTTCTTTTTCTTCTAGTAATAGTCATTTTGGATTAATATTTGTAATTCATCCTGAACTTTAATTTAATTTAATTTAATTTAATAACATTTATATACCGCCCTTCTCCCTGAGGACTCAGGGCGGTTCACAGGGCAGAATAAAATAGCAAATACAAACATTAAAAGGTGATTAAACAATTGCCCTAATTAAAAACAATAGAAGTACAATTCTAAAAAACCCCGAGATAAAATTAAAAGACCAAAAATAAAACAACCCCACCGATCCCCATCAGGCTAGGCCAGCTTGTACAAACAAAAATGTCTTGAGATCGCGACGAAAGGAGCGAAGATCGGGCGCCATCCGGAGCTCTACCGGTAGCTGATTCCACAGCTCCGGAGCGCCCACAGAGAAGGATCTCCCCCTGGGGGCCACCAATCGACATTCTCTGATCGGTGGCACCCTGAGGAGGCCCTCTCTGTGGGAACGCACAGGGCGCAGGGAGCTTGATGCCGGCAGCAGATGTTCCCTGAGGTACTCCGGCCCCATGCCATGGAGGGCTTTAAACACCGTTACCAGTACCTTGAATCTCACCCGGAAGACAACTGGCAACCAATGCAGCTCACGGAGCAGAGGTGTAACGTGGGAGTATCGGGAGACTCCCAACACCACTCTCGCGGCTGCATTCTGTACCAGTTGGAGCTTCCGGGTGGTCCTCAAGGGCAGCCCCATGTAGAGAGCGTTGCAGTAGTCCAGACGAGAGGACACGAGCGCATGAGTGACCGTGCACAAATCATCCCGGCTAAGATAGGGCCGCAACTGGCGCACCAGGCGAACCTGGGCGAAGGCCCCCCTAGTCACAGCTCCTATGTGGTCTTCTAAGGTGAGCCATGAATCTAGGAGGACTCCCAAGTTGCGAGCCCTATCTACGGGGGGTAATAGTTCACCCCCCATAGCCAGAGGTGGAATGTCCGAATAAACCGAATAAATAAATTGCTTAATCACAATTTCTTTCCAGACTCTTGTCATTATAATTAAGTGCTTTGAAGAATGATCGAGTGCTGGGACTTTAAGCACAATCTGCTTTTTTGTTGGCATGTTGATACTCTTTAATTCATATATAGCTGAGATTACAATAAGGGGAGTGTAAGATAATACAGTGTTAATTCAATGGCACTGAACTATTGTATAGTAGCAGTGACATGGAAATATTTACAGCGGATGGAACTTGTGAAGCAATGCTATTGAGGTCTTCAAATTCTAGTTAGTCATCTTTCCTATCAATAGTATGCTCTGCATATGTATGGTTTCTTTTTTCTTGTTTATAAGCCTAACTTTAAAAGCATGTGGAATATTTTACAAAGCATGTGAAATAAAAGGAAGCAAGTTAAAAGATGCTTAATAGACCATGTATTGTTCCCAGGCATCTAACAAGTGGTGGCACTATGACCTCTCTCCCTTACAGATTAAAGGATGGGGGAAATTGTGTTCTTTTCTTGCTTTCAACTTCTGCCTTAGGCATCTAATTTGGTAGGTAAAATCTGATGAAGTCTTTCCTTTTTTTATCCTGAAATAACCAGCCAAAGCTACATGTTTGTACCTAGAGAAATGGATGATTGATTTCCCTGACTCAGTTGTGCAAGGGGTAACTTCTAAAGCTATAATTTGGACAGTGTTCTTTTATGTGATGTTGTTAACAGCTACTGTTGTTCTCAGCCAGTGGCAGGTGCTACCCATCAACACTGATAACCAAAGGAGAAAGAGTAGCCAGCAGTAATGGGGTCATTCTGATGTGGCTTCCATCTTATAAGATGAAGAATTCTTGCTAAAAACAGTTAGGTTCAGGTAGTCTTTGATCCGTGACCATTCATTTAGCAACCATTCAGAGTTACAGTGGCATTGTCAAATGATGGTTACAACCAGTCCTCAGTTCTGGTTGTCCCAGCAGCACCACCCCACCAGCCCGAGTCGTGTGATCATGATCTGGGGGCCCTTGGCAGCCTATTCACATAGCCAGATGCAGAGCCCCTTGATCACATGATCTCTGTTTGCAATCTTCACTGCTGGCTTCTACACAAAATAGACCTGGAAACTGCCAGGGAAGGTCACAAGTTGCTAAGTCTTCCCTGTCTGCTGCTCTCCCCCAGCCCCTTTGCCTTCATGCATCCCCCTCCCCACCCCACCATGATCTATGCCAAACTCCTGTGCATCCCACACCCTTTCCAACTTGGGCTGTGCCTCTGGGGCATGCCCTTGCACTTTTTACGGTGCCTTCCCTACATATCTTATTGCCTCACCTAGCAGTAGCCACTTACCTAGCTTTCACCCTGGGATTTGCAGTTTTCTGTGCACCCCCCACCCACCCCCAGACCACTGGTTATACAGTTGCAAGAAAAAGTATGAACCCTTTGGGATTACGTGGAGTTTTGCATGAATTGGCCATAAAATGCGCTCTAAACGTCATGTAAGTCACAAAAATAGAAAAACACAGTCTGTTTAAAATAATACTACACAAACATTAGCTGTTGTCATGTTTTAATTGAACATAAGATGGAAACATTCACAGTGCAGGGTGAAAAAAGTATGTGAACCCCTAGCCTAATGACTTCTCCAAGAGCTAATTGGAGCCAGGAGTGAGCCAACCTTGACTCCAACCAGTGTGATGATATTGGATGTGTTGCTGACAGCCATCCTGCCCTTTAAAAACACACACCTGTTTTGGGTTTACTAGTCTCAAGAAGCACTGTCTGATGTGAACTATGCCTCGCAGAAAAGAGCTCTCAGAAGACCTATGATCAAGAATTGTTGACTTGCATGAAGCTGGAAAGGGTTACAAAAGTATCTCCAAAAGCCTTGATGTTCATGTGTCCACGGTAAGACAGACTGTCTACAAATGGAGAAAGTTTAGCACTGTTGCTACTCTCCCTAGGCGTGGTCGTCCTGTAAAAATGACTGCAAGAGCACAGCGCATAATGCTTAATGAGGTAAAGAAGAATCCTAGAGTGTCAGCTAAAGATCTACAGAAATCTCTGGCACATGCTAACATTTTTGTTGACACATCTACAATAAGGAAAACATTAAATAAGAATGGAGTACATGGGAGGACACCACAGAGGAAGCCATTGCTGTCCAAAAAAAATATTGCAGCACGTTTGAAGTTTGCAAAAGAGCACCTGGATGTTCCACAGCACTACTGGCAAAATATACTGTGAACAGATGAAACCAAAATTGAGTTTGGGAAAAACACACAACACTGTGTGGAGAAAAAAAGGCACAGCACACTAACATCAAAACCTCATCCCCACTGTAAAACATGGCGGAGGGAGCATCATGGTTTGGGGCTGCTTTGCTGCCTCAGGGCCTGGACGGATTGTTGTCATTGATGGGAAAATGAATTCCAGAGTTTATCAGGACATTTTGCAGGAAAACGTACAACCATCTGTCCGCCAACTGAAGCTCCGCAGAGGATGGGTGATGGAACAGGACAATGACCCAAAGCATACAAGTAATTCAACAAAACAATGGCTTCAATAGAACAGAATACGCCTTCTGGAGTGGCCCAGTCAGAGTCCTGACCTCAACCCGATTGAAATGCTGTGACATGACCTTAAGAGAGCGATTCACACCAGACATCCCAAGAATATTGCTACACTGAAACAGTTTTGTGAAGAGGAGTGGTCCAGAATTACTCCAGATCGTTGTGCAGGTCTGGTCTGCAACTATAGGAAACGTTTGGTTGAGGTTATTGCTGCCAAAGGAGGGTCAACCCGTTATTAAGTCCAAAGGTTCACATACTTTTTCCACCCTGCACTGTGAATGTTTCCATCTTATGTTCAATTAAAACATGACAACAGCTAATGTTTGTGTAGTATTATTTTAAGCAGACTGTGTTTTTCTATTGTTGTGACTTACATGACGTTAGAGCGCATTTTATGGCCAATTCATGCAAAACTCCACGTAGTCCCAAAGGGTTCACATACTTTTTCTTGCAACTGTATAAAGCTAGCAGGGGAGTTGCCTCACCTAATAATCTTGGGATTTGGTTAACATTGGCAGTTGGGACTGCAGGAATTGCCACTTTATGACCGTATCACTTAGTGATGGAAATTACGGTCTCAACTGCCATCCTAAATTAACCTGTTTAAATCTTAATGAATGTAAGAATGCTCTTTATCTCATTTTTGCATCTTTGCCATAGTATTTGGCTTGCTTCAGGGGAACGAAAGTGTGGTTTCTCGTGTCTTTTGCATTTTCCAGACATCTCTTTCATCTAATTATGCCGCTTAAAAGGGTGTGAAATGGATTAAATGGTACTGAGAAATACTTTCAGATTATTGTGTACACAGCAGCAGAATATAATATAGGCCCAGAAAGAGATGCCTCTAGATTTCCTGGCCCTATTGATTATCTGTTTTCCTTTCAGTCTCCTAGAAAGATAGACTGATAGTGTTTTCCCTGTGCTACAATGTAGTTAAATGGGTGCATATGACTATAGGCTACACAGTGTAATTTCCTTTTATTTTGTGTCTGAGGAGAACAAAGGCTAATGCCAACATAGCTTGAAAGAGAGGTCGTTTGCCGCCTGCAGCAAGGCTTAGCCTCCTATACATCCAGGCAGGAAAAAGTTAAACTTCAGGAGCTTTAATCTGAAGGATAAAAGTCTATTTTCTTTTCTATATACTCTTTTTTATTTTATTTTTTGAATGAAGCAGAAGCAATATGGGTGAGCGGTCCCAGGTCATTCATTCTTCAGGACAGAAATCTCTAGGCAAAATGTTTTTAAGATGATAACTTGCTAACTTCATTCTCTTGAAAAGAATGAACTCAGATCTCTTACTTTAGTTGGGTATGCAGTTGGGTGTTTTCCTCTTGAACACTGGTTTCTCTTAATAGTTCCTCCATTAAATAAACATGGTAATAATGCATCACACACCAGCATATAAAGTAATGATTTTACAAGACATAAGAGACTTGGTTTGCTCTTCCCAGCTACCTGAGCCTTTTATTTTAGAAAATAAGCACTTCCCCCCCCCCCCTTATTTCCTGCTGTTCTTTTTCCCTTAACATTTTTATGGGTATCAATGAACTGTACCCATCTCCGTGTCCTTTGTAGAGGGAAAAGGCCTCTGTGAGACTTTTGTGGGGAAAAACACTCCTGACAACATCAAGAGGTAGAGATTGCTATACAGGTAAGTCCTTACCTTAACTGTTCTTTTAGTGACCTTTTGAAGCTACAACAGCACTGAGGAAAGTGACTTATGACCATTTTTCGCACCTAAGGACCATTGCAGCATCCCCACGGTCAGGTGATCAAATTTCAGATGCTTGGCAATTGACTCACGTTTATGACAGTTGCAATATCCTGAGGTCATATGATCACCTTTTGCGTTCTTCTGGCCAGCAAAGTGAATGGGGAAGCAGATTAACTTAACTGTGTTACAACTGCAGTGATTCTCTTAACAACGGTGGCAAGAAAGATTGTAAAATGGGGCAAATCTCAGTTAAGTATCTTGCCTAGCAATAGAAATGTTGGGCTCAATTGTGGTAAGTTCATGGACTACCTGTAGTACAGATTCGGTGAGAAGTGGTAATTTGTATTCATAGGTAGGAATGACGTATTTTTTTAATCTGACACCCAGTTCTCAAGCCATATCCACAGAAAACCTACATATAACCTGAATTATCATCTTGTCATCTCATGTCTGATAAGGAAACCATACTGCCTTTTCCTTGACACGGAAAATCTCAAAGGAGTTGTCTCCGAGGTTACACATTCCTTAAAAGCATGGGGAATCAGCCCTTCTTTGAGGAAGATGGGTGGTTTAGAAATACAAAATATAAATAAACAATAAGATCCACTCTGTAGAAATGGCTCCTCCATTGGATTAAATAATTTGTATGCTTACAATTAGTTGAACATTAATGGATATTAACATTCTCTTTCTCCATCTCTAATGAAGAACTGAATAAAGACAGTATTTTGGGAAGATGCTAATACTCTACTTGTGATTCACAGCGGCAGTACATATTTGTAGCCTTGAGATTTTGTGCATGGTAGTTCTGAATGGTGACAATTCTTCAAAGGGAAGCCTGCCACAGTCCTGTTCCCATTGTAAATGAGTACAGAATGGTTTACTTCCATGTTAGAAGGATACTACACAGCACCAGGATTTCAGAATTGGGAATTCGCAAGCATTTGAAACTTAGTGAAGAGCAAATAAGTACTTTAATAAGATTCTGTCCTTGAGCAGCACTTATTCATATTGGAATAAGCATTGGTATGCCTTCGGGAGGTTTTGAAAAATCTGCCCTGTATTCTATTTTTAATAACAATGGAGAATTTAAAGACATCTGACAGAGGAAAATATTTGTAACACAGGATTGAAATGAGAGGTCCTGGGTGGTCTCCTTTCTTGCAGATGTTTCGTTAACCAAAGTAGGTAACATAATTGGTGCTGATGATGTTATCTAGTTTGGGTAATGAAACGTCTGCAAGAAAACAACCAAGCTCAGAGAGCAGCAAGGACCCCTAAAAGATATCTGCTTGCACACAGGTCATTGATCCAATAGTGTCTTCTAATATTTCTCAACCATGGCAACTTTAATAGCAATAGCAATGGCACTTATATACCACTTCATATTGTTTTACACCAGAGGTCTCCAACCTTTTGGACACCAGGGACAGGCTATGTGGAGAGAGGTTTTTCCATGGACTGGAGGGGGTGTGGTTTTGTGTGCTGCCTGCATCCCATGGATGGGGCTTTGCTTGTTTGTGCGGACCAGTTGCTGGCATGCTGCGGCCCGGTACTAGTCCACTGACCGGGAGTTGAGGACCCCTGCTTTACCGCCCTCTCTGAGCGGTTTATAGAGTCAGCATATCACCTCCAACAATCTGGGTCCTCGTTTTACCAACCTCGGAAGGCTGAGTCAACCTTGAACTGGTCAGGATCGAACTCCTGGCAGTGAGCAGAGTGAGCCTGCAGTACTGCATTCCAGTGACTGCACCACCACGGCTCTTAAGATATCCAAACCATGCTGGCTGGAGAATCTTAGGAATTGCTCCAGACATCTTAACATTAGCAAGATTGAGAAACACTGGTTTATTAATCTCCAGCCCAGAATGGATTACCATAATAAGTATCAGATACTCCCACCATTACCCTGCCCTCAATATTCTATATATCATATAGGATTCCTAGATTTATAACTGGTTACAGTGCTGTAGTAGTGATGATATCGTTTTAAGAATGTGATGACATATGCCAGCAAAATGGATTATTCATCTTGCTTTCTTCAGTTTACCAGAGCTGGCATGTGCTGTACGCGCCGGGGGGGGGGGAGGGCGCTGACAGAGAGGAGAAGAGAGCAAAGCTAAGTTCAATTGCATGAGTAACCATTAGTTTATAGATTAGATATAGTCTTATTTATATGGAATTGTTTGCTATGCTTGCAATATGGGTTGGAACTAAGCTGAACATGTTATTTTAACATTTTTAATGTGGCTTTCAGTTCAAAGGGATTATCCTAATAGGATGCAAAAACATAAAAAAATAAACAAAATGGGAGAAAATTAACAAATGTAAAAGACATAAACAACAGACTTCACTTAACAATGGTATAAGAGCTTGAAGCTAAAGGTTTGCAATGTGGGTACATTGAAACTGTTTATGAATGAAGAAGCAAATCCACTAATATTAAACATATGGTAGCAATTCGTGGACATAAGGTTAGGGCATAAGCAAGGTTGAGCCACTTTAATACTTGGGTAGAAGACCAACAGGAAATTCTAGGATTGCAGGATAGATTGAAATATTTTTAAAATCCTAGAAAAAGGTAATGGAAAGCCATTTATAATATATTTGTAAAGTCACCAAGAGTTGAGTTTAACTCAGAGGTACAGCTAGTTTGGTCTAGTGATTAAGGCATCAGGCTAAAACCAGGAGATGGTGAGTTTTAGTCCCACCTTAGGCATGCCGGCCACATGACCACGGAGACGTCCTCGGACAAGCGCTGGCTCTTTGGCTTTGAAACGGAGATGAGCACCGGCCCCTAGAGTTGGAAACGACTAGCATGCATGTGCAGGGGAACCTTTACCTTTACCTTTTTAGGCATGAAAGCCAACTGGGGGACTTTGTGCTGATCACCAGGAGACAGTGAGTTCTAGTCCTATCTTAGGTATGAACAATTTCTGGGTGACTTTGGGTAAATCACTGCCTGTCAGTCCAATTCATCTCACAGGGTTGTTGTGGGTAAAATAGGAAAGAGTATTGGGTACATTTGCTGCTATGAGTTATTTAAAAAAATATTTATTTTGTGTATGATGAGAACATGACAGAAGAGAAGTAAACATGCATGGGATATAAATAAATAATAAAAGACCCTTTTAATTTACAGTACTAAGCAATATGTATTTCACTGAACCTTTACATCATAAGATGTAAAGTTTATTAGATTGCATGAAATGACCACAACAGTTCTTTAAAATGTTAGTCTTTGTTCTTTATTATTTCCAATAATAATGTCCAAGTTTCTTGGTGAATTGTGGCTACTTGGGCTATACCTAAAAGCTGCTAAACTATTGGTGTTCTTGCTTAGTGTTGGCAATTGTTCTGTTCCCTGCCGCTTGAATTCTGAATTAGTATTTCCGCTTCTTTTTGAGAAAATAATACCTAAAATACTCTTGGCATTAGCTACGCTTTTAGCTATCTGTGCTGTCCTCATCCCTAATAGAAGGAGTTGTTCCTTAATGCAATGGTAAATTGTCCCATAGGAACTATAACTGAATTGAATTTATTTAAGGAACCACAATAAATGGGCTTCGTGAGCCTAAAGACTGAACCAAACATATCTTAATCATATTGATAAGTCAGTCTTTGTACATATGGAGGGGAAACTACACTAAAATTGCATGGACAAGTAGTCCTCGACCTACAATAGCTCATTTAGTGACCGTTCAAAGTTACAATGACACTGAAAAAAGTGACTTATGACCATTTTTCACACTTAACAACCGTTGTAGCGTCCCCAGGGTCATGTGATTTACATTCGGATGCTTGACAACTGGTTCACATTTATTAAGGTTGCATAACTTGTTGCAGCGTTCTGACGAGCAAAGTCAGTGGGGAAGCCAGGTTCACTTAACTGCGTTACTAACTTAACTGCAGTGATTCACTTAACAAATGTGGCAAGAAAAGTCACAAAATGGGGCAAAACTCACCTAACAAATGTCTCACTTAGCAACATACGTTTTGGGCTCAATTGTGGCCGTAAGTTGAGCACTACCTGTATATCATCTTATGCATGTTATTTGCCTACAGAAATGCTATCACTATAGTAATCATTAAATTATTAAATTATTCTTAAGTAGGAAAGGAAGCGTATGCATCCAATAATGTTTCTAATAAAATATCAGTGGCTTAGTAATTACATATATTTCTCTCAGTCCGAAAGGGACTTAAACCTAAAGCCAAAAATTATCCATTTTCAAAAATAAATCTAGTTGCTCAAAGTATGCCTCGTGTGAAAAATGTTTTAGTTGGAGCTAATTACATGTTGGTTGAGTTTGGACACATTGACAAACAATTCTCTACCAAAGCACATTTGATACCTTTGTCAGATGCAGCTATTTTAGTTCATTTTAGCACAAGCGCAGGATCCCAAAACATTATGCTCAGTTTCAAGATAAGAACTGTATGTCCAGCAGCAAAAATTCAAATTACTCAGGCAATCTGAAAAATCTCAGTGTCCCTTACTTTGTAAAATCTGTGTTCTGAAGGTGAGCTTTGTATAAATACAGTGGTACCTTGGTATTCATCATTAATTGGTTCCATGTGGTGCAATGAGTATCAAATAAAATTTTCCCATAAGGATTTATGTATGAGTCACAAAGCAGCCAACAACAAGTTCCAGCTTATGCATTGATTACCAAACAAACAATGAGTCCTGGGACAAAATTTCATGTCAGAATCTGTTGAGTACCAACTTCAGTGAGTTTCAAAGCAAGATACCACTCTTAAGCACGTAGGCAGGATATTATGTGAAAACAGTGAGTTTTAATCTCAGCCTAAATCTGATGGCATAATAGCAAAAATCTGATATCTTCAGAAGTAGGTCTTCTCCAGGAAGATAATGGAAACAGACAATTCTCTTTAATTAAAGCCCAAGGCTTTTGTTCTGATTATTGTAGAAATACTCATAAATCACAGTGCTTTGTATACATTTATATGTGATCTTACAGGTTGTGCAATAACACATAGTCTGTAGGATTGCTTACTTTCATTGTATAGAATAGTAGGAATTCCAAGTATTTAAGTTTTTAGATAATATAACAGTAATCATAATATCAGTGAATATACTTGCTACGTAAATAATTGTGGAAGTGCTATAATTACCTTATTTTACATTTAGCATGATTGGTGATGAAGGCGTAGGCTTAAAAATGTGATCGTTGTCTATCACATTGTGTTTAATTCAGTGGCAGCACTTTAGGGAGTGCTCTCCCACATTGGTCATGATTTGTGAAACTGTTGTGTGGTTGCTGATTCAAAGTGATAAGATCTGTATGTTCTACCTGATCAGTTTTCCATATGCCAAAGATGTTTGAACGTTGTGAAGGTTTGGTGTGTTGCCACAAGATACTTTATTTATTTTATTCATAATATAGACGTAATCATCTTGATAGCAAAGCTTGGCTTCCAGATATGCGGACCTGGCTTGCATCACGGAGACTTGGTTGGGCCCAGAGGGTGGGGTCCCTTTGGTTGATCTTTGCCCACCAGGCTTCCGGGTGCTACACCAGCCTCGAGCTCAGGGTAGGGGTGGGGGTGTGGCGGTGATCGTTAGGGAGACCTTATGTCCGCGGGAGACCACCGTTCCTCAGATAGTCGGGTGTGAGTCTCTCTTTATGAGATTTGGCTCTGGGGCGCAGTTGGGCTTGCTGCTCGTGTACATTTCGCCTAGTCGCGTAGCGGCAGCCCTGCCCGAGCTGCTCGATGTCCTCTCAGGGTTGGTGGTTGAGTTCCCCAAACTTATAGTTTTGGGAGACGTCAACCTACCATCCCTGGGAGGTTCATCTGAGCTTGCTCGGGAGTTCATGGCTTCCATGACGGCCATGGACCTGACGCAGGTAATTTCTGAGCCAACTCATGAGGGAGGCCACACCCTTGACCTGATTTTCTTATCTGGACGGTGGTTGGATGATCTTGGTGGGGGCTTTCCATTTATTATGCCCCTGTCATGGACCGATCATCACCTCCTGCGGCTGGTCTTCCATTTTGCCACCCCCCGCCGTGGAGGTACGGAGCCAACTAGATGGTACCGCCCCAGATGCCTAATGGATCCTGAGAGATTCCAAGCGGCGCTGGGGTCTCCACCTGCCTCCATTGCTCACAGCTCGGCGGATGCCTTAGTGGAAGCCTGGGAAAGGGCAGCCACTGAGGCACTCGACCGGGTTGTACCCTTGCGGCCCCTGACCCGGCGCAGATCCCAGCGAGCTCCATGGTTCTCCGTGGAGCTCCGGGAGATGAAGCGTCGGAAACGGGGCCTAGAGAGCTGCTGGAGGTCCAGCCGATCTGAACCCGACCGATTGCGGTTAAGAACCTACATTAGGTCTTATCTCGCTGCGATGAGGGAGGCGAGGTGTAATTACTTCTCCACCCTCATCGCGTCCGCAGATAATCGCCCGGCCGCCTTGTTTAGGGTGACTCGCTCCCTTCTTAATCAGGAGGTGAGGGAGGATCCCTTGCAGGGTCGTGCCGAGGAGTTTGGTCAACATCTGTCGGATAAAATCGCTCGGATTCGGACCGGTTTGGACTCCAGCTGGGCAGAGTCTGACGATCAGGACACGGGCGGTCTTGTCAATGTTATCTGGGAGGAGTTTGATTCTGTGACCCCTGATGAAGTGGACAGGATTATGGGGAAGCTGAGTTCCACCACATGTTTATTGGACCCGTGCCCTTCTTGGCTGGTTTATGCAGCTAGGGAGAGGACACGAGGCTGGCTCCAGGCGGTTATATCTGCTTCTTTGAGTGAGGGTTATTTCCCCACCATCTTGAAGGAGGCGGTGGTGAGACCTCTCCTCAAGAAGCCTGCCTTGGACCCAGCTGTATTGAACAACTTTCGTCCAGTCTCCAACCTTCGCTTTCTTGCGAAGGTTGTTGAGAGTGTGGTGGCGCATCAGCTCCCTCTGGTCCTGGATGAAGCGGATTATCTGGACCCTTACCAATCGGGTTTCAGGCCCGGGCACAGCACGGAGACGGCATTGGTCGCTCTGGTGAATGATCTCTGGAGGGCTCGGGATAGGGGGTATTCCTCTGTCCTAGTCCTATTAGACCTCTCGGCGGCTTTCGATACCATCGACCATGGTATCCTGCTGCAGTGTCTCAGGGGATTGGGAGTGGGAGGCACGGTTTTTCAGTGGTTCTCCTCCTATCTCCTGGGACGCTCGCAGTCGGTGTTGGCAGGGGGGCAGAGGTCGACCCCTAGGACTCTCGCTTGTGGAGTTCCTCAGGGGTCGGTCCTCTCGCCTCTCCTGTTCAACATCTATATGAAACCGCTGGGTGAGATCATTCGTGGTTTTGGAGTTGGGTATCATCAATATGCTGATGATACCCAACTTTTTATTTCGACCCCAAACCACCCCAGTGATGCCCTCGCTGTGATGTCCCGTTGCCTGGAGGCGGTTCGGGTCTGGATGGGGAGGAACAGACTTCAACTCAACCCTGACAAGACTGAGTGGCTGTACATTCCGGCTTCCCGAGACACCTGGGATGTTCCACCTCTTTCTATGGGGGGTGAGCTTTTACCCCCTGTGGATAGGGCTCGCAACTTGGGAGTCCTCCTAGATTCACGACTCACTTTGGAGGATCACATAGTGGCCATGACTAGGGGGGCTTTTGCCCAGGTTCGCCTGGTGCGCCAGTTGTGGCCCTATCTGGACCGGGAGGCCTTGTGTACGGTCACTCATGCGCTCGTGACCTCTCGCCTAGACTACTGTAACGCTCTCTACATGGGACTTCCCTTGAAGACTACTCGGAGGCTCCAACTGGTACAGAATGCGGCCGCGAGAGTTGTCTTGGGAGTTTCCCGGTACTCCCATGTTACACCTTTGCTCCGTGAGCTGCATTGGTTACCAGTTGTCTTCCGGGTAAGGTTCAAGGTTTTGGTTATGATCTTTAAGTCCCTACATGGCATGGGTCCGCGATACCTCGAGGACCACCTGCTGCCGGCGTCGACTCCCCTCCGCCCTGTGCGCGCCCACAGAGAGGGCCTCCTCAGGGTGCCTCCTGTCAAGGAATGTCGACTGGTGGCCCCCAGGGGGAGGGCCTTCTCTGTGGGTGCTCCGGCGTTATGGAACCAACTGCCGGTTGAGCTCCGGATGGCATCAGACCTCCGATCCTTCCGTCGCGGGTTGAAGACCCATTTATTTGAACTAGCGGGTCTGGCCTGATGGGAGTACTTGGGTTTTTTTATAGGTCTGTTTTATTATTCTGGTTTTAACTTGGGCATTAATTTAATTATCTTTTAATGTTTGTACTGTTGTTTATATTTATGCCCTGTGAACCGCCCTGAGTCCCTTTGGGAGAAGGGCGGTATAAAAATCTCAATAAATCTAAATCTAAATCTAATATACATGCTGCATTTTGGAGCTTTTGAATGTGTGGTTAATATATTTTTTTCTTCCATTCATTCATGCCTGATTCTCAGAGACACGTCTTTGTAGTTTTCTTAGCAAGGATTTCTGGAAATGGTTTGCCATTGCCTTCTTCCTAGGGCTGAGAGAAAGTGATTGACCCAAAGTCACTTAACTCGCTCTGTGCCCAAGGCAGGACTGGAATTCACAATCTCCTGGTTTCTAGCCTGGTGCCTTTAACCATTTAATCAAGCTGGCTCTCGGCTTACAGCATAGAGCAGAGTTCCACAACGTTTCTGGCTTTGCACACCAAAAGGGGGTGGTGCAAACATTTGCGCAGCTCCACTTGCGCTCCTGCAAATGGACCGCGCACTGCTGCTTATGCAAATGATGCGCATGCTCACACTCACCGTCTGTTTCCACGGCCAAGTTGCAAACCCCTCATGGCCGACTAGTGGGCCATAGCCCAGAGGTTGGGGATCTTTGGCATGCAGTATTCCCAGGTGGTCTCCCATCCAAGTGCTAACCAATCCTAACTGGTTAGCTTCCTAGACCAGAAAAAAATCAGGCATTTTCAGAGTAGCATGTCCATAGTTGTTTAATTAATATATTAAATGTCTGCCTACTTACCTATCTACCTAAACACACACACACACACACACACACACACACACACACTAAGCCCACTAAAGAGAGAAGTCCGATTCTACCCAATTTGCATTAGATTTTTTTTCCTTGACATTGCAAAGGTCTCGCTTAGATAAAGGTAAAGGTTCCCCCGCACATGCATGCTAGTCGTTTCCGATTCTAGGGACCGGTGCTCATCTCCGTTTCAAAGCCGAAGAGCCAGCGTTTGTCCGAGGACGTCTCCGTGGTCATGTGGCCGGCATGACTAGACGCCAAAGGCGCACGGAACGCTGTTACCTTCTCACCGGAGTGGTCCCTATTTTTCTACTTGCATTTTTACGTGCTTTCGAACTGCTAGGTTGGCAGAAGCTGGGATGAGTAACAGGCGCTCACTCTGTTACGCGGCACTCGGGATTCGACCCGCCAAACTGCCAACCTTCTGATCGACAAGCTTAGTGTCCTAACCCACTGAGCCACCGAGTCCCTTAGATACCTAGTATCATTTTGTCCTTAATAGGATGTTTATTTATTTATTTCGATTGATATACCGCCCTTTTCCTGAGGGACTCAGGGCGGTTTACAGGGCAAATTAAAACAGTACAATATATACAGGTTTAAATTAAATTAAATTAAATAGCCCCCAAATAATTAAAAATTAAAACCTTAACCCAAAAACCCTCAGTCCAGGCCGGCAAGCTCGAATAGCCAAGTTTTTAGGTCCCGGCGAAACGAGCGAAGGTCAGGGGCCATCTGGAGTTCCACAGGCAGCTGATTCCAAAGGGCAGGCATGCCCACCGAGAACGCTCTCCCCCTGGGGGCCGCCAGCCGGCACTCCCTGACCGGTGGCACCCTGAGAAGGCCCTCCCTGCGGGAGCGCACAGGACAATAGGAAGTTGATGCTGGCAGCAGGTGTTGACTTTTTGATCAAATATTGAACATGATTTCCCTATGCAATTGAATTAATGCCTTTTCCAGTTTATTGGCATTGCAATCCATACTTATGAGAAAGTCTTCCAAGTTGTAGAACTAGCTGTGCAATATTTGGAGAGGGATTTTGACCTGGAGCAGGGAGAAGGCATTTGCAAGCAGAAAATTCACGACTGCCTTCTACTGTAGTTTCTCCATGTTAACCATGTGAGATGTTGGCTTGATACTTGCGGATGGCAGCTTAAATTTTAACATGTACTAGATTGGCACATGGACATGAATGTAGCAGCTTCCCTCGCAAGCACCCCCCCCCCGCCTCCCCCCAAAATGTTTCAATGGTCTGTATGATTTATCCCAGAATTGCAGCTAGGAAATATTCCTACACACACCCCACAAAAGGATAAAGCATACACAATTTTGAGAATTCTTTCCATTCGTGCAATTGTACCCAGACTTCAGCACGTGATACAGAGCATAAATACAGTGGATACTATCTTGTATTAATGTGAGGTTGCAGAACAAAGTGGCTTGTGAATAAATACCTGCAAAGCAGCGCTCTGAAAAGGAAAAAGGCTCCTTTGTATAGATTGAAAAATCTCTATACAACTTTAGGCTGTGTTATTGTTTCATTTTTTTTTCAGATACCATCAGATTCTTTTACGTTCAGTTTACATCATGGGTGGTGCCTTTTCAAAGGTTTCATTTTTCCTTGATCTTTCATTCTAATTCTTTAATTGTTTTCTCTGACCTAAAATCCATGGAAGGAATGCTTATTGACAGAATCTGCTCAGTTAACACCGATCTTTTCTTCATTTTTTTTTCCTTGAGGGAGTGATGGTACAACGATGCTCAGAAGTTTGAAAATCTTTTTAATATTCATAAATGCGACTTAAAATGTGATCTGCCCTAAAACTAAATGAAAGAGAACCCAATTAAATAAATAAAACATGCCTGAGTTAAAACTGTTCTGTAAAGAACGGCTAAAATTGTTGTGTTGTTGTGCGGAAAATAGGAGGAAGGTGTGTTGGAATATGTTCACCACTTTTGAGTTATTTGTAAAGATAATAATGATGGGATGTGTGTGTGTGTGTAAGTAAATAAATCCTCCAAATTTATATGCAGGACTGATCAACAATTATCAGAAACCTTTAGTTGCATCTATGACTTAACAGAATTAGAAAGCTAGAAGTCTTTCTAGTCCAATCCTCTGATTAACAGGAGACCCTGTTGGACAAGTGGTGGTCCAATCTCTTCTTAAAACTTCCAGTATTGGAGCATTCACCACTTCTGGAGGCAGGTCGTTCCACTGGTTAATAGTTCTAACTGTCAGGAAATTCCTCCTTAGTTCTAGGTTGCTTCTCTCCTTGATTATTTTCCATCCGTTGCTTCTAGTCCTGCCTTCAGGTGCTTTGGAGAATAGCTTGACTTCCTCTTCTTTGAGGCAGCCCCAGAGATTCTGGAACGCTGCTATCATGTCACCCCTCACTCTTCTCTTCGTTAAACTAAAGGTAAAGGTAAAGGTTCCCCCACATATGTGTGCTAGTCGTTTCCGACTGTAGGGGCCGGTGCTCATCTCCGTTTCAAAGCCGAAGAGCCAGCGCTTGTCCGAGGACGTCTCCGTGGTCATGTGGCCGGCATGACTAGATGCCAAAGGCGCACGGAACGCTGTTACCTTCCCACCGTAGTGGTCCCTATTTTTCTACTTGCATTTTTTACGTGCTTTCGAACTGCTAGGTTGGCAGAAGCTGGGACGAGTAACAGGCGCTCACTCTGCTACGCGGCACTTGGGATTTGACCCGCCAAACTGCCGACCTTCTGATCGACAAGCTCAGCGTCCTAACCCACTGAGCCACCGCGTCCCCTTCGTTAAACTAGACATACCCAATTCCAGCAACTGTTCCTTATATGTTTTAGCCTCCAGTCCCCTTAATCATCTTTGTTGCTCTTCTCTGCCCTCTTTCTAGAGTCTCAACATCTTTTTTACATCGTGGTGACTAAAACTGGATGCAGCATTCCAGGTGTGGCCTTACCAAGTCATTGTAAAGTGGTATTAACACTTCATGCAATCTTGATTCTATCCCTCTGTTAATGCAACCTACAACTGCCCAAGGGGAACAGTTACCCAAAGCGAAAACAAGCATACTTTTGCCCCACACAAATACCGTATGTAGCTTTAGAAAATTTTCCTCAATAAATAAAAGAACACATAAAATATTTTTGACTCATTTATTTCATTGTCTTCTCTATTTTTAGGAAATGTGTGGAAAACAATGTATTTTAGGTCATATTCATACAGAAATGTTGAACATTCAAAAGAGTTCACAAGATTTTAAGCACCACTGTGTGGTTTACTGATGGTTTAACTGTTTAAAAATGTTTTCACTAGTTGCTTATGAATATTGTTGTATTCCATAAACTTTGCTTGGCTGGCCAAATTGCCTCTGTAGAAAATTGATGGGTCGAATTGGGACCACATAAATATAAGTGATTGCCACAATGCTTGCTTAGGACTATTGCTGGAATTAACACCTGGAAATAATTGAACTCTGTTAAAAACTTATAGATAGGATATCTTGTAGCAAAGGTTAAAATTGGGCTATATATATCCCACCTTTATTATCTTTATAAACGGAAAACAAATGTGATAGTATCACCTGAAGGTATGAATTCTGGGTCACACTCTGATCTTCAGAACGTATTTACTTTAACAATATTATATTGCAGTCAAGTAAAACAGCGCACAGAGCTTATTGTTAGCGAAAGTGGATGCAGCAGCAAGGAAGTAGAAGAATGCTCGTGTTGTGAGCCCTTTGCTGGGAAAACAAATTAGTTTTAGATATTTAGATCAGGGCTTTTCAACCTGTGGTATGCGTACTAGCTGGGGTACTTTGCCATATGGCAGGAGGTGGTACACGACCGTCCTAGAGAAGTGTAGGGGGGGAGGGGAATGTGCTGAAGGGACCCCCAAGTCTGAGGGAGAGGCAGATGCAGCTGTAGAACTGTCTGGGCTTGGCAGAAGCCCCAGGAGCAATCAGGCTCCAGCTGCTTCCAGAAGCAGCTCAGAGCTGGAGGTGAAGAAAAAGGGTGAGGGGAAGAGAGGAGAGGCTGTAAAAGGAGGTGATTTGGACAGGAAAGGGGGGAAAAAGACAACAGGGAAAGGTTTAATCCCTTCAAACAAATGTAATTAGTTTTACCCCCTTTAATTGAGTCTGTCTATGGCAGAGGTAGGCAACCTTGGCTCTTTTATGACTTGTGAACTTCAATATCCAGAATTCTTGAACCAGCCATGCTGACTCAGGAATTCTGGGAGTTGAAGTCCACCAATCATAAAAGAGCCAAGGTTGCCTACCCCTGGTCTATGGCTTTTAGAAAGTTTTCTTTGAAGGTAAACAGGCTTGCTGAAGCTTTTCACAATTGCTGGAGCTTTCAGTCTCCGATTGCAACATTCTGAAAGGTGACACCCCTGAGGCAGCTTAAAGAATTGAATTTGAATTGAATTTATTAAATTTATGAAGAGAGAGAGAGAGAAAAAACATCGGAGTTTATGTGTTTCTTTATTTTGTGAGCCTTTCTTGCTTTGCATTTGATTCCTGTGTCTTTAAGGGTACAGGGAAGGGATTGGAGGGGTATGTGTGTGCATTCTTACTACACTGTGGGAAGAACTCAGAAGGGAGACAGGAAGAAGGGCTGACCAGCTAGCTCAGGGGTCTACAAACCTGTGGACTTCAACTCAGGGGTCTACAAACCTGTGGACTTCAACTCCCAGAATTCCTCAACCAGCCATGAGGACTGAGGAATTCTGGGAGCTGAAGTCCACAAGTCTTTAAAGTGTCAAGTTTGAAGATACCTAGGCTAGCTGGTAGTGGTGCATATTAATAAACATGGATAAATTTATCATACATTTGTCAGTGCATAGGGAAAGTGATTCAGCAAAGGAACAGCCACTGAAGAAATTAAAACTGGCACTTTTTTCCTTTTTTTCTACAGTTTGTAATATTTTATTAGATTATGGAATAAAATACAAACATACAAAAGCAAATAGTAGGACACAGTGTGGAGGAAAGGGGGGGAAAGTGAGGGGGAGAAGGGAAAAAGAACAGACTTCCTCTGTTGCAGTAGAAGGAAGCATTAACATTGAACCTCAACTTTTTACTTTTCCATAATATTATAAACTAGCCATTTCTATAACAACAAATTAATCAGTAAAACTCAAAATCCCCCCCCACTTTTTTTTTAGTCATCAAGTTTTTGACACCTTGCTAAGCACTGGTGGTACTCAAATATTGTCATGTCCTAAAAATGGTACAATCTGTGAAAAGGTTGAAAAGCCCTGATTTAGATGACTGTGTTTTGAAAACATTATTCCTGTTTTCAAGTCACATGCCTGCTCAAATTGTAATCTGATGTGCCACGATTTGATTTCAGTGAGATACATCTTTAGTAGCCAGCATGTTTCTCCTTGGTATACTATCACTGAGCAATAGTATTAGTATTTCAAATCTATATCGGCTTATGCTGGATTGTCTAAGAACGTCGTTTTCCTCTGTGAAAATATGATTTGATGTGAGTGGTTTTCAGAAATGGTTCCTTTTAAAAAAAAATTCCTGGACTTGTATCCTCTATATTGGACTTGATTTGGCAGTGGGGTCCTCTGCAAAAAAAATCTAGCATAATTTGGCTTGTTTGTGGGGATCTATTACTACAAAGAAATCCGGAAGTGAGATAAATAAATATGCAGGCTTAATTTCGCATTAGCATGAAATGCTAGTGAGAAACTTTAAAATCCTCGTTCACTTTGATGGTTGTTAGCTGTTTAGAACTTTCTAAAATGTGGGTTTTTTAAAATGGTGATAATGGGAGAAGATGCTTACAGTTTACCACATGTAGATCTTTTCCTACTACCAATCTGACAATGCCTGTTAAAGTAATAGGTGGCGTTAATATTAATGATTTTGATCACAAGTACTTTTTAAAAGATATTTACAGAATTAGCTATAAATGCTTTAATCTGAGTTAGATTATTAGTAATGAGGGTTAAGACTTAAATTCATCTCAAATGCTGGACACTTAAATTTGTTCATCTACAGAGATGGGATTATATGCCTCTGTTCCATCCAAGCAAGACAATTTACTTATTGCAAAATATTGCAATTACTGAAATACTGAGGGTTAATTTTTAGAAAGAGAGAATGAGACTCATATAAAACCGGATGATTCAGGGGAAAATCTAATTGATGGAAATAACTGAAATAGCTGAATTGACCTTTAGGTCCATTTAGGGAAGTGGTAAGGGACGCGGTGGCTCAGTGGGTTAGGACGCTGAGCTTGTCGATCAGAAGGTCGGCAGTTTGGCGGGTCAAATCCTGAGTGCCGCGTAACAGAGTGAGCGCCTGTTACTCGTCCCAGCTTCTGCCAACCTAGCAGTTCGAAATCACATAAAAATGCAAGTAGAAAAATAGGGACCGCTACGGTGGAAGGTAACAGCATTCCGTGTGCCTTTGGCGTCTAGTCATGGCGGCCACATGACCACGGAGAGATCCTCGGACAAGCGCTGGCTCTTCGGCTTTGAAACGGAGATGAGCACCGGCCCCTGAGTCGGAAACGACTAGCACGCACGTGCGGGGAAACCTTTACCTTTTAGGGAAGTGGTATAGCTATAAGTTGGGGATGAAAAATTCTATTTAAAAAAAAATAACAAAAAGTGACATTTAATTTGAGATTCTTTGTAGTACTGTACCAAAATTAAAAGTTCAAGGAAGACTCAATTCAGAATGAAGAGACTGTAATGGCTAAATTGTTGTTGTTAGCTGCGAAGTCGTGTCCGACCCATCGTGACCCCATGGACAACGTTCCTCCAGGCCTTCCTGTCCTCTACCACTTTCTGGAGTCCATTTAGGCTCACGCCTGCTGCTTCAGTAACTCCATCTAGCCACCTCCTTCTTTGTCGTCCCCTTCTTCTCTTGCCCTCAGTCTTTCCCAGCGTGAGGCTCTTCTCCAGTGAGTCCTTCCTTCTCATTAGGTGGCCAAAGTATTTGAGTTTTAGCTTCAGGATCTGGCCTTCTAAAGAGCAGTCAGGGTTGATCTCCTCTAGGACTGACCGGTTGGATCGCCTTGCAGTCCAAGGGACTCGCAGGAGTCTTCTCCAGCACCAGAGTTCAAGGGCCTCAATTCTTTAATGGCTAAATTATGTATGGCTAACAAAACTAAAATTCTCCTGCTAAATACTACTATTTAGAGGGCAGCAAAGGGAGGTTTTTTTTCTCTTGACTTGGGATGAATAGTGTGGGAAGTAGATGAATGTGGGATGCAACTAGTAGTTCTTCAAGATAATTAGACCTGCTTTTTTGTCTGGTTAAAATAATTCAAGTCTTTTAATATAGATAGTGAAATATATTCTATGTACTTTATATAGAGAGACCCATTTTGGGATGGTCCAGTAACCGGATATTCGAGAAGGAATACTTCCCACATAATCTTATGCATCCCAGACAACTTCTTTTGAAGGACTTGTGCAATTCTACAATATGCAAGTTGAGCATAGTTTTCAAGAACCAACCACTTCCTGGGCCCGAAGAGAAAAGTTTTCGATCAGTGTGTGCTACCTGCTCTAACCTCTGCCGATGAAACATGGAGACTAACCTCACAATCGATACAAAAGCTAAGAGTGGCACAAAGAGCCATGGAAAGATTAATAATGATGATGATGAAGAAGAAGGAGGAGGAGTTGGAGGTTGGAAGGGACCTTGGAGGTCATCTAGTCCAACCCTCTGCCATTTCAGACAAATGGCTGTCCAGTCTCTTCTTAAAGACTTCCAGTGTTAGAGCATTCACCGCTTCTGGAGGCAGGTAGTTCCACTGGTTAATGCTCGGCATCACGAGACAAGACGGAAAGACCCACACATGGATTAGAGAGAACAGAGTATCATTAAAAGAGTACAGAGTATCATTAAAAGAGTAAAAGAATTGAAATGGAAACGGGCTGGTCACATAGCAAGAATTGATGGCGGGTGGACCAAGGCAGTCCTAGAATGGATCCCGCTTGATTACAAAGCGTCAACGAAAGAGACCTAAAAAAAGATGGAGAAACGACATCAGCAAGTATTGTGGGGCCAACTGGCAAAGGAAAACTCAGGACCGTATGCGTTGGAAACATGCGGAAGAGGCCTTCATCCTGCAGTGTATAGTGATGGCAAACCTTTTAGAGATCGAGTGCCCAAACTGCAGCCCAAAACCCACTTATGTATCATCGGGTGCTGGGTGGGCATGGCCCATTGGGTGGGCGTGGCTGCAGTGGTAACAGCAGACTGGGTGGGACCAAAAAGTTCAATCAATCAATTCCAACTTTGTGAGAACTTTTTTTCCCTGTGAGAAGTTGAAATTGATTGATTGATTGAACCTTTTTTTTTGTACGCAGCAGCGGAGGCCTAAAGCAAAAAGGTTTTATAAAAGCCAGCTGAAGGCCTGGGACAGAGAGGACTCTGTGTGCCACCTGTGTCACCCGTGCCATAGGTTCACTACCACAGGGATAGATAATGGCTAAAATGAGGAGGATGAGGATTATATGAATTGGTTGTTCAAATCAGCCAATCCCATTGTAGCTATTAAGAAGAGAGCCAATCTGGTCTAGTGGTTAAAGCATCAGAATAGAAAGCAGTTCATGTCCCGCCTTAGCCATGGAAGCCAGCTGGGTGACCTTGGGCCAGTCCCTCTGTCTCAGCCAAACACCTCACAGAGTGGTTGTGGGAAAAATAGAAGGAGGGAGATGTGTTGGATATGTTTGCCGCCTTGAAATTATGTTTAAAAATAATAAAAGAGGGTTGGGATACACATACACACACGTATGCATACACAAATGTATTTGGTTTAGTTCAGGCATAGGCAACGGCTCTTATGACTGGTGGACTTCAACTCCCAGAATTCCTGAGCCAGCCACGCTGAGGGGAAAGGGAGAGGTTTCCAAGCTGAGCCACGCTGGCTCAGGAATTCTGGGAGTTGAAGTCCACCAGTCATAAAAGAGCCAAGGTTGCCTACCCCGGGTCTAGTTGAAGGAGATGGAGTTAAATTCTTTGAACTGATAAGCCTTATATTCTAGATGTAATCCAATATATTTTTCTATATTATTAAATTTAAAAACCTCTTTCTTAACAGGAACTCTAGAGACTTCATCCTCCTATTTCCCCCCCCCCATCCAACAACCTGAAAGTGAATCACATCACAAAGTTTTCTCAAGATCTTCCATGGTTGAGATTGGTTTTGAACCAGGGGTATTGTAGGCGCCAGAGCTATACTTCAGTGACTGCACCATAGGCTGATGTCCTTATTTTGTTGGGATTATTTTTTTTAAAAAAAATGTTTCTCACTCTAATTATGGCAGATCTTCAGTAAACAGGATTAAAATGTACGCCTCAATGTGTGTATGACTAGCAAAGGAAGCAAAAAGGAAAAAAAAAGTAATTGGGCACACGAAATTCTGTTGACTGTTGGCCTTGTATGTCTGAGTAGATTTCCTGAGATATAAGTAGGCTAGTCTTGTGTCTGTGTTTGATGGAGCTTATTTAATAATCCTGTTTCTTAGCTTATTTTTCCAAAAGCAATTTGCTTTTATTAGTATAAAAGGAATGAGAATGTGGGTGGGAGTTTTGCATATAAATCTTGACAACCTCTATTTGATATATAAAGAAAGACTTTTTCAAGTGAAGAAAATTAAGTGCATCAAATGAACTGGATACATTTTGGAACAGTGGCAAGAAGATTATAGTCCTTGGCCTCAGTTGGAACCATTTTGTGTGATTCTGAATTGTGTTGTTTTCTTTCTTTGGGAGGAAATTAAATACACAATCGAACCAATTCTTCAGAATTACCTCCCTATGTTGGTTCTCTACTCCACACAAAATTAGCTTTTTATTGTGTTTCCTTGTACTGTTGGTGTTAGTTGCTTGAGATTTGATTCCTGTTTCATGTCTAAAAGCTTCACTGCTTTCCATTCCTGATACTGAATAAACAATCCTTTTTAGGACATGCATTTGCTTATTTTAATAAAGAGTTTTTCTGGTGGAGATCGTGAGTGCTCTCTAAGCTTGGTTGTTTATTTGCAGATGTTTCATTATCTGACTAGATAATTTCATCACTGCTAGTGAGTGTGAGGTTTGCCCCCTGTTTATATAGCTTTCCCGGACAGTTGTTGTAGGTAGGAAGGGTGGTCAGTCAGAGTGGACATTAATTTGCATTTCCAGGTGGTATGGCTAAGAATGTTGCTCTTTTTCCAGGATTGTTGCCTTTTAGGAGGAAATGCCATCAGCAGTTGATACTTTTAGAAGCTGAAAGATTGGAATTTAGCATCTCTGCCAATATCAAAATGCAGTTTTTGTCATTTCTATGTTTGTTTTCGCTTTGCCATTGTCGTTCAGGAATTGTTCCGGACGATTATATGGTCTTATGTGATGTGTAGGGATCAAAAATAATTGCCCCAAATCTCACCAGAAAGTAGTATTAGCTTTCAATTTTAAATAATAAAAAGCATGGTTTTTTTTGAGATTCATTGCGTGAAAAAAATATTTCTAAACATATTTATTTTTGCATCTAGGAAAGCAGTAGATACTTTGGTATCTCTGGACATCTTGAAGCCAGCTCCAGAGCTTTAGAGATTAAAATAGGCTGACATTTTAGCAGAATGCTGGCAAAAATTCTTCCACTGCCAATATTGTAAAAGCATCTTCTACCTGTATGAGTTATATAAATGTGAACCCACATATCCTTATATCTTTTTGTCGGGGTTGTCTTGTCAGTTTTGATCTACATATTGTCACCTAGATAATTCTATAGAGGCTATATAGACCTTTACGCTTTTTTTTAAACTTAGCCTTATGTTCAAAATATGTTATAAAGTACCAGATTTTTTCATACACTATATTTCTGACATATGCTGAGATAATATAGTCTGCAGACAGATTACCAATCAAAGCACAAAACTTCAAAATAATTTTCTTAAAATGTTAATAAAATTAGAGACCACTGGCTATCTGATAAAAAGGTAAGCATAGATATTAATCTCCAAAGGACTGGTGGAAAAGCCATCTTCTCATTGCTTTCTGAAAAGTGACTAAAGTAGGAATATATTGGATCTCGGTTGGGGATATAAAATATAAAAGTGATAGAAAATTACTGTTTCTAGGCTCCCAAACTAAGATGCTTGGGAAAGCAGAGGATTTCATGCTGTGTTCTACTTGGAAGATCGCAGCAAGCATTAAAGTATATGAGTTAAAATAAAATTAATTTGGATTATGGTGATCGGCTGGCCAGCTTAATAGCATATGGTATTCAGTGTAAAATGCGCAAAAGAGTCAAATTTAACTTAAAGGTTAAAATAAAAAGAAACAGGCTGCTTTATTCATAGACAACATGTAAATAATATGTTGAGGTCAGAACACTTTGCTGCTGTTATTGCTGAATTTAGTGTGCATTTTGGCACACATAGGTAGTTTAGTAATTATTAGGATTTGTATGCAGAAAAAAGGTTCAAAATTACCCTAAGAAGAGTACCTCTCTAGGGGTGCCTGGAAACAGCAGTGTGTGATAGCTATCACAACCACACTTTGCTTGAGTTCTTTGAGGAGGCTAATGTTTCAATACTGGCCACTTGGTAAGTTGTAGTTGAATTTAATGTAGCGTGGATGTTCTTTTAATATCTTTTGTTTTGAAAAGTATTCCAGCAAAATGTTGATGTACATCATAATGTGTTTTTTATCATTATTGCCATAAAGCATATATAATTCCCACATTATTTATGTTATGTCCACACAGTGAACAAATACTTGCAGTGTTTCACTGTATTGATTTAAGTAGCCTTTGCCATCCGGGTACTCGTTAGATACCAGTGGAAAATTCTGGAAGTTGCAATTCAGTTGGTGAGCACCAGATTGGGTAGGCAGTCTAGAAGATAGAAAAGGACTAAAAAAAACAAATCAGAGAATTAGGCAGGGAAGCTGCATCCTGAAACAGTAGCTTCTTACAAGCCCAGATTTTAAAAACTAATAATCAAACATTATTTGGTAATTCTATTCAGTTAAATATTAGCACATGGTTGTATCTCTTTCTTATTTATTTATATATTTATTTAAAAATACATGGTTGCCCATGTCAACACTATAATTCTGGATTGTTAATAGTTTAAAAACATAACAACATCAGAATAAATACAAATTATTATTAATAATGATGATGAGGCAAAGGCAAGCAAGGGTAGTAATAGGCGCCATGGGTACAATCCCAAAACAACTGGAGCATCACTTGAACACCAATGGCATTGACAAATTCGCCATTAGTCAATTCCAAAAGGTAGCCTTACAAGGAACTGCATCCATCCTGCGACGATATCTGTAATACCATCAAACATCCACATCTGCCTATCCCAGGTCTTTGGTAAGGACTCGATGTTGTTGTTAGCTGCGAAGTCGTGTCCGACCCATCGCGACCCTATGGACAATGTTCCTCCAGGCCTTCCTGTCCTCTACCATCTTCTGGAGTCCATTTAAGCTCACGCCTACAGCTTCAGTGACTCCATCCAGCCACCTCATTCTCTGTCGTCCCCTTCTTCTATTGCCCTCGATCTTTCCCAGCATTAGGCTCTTCTCCAGTGAGTCCTTCCTTCTCATTAGGTGGCCAAAGTATTTGAGTTTTAGCTTCAGGATCTGGCCTTCTAAAGAGCAGTCAGGGTTTATCTCCTCTAGGACTGACCGGTTTGATCGCCTTGCAGTCCAAGGGACTCGCAGGAGTCTTCTCCAGCACCATAGTTCAAAGGCCTCAATTCTTTGGCGCTCAGCCTTTCTTATGGTCCAACTTTCACTGCCATACATTGCAACTGGGAAGACCATAGCCTTGACTATACGCACTTTTGTTGACAGGGTGATGTCTCTGCTTTTTAGTGTGCTGTCTAGATTTGCCATGGCTTTCCTCCCCAGGAGCAAGCGTCTTTTAATTTCTTGGCTACAGTCCCCATCTGCAGTGATCTTGGAGCCCAGGAAAATAAAATCTGTCACTACCTCCATTTCTTCCCCATCTATTTGCCAGGAATTGAGAGGGCCAGATGCCATGATCTTGGTTTTCTTAATGTTAAGTTTCAACCCAAGTTTTGCACTCTCCTTCTTCACCCGCAACAAGAGGCTCTTTAGTTCTTCTTCACTTTCTGCCATTAGAGTGGTATCATCTGCGTATCTTAGGTTGTTGATATTTCTTCCGGCAATCTTAATTCCAACTTTTGATTCATCTAGCCCTGCCTTTCTCATGATGTGCTCTGCATATAAGTTAAATAGGCAGGGTGACAGTATACAGCCTTGCCGGACTCCTTTCCCAATTTTGAACCAATCAGTGGTTCCGTGTCCAGTTCTCACTGTTGCTTCTTGACCCGCATATAGGTTTCTCAAGAGACAAATAAGATGGTCTGGTACTCCCATCTCTTTAAGAACTTGCCACAGTTTGTTATGATCCACACAATCAAAGGCTTTAGCATAGTCAATGAAGCAGAAGTAGATGTTTTTCTGGAACTCCCTAGCTTTCTCCATGATCCAGCGTATGTTGGCAATTTGATCTCTAGTTCCTCTGCCTCTTCGAAATCCTGCCTGTACTTCTGGTAGTTCTCGATCCACATACTGCTGAAGTCTAGCTTGTAGGATTTTAAGCATGACTTTACTAGCATGAGAAATGAGTGCAATGGTGCGATAGTTTGAACATTCTTTGGCACTGCCTTTCTTTGGAATTGGAATGTAAACTGATCTTTTCCAATCCTGTGGCCACTGTTGAGTTTTCCAAATTTGCTGGCAAATTGAATGTAGCACTTTTACTGCACTGTCTTTTAAGATTTTGAATAGCTCAGCTGGAATACTGTCACCTCCACTAGCTTTGTTGTTGCTCAGCTTTTCTAAGGCCCACTTCACTTCACATTCTAGGATGTCTGGCTCGAGGTCAGTGACCACCTCATTGTGATTATCTGGGACATTAAGCTCATTCTTGTATAGTTCTTCTGTGTAATTTTGCCACCTCTTCTTAATCTCTTCTGCCTCTGTTAGGTCCCTGCCATTTTGGTCCTTTATCATGCCCATTTTTGCATTAAACGTTCCCTTCATCTCTCCAATTTTCTTGAAAAGATCTCTGGTCCTCCCTATTCTATTGTTTTCTTCTATTTCTTTGCACTGTTCATTTAAGAAGGCATTCTTATCTCTTCTAGCTATTCTCTGGAATTCTGCATTCAATTGGGCATATCTATGTTTTTCTCCCTTGCCTTTTGCTTCCCTCCTTTCCTCAGCTATTTGCAAAGCTTCCTCAGACAGCCATTTTGCTTTCTTGCATTTCGATAGGTAGACAAAAATGCCAAATCCAGTCTGAACATCTGGCTGGCTGTGCGATGATCAATAACAACAATAATAATATAATAAAGCTGGAAGGGACCTTGGAGGTCTTCTAGTCCAACCCCCTGCTCAGGCAGGAAACCCTATACCTTTTCAGACAAATGGATGTCCAGTCTCTTCTTAAAAACCTCCAGTGTTGGAGCATTCACAGCTTCTGGAGGCAGGTTGTTCCACTGGTTAATTGTTCTCACTGTAAGGAAATTGGCAGCCTAGATTTAAAAAAAGGTCCATCCATCCATCACCACACCTTCCCACAGGCTTTGCAATATGTACCAACCCTTGTGTCTGTTGACAGACCAAATTGTTATGAAAACTCAACAGTCATCCTTGATGTCAACCCTTAACAATCCCACTTAGATTTTTTCCAACCTTCAACTTTCCTTCTACCTATTCCTTCTACCTATACCCAGCATTATACTCTTGCAGAGAAGTAGCCTTTCCAGAATGAGTGCAAAGTATGAAAATTTAAACCAGGTTACTTATGCCTCAAGTGAAAACTGAATTGGCTTTCCATAGTATTCTTTGGAGTCTCTCACAGTACCAAAATTCAAAAGCATTGGTATTCCTTCTGTCCTGCTTATTTGGTCAGCTGAATGATACTGATAGTATGTCATGGTATTCTTTGTATTGCAGTTATTTTTTTTTCAATCTTCTTGATTTTTCATTCAGACTCAACATTTAGCCATAGCAATAGCAATTAGGCTTATATACCACTTCATAGTGCTTTGCAACCCTCTCTAAGCGGTTTGCCCCCAACATATTGCTCCAACAATCTGGGCTCTCATTTTATTCACCTCGGAAAGGTAGAAGACTGAGTCAGGATCAAACTCCTGACAGTCAACAGAATTAGCCTGCAGTACTGCATTCTAAGGGACGCGGTAGCTCAGTGGGTTAGGACGCTGAGCCTGTCGATCAGAAGGTCGGCAGTTTGGCGGGTCGAATCCCGAGTGCCGCGTAACAGAGTGAGCGCCTGTTACTCGTCCCAGCTTCTGCCAACCTAGCAGTTTGAAAGCACGTAAAAATGCAAGTAGAAAAATAGGGACCACTACGGTGGGAAGGTAACAGCGTTCCGTGCTCCTTGGTGTCTAGTCATGTTGGCCACATCACCATGGAGAGGTCCTCGGACAAGCGCTGGCTCTTCGGCTTTGAAACGGAGATGAGCACCGGCCCCTAGATTCGGAAACGTCTAGCACGCACGTGCGGGGGAACCTTTACCTTTACCTTTACTGCATTCTAACCACTGCACCAGCACGGTTCTTATTTGACTAATTGTGAATCTCTGGATTTTTACCCATTTTCTCTCCCCTCTCATTCTTCTGTTTTCAGCTGCTCTTGCTTCCTTTAACAAAGCTGTTTGAATAATTAAGGTATTTCCACCCCCTTGTCATTCTTCGGTTAGCCCACGGGTGGGCAACAATGGCCACTTCACAACCTATGGATTTCAACTCCCAGAACTCCTGAGCCTGTTATACTAGCTCAGGAATTCTGGGAATTGAAGTCCACAGTTTGCTCAGCTTCTTCTTGTGATAATTTCACTCCTGTTCTTGGATTGCTGAAAATTTTGGGCACAAGATCCCTATATATTTTCCTAGTTTATAGTTTAAGCCCTTTCCCCCCTGTATTTGTAAACATGCAATAGCCCTATTCTTTTCTTCATAAATTGGAGAAAAATGTCTCAGGCTGAGTTTTCATAATAAATCTGTGGGCTTTTGCCATTTCTATTGCTGTTTCCTAGTCCTCCTCAAATACACTCCCATTATTTTTATTTTGTTACTGATCCTTCACTGTCTTTTTTGAAAGATGTTTGTGCAGTTCCTACGAAGCAATATTTCTTGTGTTTTTAATGCAGATTTCTCCCCCCTAAGTCTTCTTTACATACATTTAATTTGACTTTTCAAATTTATTTTCTGCAGTTTATATCCAAATGTGCATTCTGACCCACAAGAGATTCACAATTAGTCAAAATAGAACATATTGCGATAGCTACAAGATATTCAAGCATAAACAAACAAACAACAAACAAACCAAAGGAAGAACAATTACAACAAACAGCCAACATTTTACAGTTTCAAGGTTTTGTTTTTGTGGGGGTCAGAATTTTTCTTCCTTTGGTTTATTTTTGCTTGAATATCTTGTAGCTATCAAAATATTTTACTTATGTTTTTCTTTGATGCACACAAAGCTGTTTTAGTTCTGTCATTCAGCAAAAAGTGTATCATTTTTAACATATATTTGTTTTTCTGTTCAAACAACAGCTGCAAATAAATCATCTGTACTTTTTAATGGTATGATCTCAGCCTTTTAACATTTACAGAAGTACTTGCCTAGTTGTTTCCCAAACCATACTGAGGTTTTCCTACATTATTTTTTTTATCCTTTTCTTCGATTAAAACTCCTGGCATTAATTATTATACCTAACTGAGATTGTTGTTATTGTTAATCATCTATTGAGGGAAGTTCTAGAACTTTTTGATATATTGAAAACAAACAGATCATTAATCCAGATGGTATCTCTCCAAGAGGTTTTACAAACTCCCAATACAAACTGCTGGTTTTCTCTCAAAACATATAATGTCCCTTAAACTGGCCTCATTACTGGAAAACAACAGTCATTGTAGTGCCAATTTTTTTAAAAAACAAGTAGTTACAAGCCTGTTGGCACAATATTTGTTTTGAATAGATTTATGGAAAGTATGATTAAAAGAAGTTATAAAAATGGAACATGTTTTTTTTAAAAAATACAAAAGTAATGTAGTACCTGCACCACTAACCATTTATAATTTTTTAAAGTACCCACATGCATGGAGGCAAAAAATTGTGATTCCCAACCACAATAGTTGTGTGTGAGTTCCAGGATCAGAGACATTATTATGTTGCAGAATTATTAGGGGCAGGAAGATGATGTTTCCTTGCATTAATTATTTGTACAATCTGGAGAATACTACAGGTAGTCCTCAATTTGCAACAGTTCATTTAGTCACCGCTCAAAGTTACAGCAGCACTGAAAAAAGTGACTTATGACCATTTTTCACACTTATGACTGTTGCAGCACCCCCGGGTCGCATGATTAAAATTCAAGTTTGTTTTCTGTAGTTGGAAACTGACTTATATTTATGACAGTTGCAGTGTCCCGGGGTCACATGATCCCGTTTTGCGACCTTCTGATAAGCAATCTCAATGGGGGAAGCCAGATTGGCTTAACCATTTTACAAACTTAACAACTGCAGTGATTCACTTAGCAACTGTGGCAAGAAAGGTCGTAAAATGGGGCAAAACTCATTTAATAACTGCCTCTCAATTGACAAGAGAAATTTTGGACTTAATTGCGGTCATAAGTCGAGGACCTCCTGTATTTATGCTATGTTGACCATAGTGTGAAAAAATATATACTTTCAAAAATTATTTAAAGCTGTTTTTCCTGCCAAGGATACATTAAATCTGTCATACTAGATGCAGTAAGCAGTGTTATGCAGTTCTTAAAAGTATTTACGCAGCGTTATAAAGTATGTGCAGGTGGCTGTCATTATTTGTCTGAAACCAGAAATAACTAAAATATAAATAATAAACAATGGATATTGGATATTAAGTTCCGGACCCAGAGCTCTTATATTTCTCCAGTAAAAACCTCCTTGGTTTTCCTCCCAGAAAAATTCTCTATGTAACATAATTGCATTTATAGCTCTTATTGGGGTCCCAGTTTGTATTTTACTAGTGTTTGTTTTTCATTACGGTTCATTCTGTATGCCTATCTTATTCTGTACACCGCCCTGAGTCCCTCGGGAGAAGGGCGGTTTATAAAAACAAATAAATAAATAAATAAATAAATTTGTTCCTTTGGCCTTGCAGGACCTCTCTGGGCCAGCCCAGCCACATGGTTTAAGGTGGCTTCTTTGTGCTGAATTGTCCTCTTCAGAGCAGCTCAGTGAGCTGATGATGGACTTTGGTACTCACAGCACATATCTTCTCTGCTCCACACAGTTCTTTTACAACTTCCATGGAAAGGCCTGTCGCATTTCTATCCAGTGATCGTGTACATGTAGTCCTCAACTTAGAACAATTCATTTAGTGACCATTCAAAGTTACAGTGGCACTGAAAAAAGTGACTTATGACCGTTTTTCACACTTAGGACCGTTGTAGCATCCCCTTTTTTTTCTTGGAAACCTCTGACAAAGATTAGATCCTCTCAAATCCAAACTTGAAGGGTTAAATACATTAAATACAGCCTAACCCTACTCAGCCAAATCCTGTCCTTAACAAAAAATGTTTTATGCATGTAGAGAAACACATCCTTAATCTTGCACATGTGGAAAATATAGTCCTCGACTTACAGCAGTTCATTTAGTGACCATTCAAAGTTACAACAACTTTGAAAAAAGTAACTTTTGACCGTTTTTTGCACTTATGACCATTTGGTCATGTCATGTGATCAAAATTCAGACTCTGGGCAACTGGTTCATATTTATGACGGTCGCAGTGTCCTGGGGTCATGTGATCCACTTTTGCGACCTTATGACGAGCAAAATCAATGGGGAAGCTGGATTCACTTAACCACTGTGTGTCTCACAACTGCAGTGATTCACTTAAATACTGTGGCAAGAAAGATCATAAAATGGGAGCAAAACTCATTTAACAACTGTGTCATTTATCATCTCCCATTCCTGCTCTCTACTCTAGCCATTTGTGAAATGTATCCCATGTTTGAAAATATTCTGTTACCTTCTTTCCCTTTCATTTTCAATGAACATTTTAATATGTATGGTACAGTCTGCTCACTGCTTAGTTTGATTTCTGTGCTGTTCAGTTCCTACAAGCAGTGAGTGGCTTAAGCAGTCAGTGTAACGGTCTTTAAAAGAGAACAAAATCTTTGAAAGCTGCCAAGCTAATGTGCCACCATTTGGTTCAGAATAATGTTTAACCAAATGCTCTCCTAAAGAGCTATTTTCTCCCAAATTTCTGTTGCTAAGCAAGGCAGTTGTTGAGTGAATTTTGTACCATTTTATGACCTCCTTTGCCACAGTTGTTAAGCGAATCACTCACCGAAGTCAATGAATTGTGCGGTTGTTTAGCAAATCTGGCTTCCCCCATTGACTTTGCTTGTTGAAAGCCAGCTGGGAAGGTTACAGATGTATCACACGACCACAGGACACTGCAACTGACGTAAATACATGCCAGTTGCCAAGGACCTGAGTTTTGATCACGTGACTGTGGGGATGCTGCAACAGTCGTAAGTGTGAAAGTGGTCATAAGCCACTTTTTTCAGTGCTGTTATAGTTTGAACAGTCACCGAACAGATGGTTGTATGTTGAGGTTTACCTGTATTTTAATTTGAGGACTAAAATACTGGTCAGATCTAATATCTTGACAAGTCCTGTTTTTATAATTTACCTTTTTACCTTTTGAATCTGGCAGACGGAGGTAAACTAGCTGGGATACGAAACTTGGGTTGCAATTGTGGGTAGATCAGTATTTCAGAAAATTAATCTTCACATTCTCCAGGAAACTTGTACAGTTAAACTTCCAGTTTTATTAGCTTGATAGCTTGGAATTCTTGATTTACATTTTAAGAACTAGATCATTGAAGCTATTCTGTTGGAATTCACAACTCTGTGTGTAATGAAACGGATGGATGGATGGAAATAGATGATTATAGGTAGGTGAGAGAGAGAGAGAGAGAGAGATGATAGGTAAAGAGATAAAAAGAGGCAGAAATGATACAGAAGTAGGTAGGTAGATAGATCTAGCACTAGCATATAGACTTATATACCGATTCACAGTGCTTTACAGCCGTCTCTAAGCAGTTTACAGAGTCAGCATATTGCCCTCAACAATCTTTGCCCTCATTTAGATTCAGATAGAGGATGGATGGATGGATATAGATAGATGATTGATAGATGATAGATAGATAGGTAGATAGATAGATAGATAGATAGATAGATAGATAGATAGATAGATAGATAGATGGATGATAGATAGATAGATAGATAGATAGATAGATAGATAGATAGATAGATAGAAATAAAGAAAGAAATATCATTTAGACATATATCACTTCATAGTGCTTTACAGCCCTCTCTAAGGGTTTACAGCAGGGGTGTCAAAGTCGATTTCATTGAGGGCCGTATCAGCATTGTGGTTGCCCTTGGGGTGGCAGGTGGGCTGACTAGGTGGGCGTGGCTGGCCCAATGTCACTTGCGTGGGGGGGGGGGTGCCTGTGGGGGGCCGGGCAGATGGCAGATTGGACCGAATTAGGAGCTGGGACCTGGTCCACCGGAGGAGCCTCATCATCCTTCTCAGGCCACATGGGGGTCTCGGAGAGAGGCATGGGCTGCCCGGGGCCCTGGGCAGTGGGGAGGTGGGTACTTGGCCCGGCCCTCAAGCTCCTGGGGCTCTAAGAGCCTGTGACCCAGTCTGGCACTGCTTCCTGGGGGGGAGCTGGCCACGCATGGGGCAGCTCTGGGGCTGGGATTGGGCAGAGTAGGGAGGGAAGTCCCAGCTGCTTCTGGGGACTGGGGGGCTCCCTACCCTTCCCATTTTCCAGGGCCATCGTGGGTGTGACAGCAAGTGGGAGGCTCATCCCACATGTGCACTGGAGCTGGAGGCCAAAGTTGGATGGTGAGGGCCGAGCAGGCAGGGGCCGTGGTCTGGCAGTGACAGTGACTGGCTGGGCTTCCTTGCCGTGGCCCCCACCATCTGTCTTTACTTGCCTATGCCTGCTGAGGCTGGGTGAAGTGGGCACTTGTCAGCCGCCCAGCACGTCTGGCAGGCTGGATTGTGTGCCTTCCCCCTGCACCTTTGCCTCCACCTGTTGCTTGGAGGGCTGGCCCAGCGGCCGTGGCACTCAGACCCACCTACTCTATGTGGGCTGCAGGATCCCAGAGTGTGCAGGCTGATGTACTGTGGCCGAGGGCCTGGTGGGCTGTGGCTGCTGCTGGGCGCCACCGGCCCTTGCATGCACCCCACTTCCTGTGCATGAACCCGGGGGGGGGCACCCGGCTGAGCTGGGGTAGGCCTGTGCCAGGGTGGTGGTGGGCGGCCTATCGCCATCTGTGGGGTAGCCCTGCGGGCCAGATTTGGGCCCATTGTGGGCCAGATTGGGCCCGCAGGCCTTGAGTTTAACATGTCTGGTTTACAGAGCCAGCGTAATGCCCTCAACAATCTTTGCCCTCATTTAGATTCAGATAGTGCAGACATGTCAAAGACAAGGCCCAGGGGCCAGATCCGGCCCGCAAAGTGGTTTCATGTGGCCCACGAAGCCATCCTGGAAACAGTGAGGGAACGGCCCCCGCTGCCTTGGCCCTGGCCCAGAGACCCTCCTCCCGCCAGAGACCCTCAGATCTGTCCCACTCCTGCCCAGGCCCCCATAGGCACCCTTGATGCAAACGATGTAGAGCTGGCCACACCCACCCAGTAGGCCATACGCACTCTAGCCACGCCCACCCAGTAGGCCACGCCCACCCAGGCCACACCCACCCGGCCCCCTGAGGGCAACCGCAATGCTGATGCGGCCCTCAATGAAATTGAGTTTGACACCCCTGAGATAGTGGGTGGGTGGGTGGGTGGATGGATGGATGGATGGATGGATGGATGGATGGATGGATAGATAGATAGATAGATAGATAGATAGATAGATAGATAGATAGATAGAGCATTTAGACATATATCACTTCATAGTGCTTTACAGTCCAGTTTACAGTCACCATGTCACCCCCAGCAATTGGGGTCCTCATTTAGATTCATTCAGATACACACATACATAGTGATTTACAATGAATTATTCCATTTACAAGCATTGCAGTATTCACAGAGTCATGTGATCAAAATGGCTTGTATTTTCAACAATTGCAGAATCCCAGGTTCACGTGATCACCTTTTGCGACCTTCCCAGTCAGCTTCCATCAAAGGCAAAATTTCGATTCACTTAATGATCATGTAATTTTTTTTAATCTCATTTATATCCCACCATTCTCCGAAGACTCAGGGAGGCTTATTCTATGTATATGCCTGCTTATTAGGGCTTTCGGGCCCCCCCCCCAGCGGCATTATTACAAAGTCAGCTTAATTGCCCCCAACAATCTGGGTCCTCATTTTACCTACCTCGGAAGGATGGAAGGCTGAGTCAACCTGGAGCCTGGTGGGATGTGAACCTGCAATAATTGCAGGCAGCTGGTGTTACTTACGGAGGCATTAGCCCACTGCTCCACCAAGGCTTCTTGCCGCAGTAATTGCAGTAATTTGTTTAACTGTGGCAAAAAAAGGTAAAATTGGATGCATAGTTTTATAATTTGCAGACATTCACTCTGTTTTCGCCTTCAAATATCAATTACCATGTCTGTCCGTAAGTCGAGAACTACCTGCACCTCAGATAAATGTACTCTTCCATCCCCTAGAAATTTCAATCTTTTTTTCCCCCTGAAAACTTCGCTTGTTCTGATATTAATATTTTACCTACTTTGCCTCTAGGTTGCCAAAAAAAGGTCTTTTTGAATTAAGCAATAGGAGAAGTTAGTGTCATTTAACATTCATTCCCCTCTCATCTGTTCCCTGTATAGGGAGATCAGAAGGAACAGGGAAAGGTTGATGTGACGAGTGACTTTATTCTGTCTTTATTCCAAGGTTCTCAAGATTTCATGTAGAATGTCAGCCCTTTCTTTGAAGGAGGATTGAGAAAACGACTGATCTTCTGTTTCTGCTAAGAGATAAAAAAAAATGTTAATCTTTCTCTAGCTTGGTCATTTAACTGTACATTAACATTTTTACGCAATTAAATTTTTGCTAGGTTTGCTTGAAAAAAAGCTAGATACATTTGGTATTAATTTACAGCTGGCCATTCCATAGGTAGATCATTTCTCAGCCTATATTGATGATTAAAACCTTGAGCTCTGATTCCTTCATAGATCAAGGGTTGGGTTGCACTCCCTGAATCTTCCCCCCCCCCCAGTACATTGGTTGGAACAGGAGCGTAACAGGAAATACTACAGACTCTGTACATGCATTACATTCCTTTCCTGCTCTGAGAGAGGTCCAACTAACAAAGCTTTCTTTGGGGGGAAAAAGAGCGGCTGCATTAAGTTCAGCAGCAGATGCAACACAGAATCCAAACATCCTTTTCTGCTGAAGAAGAGAATTCGCCCTGCTCTGTTTAACAATAAACACACACACACACACACACACACACACACAAGAAAGAAGCCAAACTCTGTGGCAGGTAGGTATCAACTTTATTTAGTGAGATCCCCCTCCATCCCACCGCCCCTCCTCCCAGATGCTTGCTGTGAAGAGATCTCCACAATGACACACTTGTTAGTAAGCAATAAGGGACATTGTGTACCCAGAGTATTTAAGAATTAAAGTGAAGAAGGATCGGACAGAATGTGCGTAATTTTCAACACCTAACAAATTTAGAATCTCTCAGTTTTCCTACTTGCATGGGTTCCTAGGTGACATTCAATTCAGGGCAGCAGTTTTCCTTAAATCGTGAGCATTCATGACTTAGCTCTTCCGTGAATATTCAGTATTTTAACAGCTCTTCCTCCTGCCTCTTTGAAGTCCAAAGTTTGGAAAGTACAGGGCACAGAATCAAGTATGAAAAGTTTTTATAGACCTATTAGGAATATTAAACAGGAGATAAAGCCACTGATCCATCATCTCTGGTTTTCTGTACCACACTGGGCAGCGGTGTAGAGATGAGGGGGCTTTGATGTCCATTTTCATCCTTTACCTAGACAATGTTTTTCACACCTCAGATTTAATGATTGTTGAAATCATGAATTCTCATCTCTGAGTTAAATATTTCCTGGAGTAAGCAGAGGGCATAGAACAGAGAATCAGAGGGCTGGAACAGACCTCAGAGGTCATCTAGTCTAACCCCCTGCTCAAGGCCATACTGTCAAATGTTTGTCCAGTCTATTCTTGAAAACCTCCAGCAATGGAGCACCCACAAGTCCAGGGGGCAGGCCATTATTTTTTCCCCACTGTCAATAAATTTGTCCCCTCTTCAATGTGACAGCCTCTCAAGTATGGGAAGACAGCTATCGTGCCCCCTCTAATGCTTTATTTACATATATGTGTGTGTATATATGTATGTATGTATATTGATTGTAGAAGGGACACGGTGCCTCAGTGGGTTAGGACGCTGAGCTTGTCGATCAGAAGGTCGGCAGTTTGGTGGGTCGAATCCCGAGTGCCGCGTAACAGAGTGAGTGCCTGTTACTCGTCCCAGCTTCTGCCAACCTAGCAGTTAGAAAGCATGTAAAAATGGAAGTAGAAAAATAGGGACCACTCCGGTGGGAAGGTAACAGTGTTTCGTGCGCCTTTGGCATCTAGTCATGCCGGCCACATGACCACGGAGACGTCCTCGGACAAGCTGGCTCTTCGGCTTTGAAACGGAGATGAACACCGGCCCCTAGAGTTGGAAACGACTAGCACGCTTGTGCGGGGGAACCTTTACCTTTATATATTGTAGTGACTAGAATGGACACAGTATTCCAAGTGTTGTCCCATTAGTGTGATATAAAGCAGTATTATCACTTCTTGTGATATTGATTCTGTACCTCTGTAAATGCATCCCAGGACTTCATTGGTTTTTTTTGCAGCTGCAGCACACGGCTGGCTCATAGCTAAGTGGTGATCCACTAGGTAGGACATCTAGTTCCCTCTCATGATTACTATAGTTGAGTCACGTACCGCCTCTTTCGTACTTCGCCTTTGGTTTTTCCTGCCCTAAGTGCAAGATTTTACTTTTCTCAACACTGAACTGCATCTTGGATAGGGCCCAATGCTCATGTCTGTCAGGATCCTTTTGAATCTTGAGTCTATCTTCCAAAGTGTTAGCAATTCACCCCAGCTTGGTGTCATCTGCTAATTCGCTTCGTCTAGATCAGACATGTCAAACACAAGGCCCGGGGGCCATATCCAGCCCGCGAAGTGGTTTCATGCGGCCCGCAAAGCCATCCTGGAAACAGCGAGGGAATGGCCCCCACTGCCTTGGCCCTGGCCCAGAGACCCTCAGATCTGTCCCACTCCTGCCCAGTCCCCCATAGGCACCCTCGATGCGAACGATGTAGAGCTGGCCACGCCCACCCAGTAGGCCATACGCACTCTAGCCACGCCCACCCAGTAGGCCACGCCCAGCCTGGCCACGCCCACCCGGCCCCCTGAGGGCAACCGCAATGCTGATGCGGCCCTCAGTGAAATTGAGTTTGACACCCCTGGTCTAGATAATTTATGACAGAAACTTGAGGTATCCCACTGCATGCTTCCCTACATGTAGATGTAGTTCCATTGAGGACTACAAGTTGAGTGCGGTTGATCAGCCAGTTACAAGTCCATTTGCTGGTGGTGCTGTCTGTCTATTACAATTACTTCAATTACCCCTTTTTTCTCAGAGAAAGTAAGACTTGGAAAAGTCTTTGCCTCAATATTTCTTAATGGGGAACAGAGAGATATTGAATTCAGTAACCTTTTCTATCGCTGCTTGTCTGCTTTTGTTAGCCTTGGAAATATATTACATAAACTGTGAGCTGACTGGGAAAAGAAATTGTGAGCAGATGGAATCATACCAGGCCTACATATATAAATTGGATGTTAAAGAGGTGAAAAGGATTATTTTGCTAAGGGAATTGAAGGAAATACCAATGTTTCACAGAGGGAAATAAGGTTTGGTTCCTGTGTTTTAATTAAAATGGAAGGTTTATGTCAGTCTAAAGGAAAACCACTTGTTCAGTCATACTGAAAGTAAAGCTAAACATGGGATTTTTGAAGTGCTACTTCATTGCCTGTACATTCTTTGGGGTGCTCAGTTAACCCAAAGTAAGATCTTTTGATAAAGCAGCTTTAACATTAAATCCAGAGAAGCAAATTTAACATTTTTAAGACCTGCAACCATTCGTGCTTCATTCTTTAATTCATAAGGCAGCAGTGTCCTTAATATTGCCTTTATTCTTTAGCTGTTTGATACAAAAAGGGTGGTGTGTTTAATTTCAGACATTGACATCATCAAATAAATTTAACATCTCAGGTTTCTCAGACTGAGCCAAAGCATCCAGTTTATATTGAGAAATTAGAACATGCTTGAGTTGTTTATATTGCGGCTGTTGTGAATTAGCATGACAACATTCCATTTAAAGTCAAGAAAAGTCTTTAAAATAGTCATTACACAGTAATTGACTTAAAGTACATATTCCAGATTCCACTCACAGCTTCCAACAGAACATTTGGCCCCCTATTTTTAAGGTAGAACTTTTCCATAAAATTAAAATATTCATGAGACTCAACATAAAATTCCAATTTATGACTAACAGCTAAAATATGTTTGACTGTAAATTGGGGAATCATATACCCCTTTTATTATATATCAACCCTAGCAATTGTTGTAATAATGGAATACAGAAAAACTCTGAAAGAGCTCTCAACAGTTAATATTCTATAGATAATCCTTACTTCGCGATCGCAGTTGGGAATAGCAGTTCTGTTGCTAAGTACCACAGTTAGTAAGTGGAAAATCACATTACTACAATGGATTTATGACATCACTTTCCATTTGGTTGTTAAGCAAATCACTGGTTGTTAAGTGAAACATCACATGACTATTATTTGCAATTCAACCTATGTGTTGTCCATCAACTCTGCTTGTTACATAAGCCAGTTGGGAAACATGCAAATAGAGATAATGTGTATGGTTGTAAATTTGAGAATTGCCTGCAATTTTTTTTAACAGTACGTCTTCATAACATCTAACAATGCAGCCAGGAAGCAAAGATTCAGTGTATTCATTCCACATAGATGTAGTTCATAAGCCCAACATTATTTTTTTAATCTAGTAAATTAAAAATATCACCTTCCATACATAACCTTCCTGTAAATAGTGTTCCAGGATCATGTGATCATTTTTGTGACCTTCTGACAAGCAGGAAGTCATATTCATTTAACAACCATGTTACTAACTTAACAATTGCAGTGATTCACTTAACAACCGTGGCAAGTTGATAAAACTTAACAACTGTCTTGATTGGCAATGGAAATTTGAGGCTCAACTGTGGTTGTAGTTCCACGACTACCTGTATCTGAACTCAAGAGTAGATCGGAAAATCCCTAGATTAGATCCTCTCTGATTTAGACTAACTGAAACAACCTTTGTTTTACAGATAGTCCTCGGGTTATGACCATAATGGAGCCCATCAATCCTGGTCGGAACTCGTGATAGTCGTAAAATGTGTTGGATCACATGACCAAGCTGATTTTATGACCTGTTTTGTGCCTGTTGTTAAGCAAATCTATGTTCCTTAAGCAAACTCAGTGGTTTGCTAAGGGGACAGTTTTGTTAGAAACCAAAAGTAAATGTGGCAAAACCATTGTAAACATGGTCATTACCGGACATTGCAAGTGAGCGTAAATAAAAGTTGGTTGCTGAGCGCCCAAAATACAGTCACATGACTGCAAGAGTGCCCAACTGTTAGAACTTTGAACCTGGGTCTTCAGTATGGGTAGTCCTCAACTTATGACCACAATTTTCTGTTGCTAAGTGAGATATTCGTTAAGTGGGGTTTTGCCCCATTTTATGATTTTTCTTGCCACAGTTATTAAGTGAACTGCTGCAGTTGTCAAGTAACACGGTTGTTAAGTGAATCTGGCTTCCCCATTGACTTTGCTTGTTAGAAGTTTGCAAAAGTGAATCATGTGACCCCGGGACACTGCAAACGTCATAAATATGAGTCAGTTGCCAAGCGTCTGAATTTTTTTCACGTGACCATGGGGATTCTGCAAAGTTGTGTGAGAAACAGTCATAAGTCACATTTTTCAGTGCTGTTGTAACTTCAGTCACTAAATGAACTGTTACATTCCATTGGAATTTCGAATGGTCTCCAATGGTCATAAATAAAGGACTTATTTCTTTCAACATTTCAAGGCTGAAATTGACCAGGCTTCTAGAGGTACCATAATTTATTTCACTGAAGTTGTTGAAATTCACTGTAGAATTGCTTCTACTGACGATCCACCATATTTCTAGTGAAACCAATATTGTCAGGTATGATAGGTAGGCTATGAAGCGCACACTGGTTGTGACACCAAGCCAAAAACAGTTTGGTCTAGTGGTTAAGGCAACAGGCTGGAAAGCAAGAGACCACGAGTTCAAGTCCTGCTTTAGCTATGAAAGCCAGCTGGGTGACTTTAGGCCAATCCCTCTCTCTCAACCCAACCCATCTCACAGGGTGGTTGTTGTGGGGAAAATAGGAGGAGGAAGATGTGTGCGTGTGTGTTGGATACGTTTGCCACCTTATTTATAAAAATAAAGGCAGGATAGTATCTGCTGCCCACTTTTCTTTCTAATTGCTTTCCTGTGCAGCAGGCTGAGAGCAAAAGGATGGTTCTCATTAGAGTCTGAACTTCTTATTCTTGGAGCACTTGTGAAATTAGCTCTACATGAGCCCTACATGAAATTAGGTCAAGCTTGTTTCCCCATGGGATTGCGTGTGTGGCTCACCTATGATTTTATCACATTGTCTTTTCCTTGTCGGCTTAGAGGAATGCCTTAACAGTGGAACACCAACCTGTATCCCCCCCCCACCCCAGGACAGAAATTCTGCATTGTCTCTCACACATCGTTCTATGACACTATAAATTTGAGTAATTTAAACGATTCTTTTCTGCTTCTCTACTTAAAAACGGCAACAATAATAGAAGGAATATTTTTAAACCATCTGTTCTAACGCAAAGAAGAGTGAAAAGTATCTAGGTCAGCCGTTTGCAAGAACCATAGGAAAAGGAAAGGGTTTCAAACCTTGCTTGAAAACTAAATCGAGGTAACGTTAGACCAGCTTGAGAGAGGTATTAATGCTGCAATAGACTATGGTCGAACACTAACTCGGTTTAGCTTTCGAGCAAGCTTTGAAACCCTCTTCCCTGTTGATTTTGCAAAATGGCTGCTTGCCATGCTGTGGCCCAGTGGCTTCTTTGCGTGCCGTGGCTGTGGAGCTGCAAGACATGAGGCACAGGATAGCACGAAGACCTTCACAATGTGAAGCCCAGCCCTAGCTCAGCAGCACAGCACAAAGCCACAGACACCACAATCCAGTCCCGGCCACAGTCGCCTAAGTTGCCAAGTTTGAAGACCCTTGGGCTAGGGAGTGCAGGGCGGTCAAAAGTTATCAATGAGGGAAGAGAAAGATGAGTGGGGCAGATAAAATGCCCCTTTGCATTTATAGGTGGGGACAGGCTGCTAAGGGCCTGAATTTTGATTACATGACCATAGGGGCACTGCAGTGCCCTTAACTTTGGGAAGTTAGCCTAAGTCTATTCACTGCCACTGTATCTTTGAATAGCTTCTGAATAAATGGCCATAAGTCAAAGACTGCCTGTAGTTAAGCCTTAGTGCAGGGCTATCCAGCCTTGGCAATTTTAAGACTTGTGGACTGGCTGGGGAATTCTGGGAGTTGAAGTCCACAGGTCTTAAAAGTTGCCAAGGTTGGTCATTGCTGCATTAGTGAATGAGACCTTTGTGTGTTAGCCTCAGCCAACCTATTAAGACTATACTTGTCATCATTTTCCACAATAAAAATATGTCTGCTGGTGATGGTAACTATAATCCCTCTCTTTTGAAGGCTGCCTTAGATTATCCATATTCTCACTCACTTTGATATGAACTGCAATGTTGCAGTCTTGAAGTTGTATTAATTGAAACAGGACAACTGAATAGTGTTTGCCTTTACAAGTTATCAGACTTCTTACAAAGTTGCAGTTTCAAGGGGAAAAAATACAATAGGTAATTGTTTCCCATGAGTCAGTTTAATAAATCTGCATTTTTTTTGTCTTAAGAAGAAAAACTTTGTTTTTCCCCAGGCATATTTCCACAAGTAATAAGAGCAAGGAAATAAAAGGGTAGGAAAAGTACATTAACTGTTAGATTAGTAATTTAGTTCATCACGTTACTTGCCACTATTTCTATACAGTGACATCCGACCATGTTTGAGTCCCAAATTTCTGTTGCTAAGTAACAGTTGTTAAGTGACTTTTGCCCCATTTTATGACCTTTGCCACAACTATAAAGTGACTCACAACAATTGTTAAGTTAGTAATATGGTTCTTAAGTGAATCTGGCTTCCCCATTGACTTGGTTCGCTTAGACCAGACATGTCAAACACAAGGCCCGGGGGCCGGATCCGGCCCGCGAAACCATCCTGGAAACAGGGAGGGAACGGCCCCCACTGCCTTGGCCCTGGCCCAGAGACCCTCCTTCTGCCAGAGACCCCCAGATCTGTCCCACTCCTGCCCAGGCCCCCATAGGCACCCTTGATGCGAACCATGTAGAGCTGGCCATGCCCACCCAGTAGGCCATACGCACTCTAGCCACGCCCACCCGGCCCCTTGAGGGCAACCGCAATGCTGGTGCGGCCCTCAATGAAATTGAGTTTGACACCCCTGGCTTAGAAGGTCACAAAAGGTGATTACGTGAATCCAGGACAAGGCAATCTTCATAAATATGAGTTAGTTCCCAAGCATCTGAATTTTGATCACATGTCCATGAGGATGCTGCAGTGGTCGTAAGTGTGAAAAACGGTCATAGGTTGTGGTGGTGCAGTAGTTAGAATGCAGTATTGCAGGCTGACTCTGCCCACTGCCTGGTGTTCAATCCTGAACAACTCAGCCTTCCGTCCTTCCAAGGTCAGTAAAATGAGGACCCAGATTGTTGGGGGGCAATGTGCTGACTCTGTAAACTGTGTAGAGAGAGCTGTGAAGCACTGTGAAGTGTTATATAAGGCTAAGTGCTATTGCTGTGTCACTTTTCCCAGTGCCGTTGTAACTTCAAATGGTCACTTAATGAATAGTTGTAATTTGAGGATACCCTGTAGTTGGCAATTCGTAGAATAGGAGAGAATGAGTTATTTTAAATCATACCAGTAAAGCCAACAACAATTGGTGTGTTTAGGTGAAAGACAAATCCTTGGCTGACATTGTGAGAGAATCTTAAAACATTTAACTAGTGAAGAAATACTCAATACTTCTGCTAAATGATAACAAAAGTCCTGACATGGAATTTAGCTTGATGTTCACATGAGTTCTTATATTTTTCCTAGGAATTATTCAGTCCAAGACTTACAGAAGTCTGCATTATTCTTATCTTATTGAAGCAAAAGAAAACATTCCTTATTTTACAATCACAATTCAATAGCTTGGACTCCCAAGATATTGTTTTACAGTGAAATCTATTCTCTTTCTGCAGTGCAAAATGAGCTTCTTTTGAAACAGAGTAAACTACATAAGCTTTACTTCTTTGCAAGTTTTAACATTGAAATATTTGTAGTTAATGCCTTCCTTTATTAGAAAAGCTGTGCAGGTGGTGTATAAAAGAAAAAGGTGAATAAAAAAACACTTCAATTTGTCTCCTAATCTTCTGATTTATCAGGTTTCTTTTGTCACTTATTGATTCTTCATTTTGAACTAAAACATAGGCTGAAACTTATTTTTGCAGCCTCTTGGTGGAAGTTTACAGTTGAAAAAAGTCTGAAGAAACCAAGAGAATTAAAATGCTTCAGTTCAGAAATGGTGGAAAATATGCTTTATGCAAGATAATGATGTTCAGCATTTTCAAATTTAAAAGTACTTAAAAATAGTGTTTTTCAGGAACACTACAGGTAGTCCTAGAGGACCTAGACTTACGACCACAATTGAGCCAAGAATTTATGTCGCTAAGTGAGAAATTTGTTAAGTGAATTTTTCCTCATTTTATGACTTTTCTTGCCACAGTTGTTAAATGAGTCACTGCAGTTGTTAAATTAGTAGCACGGTTGTTAAGAGAGTCTGGCTTTCTCCATTGTCTTTGCTTGTCAGAAGGTTGCAAAGGATGATCACGTGACCCTGGGACACTGCAGCCGTCATAAGTGTGAGTCAGTTGTCAAGCATCCAGATGCTGCCACAGTCACAAATGCGAAAAACGGTCCTAAGTCACTTTTTTCAATGCCGTTGTAACTTCGAATGGTCACCAAATGAACTGTTGTAAGTCGAGGACTTCTTGTATTGCTCAGCCAGCCACAAAAACCTAGATCTGGATCACACAATCTCGGAATTTGTAGTGAAACGCAGGATGAGGCTAAGCAGGCTTGTAGATGTGAAGAAAGTATAACTTCCATTTTCGTGTGTGATCCAGATTATTCAGTGGCTCACTTTAAAAGTGAGAAATAAAGATTAAATCCCCAAAAGCGGCAACAAAAAAACCGCCTTCATTTGAAATCAGTGGATCCTTTGGATGTCAGGATTATTATCCTGGCCAGCAGCAAAATGGTTTGCAAAATAATGATCTCACTTCCAGCCCTGCAGGATGCTCTGAATTGGGGAGTCAGCTGTAATGCTGCAAATGGTGGTCAATCAATCAGTATAGAGCCAGAAGGGACCTTGGAGGTCTTCTAGTCCAGCTCCCTGCTCAAGCAGAAGTGGTTGTGTAGCCTCTTCTTAAAAACCTCCAGTGTTGGAGCATCCACAACTTCTGGAGGGAAGCCGTTCCACTGGTTAATTGTGCTCACCGTTAGGAAGTTTCTCCTTAATTCCAGGTTGCTTCTCTCCTTGATGAGTTTCCATCCATTGTTTTGTGTCCTGCCTTCCCGTGCTTTGGAGAATAAGTTGACCAAAGCAGTATACTGGGATGCAGTATTCCAGATGTGGTCTTTACTAAGGTTTTATAAAGCGGTACTAATACTTCATGTGATTTTTATTCTGTGCCTCTGTTTATACAACCAAGGATTGTATTAGCTTTTTGGGCTACTACCACACAATGCTGGCTCATGTTTAAGTGGTCTCCCAGTGGCGGTGGAAATGCCTCCTTCACATGCTTTTCAGATTAATTTACAGAAATCATTTCCCGTAGGAAACTGGGGCAGAGAATGCATATATTTGAAGAATCTCAGCTCATATTCCTTTCTTTTAGGATCACAGGACTAATTCCAACTATTATTTAGATTCCTACTGCAATATATTAGCCACTTTTCATTGTCCTGAAAAGACCTTTTGATCACACATTTCTGACAAACCTTAAAATGTGTTTGCTAGCAAATTTGTTTTTTTTTTAACAGCTACCTTTCGTGTTTATGACTACTGCTTTGCCAAAGGCCTTGTCCAAATGGATCTAAATAAAACAGAGTTATATTGTTTGTTGTAGGAATAGATGGTCCTTATTTCTGTGGACATACCTGATGAACCCTTCATACCTTAGTGTAAAATATGGTTGTGATGTTTGTAGTTATTTGCCACATTAAAAACAGTATGGCTTAACAAATTCCATTACATGTATATCTCTGGCATTTCATTTCATTCGAACGCTGCATGTTCTCTGGAAATACTCAACATCATAAACTGGAATTAATTTACTTGCTTACAGATAAAAACATCAAATTTACAGAAGATCTGTTTTCAGACTAAAACACACAGGTAGTTCTTCACTTACGATGTAATGGAGCCTGCTTATTAGGGTTATAAGTCATGATGTTGGCCAGTAAAGCTGGTCACCCACAATGACCAGGTTTCATTAGCTTTTTTTGCTACAGTTGTTAAGAGAATCAAAAATATTTATATTTAGCAAAAATATAAACCACAATCACGTGACCTTAAAGACACTGCAAACGACCAGTTGTTGAGTACTTAAACGGGCCAGTTGTTGAGTACTTAAAATGTGGTCAGGTAACTGTGGATGGGTGTGAAACCATGTTGGAACTTTGAAACTGGATCATAAATACTTTGGGGGGGGCGGGCTATTAGGACTTTGAATGGTCATTAAGTAACCAGTCATAAGTCAAGGACTACTTGTATAGTAATTTGCTAGAAATATTGGAAGGGTGTCAAGTCAGTGCTATAACATTAGAGGTAGCTATCTGTGGTCTGTGTGAAACAACGCATTTTTTTTTAAAAAAAAAAGTCCAGAAATCATTTACAACACCATGTTTTATCTCTTTACAGTGTCCCAATGTAATCTCAGTTTGAAAAAGCAGAGGAGCAGAAGCATCTTTAGCACTTTATTCTGCTGCTTTCGTGACTACAATGTTGAGCCTGCATCCCACAACAGCCCCAGTGTCCTTCCTCCATTGGTGGAAGAAAATGGCGGGCTTCAAAAGGTAAGTTAGTTTTTTTAATAGGGTGAGTTTTGCGGGGAAGGTAGAGCCTTATATGAGTCAACCCACAATTATAAATTGTCGCCTGGTTCACATCAGATAAAGTACTGAATGTATTGGGAGTCATTGAGAACAAGGCTTAATTCTTTTTCTCTTTGTGGCCGTAAGTAGCTGGATCGGAAAAAATGGCCAAAGCCTCCTTTAAAGAGTTGGTATAGTGTATCCTTTTCTGAAAGCACTTTCCCAGGATCTAGTTATGTAAGACAGCACCCAATCCCTCACCTCTTTATTGGGTAGGTTGTTGACAAGGTGGTAGAACTTCAGTAACATTTCTTGCAGCCGAGTTTTAAGCTTGGCATGGAATGAAAATGCCATTTTTACAGTGTACCGGGGTGATGATGGGTGGAGGGTCTGCTCTATGGATGCCTCTTTATATGGTCCATAATTCCATCATTCCTGCTCTTTAACACCTCCATGAAACCTCTGAGAGAAACCATCTGGTTTTCTGGCTACTCCAGTTCTGACTCTGGTTATGATAGCAATTTCCCTGAAGGATCAAATGCACAGCCTGATAAAAAAAATTTGGATTGACAGCTATGCTGTATTTGCCATAGATGCCGCAGCTAGGGTGTGTATATGCTACCTATATAACTATGGAGATTCTCAGTCATCCAGGTCAGGGTTGTCCCAAAGGTGCTTTTTCAAAAGGCAACTGGACTTAACTGAAGGGTGGAGGATGGAAGTGGCCCTCAGTGACTCTCAGAAGGAGTGCCAACGACCAGATGACGCCAAGGAATATAAATCCTTTCACCCTCCACCTTTCAGCCAGACTGAAGGAGCTTCTTGGATGAGAAACGAAATGTCTTCAAGGAAAGACAACAAAGTCCAGTTGCCTTTTGAGGGGGGGGGAAGCACATTTGGGTGTGCTAGTATGGTCCTGTCTGTAGCAGGAAGTTCTAACTCCCTCCTTCCTCACTACTACTGTAGGTTAGACTACTGTAGTGTAGGGTCTGTTCTTGAAAATTTCCATGCATAATTTAAAACGCTGGGTTTAACTTTTAAAGCTCTGTGCACTTCCCAGGTTCTTTCTGGATTGATTTCTCCAAGTAGAACTGACCCATATTTCATGCTTATCTCTCACGAAGATGCTTAGAGTTCCCCATAGAATATATCAGTGTCCCCCTGCAAAAAAAAATAAAAAAATAACCCATATCTTTTGTCATGTACATCATCCTGTGGAACAGCATACACCCAGAAACCTAGCTGCTACCTCTGCTAGCCTCCTTCCAGAAGATGACTTAAGAGAATTTCTCTGAAGGAATTTGAGTTACAATATAATTTGCTGCCATGTACATTAATATTGGCATCGTGGTTATCATTTTATTATCCTGCTGAGATTGCTTTAATAATTTTAAGTTGAAACTGATTTTATTGTATTCTTGGTTTTTATTTCCATTGTAAACTACCAAGAGTTAAATTGATTCAGTGGTACGTGTAATGAATACATTTTTACTCTGTCTGTATCTGGCTATTGGAAGTAGGCAGCCATCACTTCACTTTGAAATAGGTCATCGGTTTTCCTTGAATTCAGTAATATATTATTGTATTAATGTATTAAAATCATGCAAGTCAAATCAGTTGATGTGAAATACAGTGGTTGGCTGCAGTGGATGTGCTCTTAAATATGACTATAACTGGATCCAACCAAGTCTTATTTAAGTTACCCTACGATAAGATGGGCGGACAATAAATTTGATAGATAAATAAATAAATAAAATAAAAATTTAAGCTTAGTTACTGAACCTAAGGAAGGCTTAAAGATTAATTGCTAATTATAATAATAATTTATTGATAAATATTGGTCTGGTACTGATGTCATGCTGTATAAGCAGCAGACCAAAACTTATTGGCAGGGCAAAAACACTACATCAAGGCTGTAAAAAATGGTTGGCACTCCTTTTTTTGCAATATCTATTGAAAATATCAAAATTTCTAGTAACGGTTTTGCAGTTCCTTGATAATGTCTGCTGACACCGTATTTACTTCTCTTAATTTAACCAATTTCTTAAATTCCTCTTTTTTTAAGTTTTAGTTGGAAAGCTTTTATGTATTAAATCTGACATGTCTGTTTATTTTATGTTCTACTGTTTTGAAATATTACACTCTTACGAACTTATTTTTTCCTCCCCCCCGTTTTTCCCTCAGGGTGACCAGATGCAGGTCATTCCCATTCCAAGTGTATGTATTTTTTTTAATCCTTTTTATGTTCCGTTTCTTTTAATGTTCTTGATTTGGGATCAGATAGTTTGCATTTGTGTGTGTGGGGGGGCATGCTGACAAGATCTTATAAATGTGGAACTACAACTGGACACCTCACAAAACCGTAGCTTAGTAAGCACAACTCACAGGAAGCATGAATTCCGCTATTCCAGTTTATTGATTCACTTTCACAAGCTGGCAATACTTGGATGCACGGTAGGTTTTTGTGCAACAACCATTGTTTATCATGTGTTCAGCAACCAAAGGGTAACGTGCAGTGTCCTACTTTGCTTTCTTTTTTTCTTTTAAACATTGGAGCATCTTTAAAAAGTTACCATTCAGAGTTTTCATTTCCACTCATTCCTATCATTTTTAATCCTTTATGTCAGTGTTTCTCCACCTTGGCCATTTTAAGATGTGGGGACTTCATCTCCCAGAATTCCCCAGCCAGAACTTCCAATTGGGGCGGGAGGAGGGGAACAGTGGAGTGATAATAACAGTAAGAATCCTAGAAGGGACCTTATTGGTGGATGTTACCTTGATGTTGGAAGAATAGTTGGTACCGCCATGTTTGTAGGACATGCTTAACTGGACATCGCTAACTTAGTCCCATTCAAAGTGAGGTCAGTTATGTCACAAACCACATGTTTGAAACCATCTTTATATTTTATTTTTGCCATTGTAGTTGTTAGGTCTCGTGCTGTTTTTGTGGTATTTGTGTTGTTTTTAAATGTTTAAAACAATTCCCAGGGAATTGAGCAGCATATAAATTTACTTTTACAGACACACACACACACACACACACACACACACACAGACACACACACACACACGCACGCAGATAGCATTTTGCAAAAACAATTTGGTTTAGATTCCTCATCAAAGGTTTGCAGAAATGAAAGTATTGTAGCTCATTGCATCATCCAGGTTTTGAACGCTCACAGACAGAGATTAGGGGGTTAACTTTGCTACAGATAAAATACAGGCAGTCCTCAACTTATAACAGCTTGTTTAGTGATCATTCAAAGTTACAGTGGCACTGAAAAATATGACTATTTTTTACAGTGACCTTTGCAGCATCCCCATGATCATGTGATCAAAATTCAGATGCTTGTCAACTGGATCATATTTATGACGGTCGCAGTGTCCCGGGGTCACGTGATCCCCTTTTGCGACTTTCTGACAAGCAAAGTCAGCGGGGAAGCCAGATTCACTTAACAACTGTTTTACCAACTTATCAACTGCAGCAGTTCACTTAACAGCTGTGGCAAGAAAGGTCGTAAAGCGGGGCAAAACTCACTTAACAAATGTCTCCCTTAACAATAGAAATTTTGGTTTCAATTGTGGTTGTAATTCGAGGAGTACCTGTGCATAATTATAATAAGGGGAATATGCAGTCCGCATCTATGTTTATTGAGGAGATACTTTTTCATTAGATTTACCTCAGGATCTCAAGGTGGCCTACAAAATGCAGCGTCTTTTTTTTTCCCAGCACAACAACCTTGCAAAGTAGGTTGGGCTGAGAGAGAAAGAGAGGGTAGCCCATAATCAAACAGTGGCTTCTGGGGCTGGGGTGGATTAGAATTTGGATCAGCCCAGGCTCTTAATCATTACGCCATATACCAGCTCTCTTGTTTTTTAACCTGCATATCATTTTAATTCCATGAGAAAAATACGTCTAATGCAGCAATTTAAATCATGGATTTCATTCCCTGCCCTGAAATAGTCACTCCAGAGAAGAAAGGGCAACACCTCTCATTAATGACCAAGACCGTGAGAAAGCATTTGCCAAGGGATGGTTAAGAAAGTGATCTAGTAGATCAATCTTATCAGAATAGAACTGGGAGGGATCTTGGAGGTCTTCTAGTCCTACCCCTTGCTCAGGCAGGAGACCCTATACAATTTGAGACAACTGGTTGTCCCATTCTTTAAAAAAAAAACATCTAGTGATGCCCACAACTTCTGGAGGCAAATTGTTCCACTGATTAATTGTTCTCACTGTCAGGAAATTTCTCCTTAGTTCTAGATTATTCTCTCTTTGATTAAGTTTCCATCCGTTGTTTCTTCTCTTGCCTTCTGGTGCTTTGGAAAATAAGTTGACTCCCCCTCTTCTTTGTGGCAGCCCCTCAAATTCTGGAAGACTGCTATCACGTCATCCCTAGTCCTTTCCCCCCCCCTCTAAACTAGCCATATCCAGTTCCTGCAAACTTTTTTTTCTCTAGACTGGCCAAACCCAAACCCTGCAACCTTTCTTCCTGTGTTTTAGTCTCCAGGCCTTTAATCCTTTTCGTTGCTCTTCTCTGCTCTTTTGCTGAAGACTCAACATTTGTTTTTGTGACGTGATGACCAGAACTGGATGCAGGATTCCAAGTGTGGTTTTACTAAGGTTTTATAAAGCAATACTAGTATTTCAAGTGGTTTTGATTCTATGCTTCTGCTTATACATCTCATTTGACGAAATGATTTCATTTCTGTGTTCCTGTTTTTGTATACTCTCTTTAAAGGTCAAAGGGTTTTTACAGGACAAAGAAGCCTGTTATATATCCAGCAGTGTTTAGGGACTGACAATGATGAGACACCAAAACAGGAATAAAAATATTGCTTGGAGAAATCTGCGGTACCAGTTTATTGCTGGCTGTTGCCCAAGACCACTAATAACAAAATAACAGAGTTGGGAGGGATCTTGAAGGTCTTCTAGTCCAACCCAATGCTCAGGCAGAAAACCTTATACCATTTCAGATAAATGGTTGTCCAGTCTTAAAAGCCTCCGGTGTTGGAGCACCCACACCTTCTGGAGGCAACTCATTCCAGTTGTTCTAATGTCAAGAAATTTCTCTGCTTCTCTCCTTGATTAGTTTCCATCAGCTGCTTCTTCTCCTGTTTTGGAAAATAGCTTGACTCCCTCTTCTCTGTTGGCTGCCCCTCAGATACTGGAAGACTGCTTTCATGTCACCCCTAGTCCTTCTCTTCATTAAACTAGACAGACCCAGTTCCAGCAACCGTTCTTTATATGTTTTAGCCCCCTCATCATCTTTGTTGCTCTTTTCTGCACTCTTTCTAGAGTCCCAACATTTTTTATATCATGGTGACCAAACCTGGATGTGGTATTCCAGGTGTGGTCTTACCAAGGACTTATAGAATGCTATTGACAGTTCAGGTGATTTCGAGTCTATCTTTCAAGGTTGACTCAGCCTTCCATCCTTCCGAGGTAGGTAAAATGAGGACCCAGATTGTTGGAGGCAATTAAGCTGACTTTGTAATAATGCCGCTTGGGGTGTGTGTGAAAGCCCTAATAAGCAGGCATATCCATAGAATGAAGGCTACTGCTGAAGCTTGTAAGCCGCCCTGAGTCTTCGGAGAAGGGCGGGATATAAATGGAATTAAAATAAAATTAATAAATAAATCTCTCTGTTAATACAGCCCAGGACTATAGATCCTATAATAGACCCTATAGATTCTGTAATTACAGTTAATCCTCAAATTATGGCTATAGTAGAGCTTGACCATCACGGTCATAACTTGGGATGGTAGTAAAACAGGTTGGGTTATGATTTTATGACCATTTTTTGTGGTAGTTAGGCAAATCAGCGGCTCTAAATGAACCAACGGTTTTTCTTGGGTGACGTTTTGCTGAAAATCAGAAATAAATGCTGGGTTTTTTTAACAAAATTGTCATAAAACGTGGTTATGTGACTGCAGGAAGCTGCAAGTAGCCATGAGTGCTTTCACATGACCGTGGGGGCAACTGTCAGAACTTTGAATCTGGGTCATAAGTACCCCCCAAGGTAGGTCATAAGTACCCCCCAAGGTAGGTCACATCCAGCTAGACTGGATGTGAAAAACAAAACAAAATTGTCACAATCTAATGATATTGGTGTCCTTGTTAAAATCAGACATGGCCATTTTTTAAACAATAATTTGATGAGATTCTGTATGTTACTAGTCCCCAGTGGTGCTGCCTTGCCCAGCTACAAGGTGTTTAATTCTTAAAACTCAGGTGATACTTAAGAGTTCCATAAAGTGGTATTATTTCTCACACACACACACTTTATGGCTAATATTCCCGGCCTATATGATTCCAATTTAAGGGAATTGCAAATGTGTGGGCATAGTATGATTCTGAATATCTCTCTTGATGTATTTATAAGGCTCTCCGTTCCATTTCCCGCACACTCAGGCACTTAAAATATTTTCTTTCTGGGAATTTGGTGGGTTCAATATCCTGAACTATCTGGATTTAATAATATTGCTTCATTTGAGCCAGAAGGATTCTTAAAAAAACAAGAATTAAGGATTTTCTCAGTCCAGTCTTAAAATAGGGAAGGGGGAAGCCAGGGCATAAATTATTAAAGTAAAATTCTTGTTGTTTTGTTTTGTGTTCTATGTATTTTGTTCTTTTTTTTTTCCTTGGGACATACGTTATGTTGAACAGAATACACAGGTAGTCCTCAACTTACAACAGTTCATTTAGTGACTGTTCGAAGTTTACAACAGCACTAAAAAAAACCTGACTTATAACCATTTTTCATACTTACGTAGCATCTCCATGATCACAAGATTTACATTCGGATGCTTGACAACTGATTTACATTTTTGACAGTTGCTGTGTTCCCGGAGTCATATTTTTGAGACCTGGTAAGCAAAGTCAATGAAGAAGTCAGATTCACTTAACAACCTTGTTACTAATTTAACAACTGCAGTGATTCGCTTAACAAACGTGGCAAAAAAAAGATCATAAAATGGGGCAAAAGTCGCTTAACAAATTTCTCATTTAACAACATAAATTTTGGGGTCAGTTGTGGTCATAAGTTGAGAACTACCTGCACATGAGGGGCTGCTACGTTTTTGTGTTTTTCTGACATTCAACATTTTCTTAACCATTCATCATTTTGATCTTACGTTGGGGGGAAAATTGTGACAATTGTCCGATTTGGACCTTATTTTTTGCCTCCCACTGAATTTATTAACCAAGCCGCTTGAGTCTAAACCTGCTTGGATCTCTGTAAAATTATTTTTTTGTGATTGGCCATAACCAGGTGGAATTTTGTCAGTTACTGATAATGCTCTCTCAGATGATTCCTGGGATCGCCAATTCAGTCACAGTTGTTAAATGAATCACTGCAGTTTGTTAAGTTAATAATATGGTTATTAAGTGAATCAGGTTTGCCCATTAACTTTGTTTGTCAGAAGGTTGCAAAAGGGGATTATGTGACCTGCAACAGTCACAAATACGAGTCAGTTGCCAAGCATCCAAATTTTGATCACGTGACCATGGGGATGCTGCAACAGCCGTAAGTATAAAAAACTTTTTTTCCAGTCCCATTTTTCATTGCTGTTGCAATTTCGAACAGTCACTAAATGAATTGTGAATCGAGGACTAGCTATGCCATTGAAATCCTTTACAGTCCATACAAAAGAAATGTGGTTCCAGGTATTTGTTTAACAAGCCATAAATAATTTAATTATGACTATATTGGTTTTCACCAATTGTTATGTTTAGCATGGACATTCCTAACATCTTGGAGGTGTTCCTTTTTTTCTCTCTGTTTAGCCACCAGCTAAATACCTCTTGCCAGAAATGACAATATCTGATTACGGGAAGAAATGTGTGGTCATTGATCTTGATGAAACATTAGTGCATAGCTCCTTTAAGGTACGTATGCTGTTCCATATTTCTTGTAACTTTTTGATAAATACATGAAAGAACACAGGAATATCTTCTTATTAAATGTCCTTTCTAGATCCTAAAATGTCTTTGCTGTCATGGTAACCTCATTCATGAATGACCATGATATGTAGTGGTTTATAGCCATATATATCCCTAAGACCGCCTCAAAACATGTTGCTTTCCGTTAATCAAATGAAACAAATGTTAAGAATCTAGGCAATAGGTATGCTTGCGGTAATTCCCAAGGAGTAGTAACAGCGTTTGTTATGTGGGAAATTTGGATGTAGTACTTCACTCTCTATAAAATATTACAAGTATTTATTTCCTTATTTCCTGAAACATTTAATTCCTGCCAGTTACAATTCTTATTGAAATAATACTTTTCTTGAACTAATTTCTTTGCAATAGTGTAATGTAATGTATGAATCTGATCAACCAACGGTTGAGACAGAGTTTAAATAAGTAAGAAAATAAATTTATTATATGGAATTAATTTAACTACAAATAGTTCTTGCTTATCAACAGTAATTGGGATCAGGAATTCTGTCACTAAGTGAGGTGATCGTAAAGTGCAACAGTTTTGCTAGGCAAATCCAACATGGTTTATATCATCACAATCACTTAATTGCCATGACATTTGCAACTTCCTTCCCCATTGATTTTGCTTGTCAGAAGCTGGCAATGAAGGTCGTAAATGGCAGTCACATGACCACACGACATAGCATTGTCATAATTGCACACCAGTTGCTAAGCATCTGAATTGTGATCATGTGACCTTGGGAACTATGACGGCCACAACTGTGAGGACTGGCTGCCCTCATAGAGAAGAGAAGAGCAACAAAGATGATTAGGGGACTGGAGGCTAAAATTATAAAGAAAGGCTGCCGGCATTGGGTATGTCCAGTTTAATGAAAAGAAGGGCCAGGGGTGACATGACAACAGTCTTCCAATTTTTGAGGGGCTGCTACAAAGAAGGGGGGGGTCAACCTCTTCTCCAAACCACTTGAAGACAGGACAAGAAGCAAAGGATGAAAGCTAATTTATTTTATTTTTATTTTATTTTAATTCCATTTATATCCCGCCCTTCTCCGAAGACTCAGGGCGGCTTACAAGCTTAGCAGTAGCCTTCATTCTATGTATATGCCTGCTTGTTAGGGCTTTCACACACACACACCAAGCGGCATTATTACAAAGTCAGCTTAATTGCCCCCAACAATCTGGGTCCTCATTTTACCCACCTCGGAAGGATGGAAGGCTGAGTCAACCTTGAGCCTGGTGGGACTCGAACCTGCACTGATTGCAGGCAGCTGGTGTTACTTAAGGAGGCATTAGCCCACTGCTCCACCAAGGCTCCATCAAGGAGAGAAGCAACCTAGATATAAAGAGAAACTTCCTGAGTGATAAAAATTAATCAATGGAACGGCTTGCCTCCAGAAGTTGTGGGTCACTGGAAGCTTTCAAGAAGAGATTGGACTTGTCTCAAATTGTGACTTGCCACTTGTCTCAAATTGTGTAGGGTCTCCTGCGTGAGCAGGGAGTTGGACTAGGTCTGTAAGCTCCCTTTCAATGCTGATATTCTATTATGTTAAGTCCCCCCTCCTTCAATGCTGTTACGACATTGAATGATTTCTAAATAAATGGATGTCAGACAAGGAGTATACCTGTATGGCAGGATAATAAGTTGCCAAGATGCAAATCCTATCAAGTTGTATATCATGGCTTATAAGGAGGTGAAAAACAGTATGCCCCCACCCTTTAAATTTTCTGAATGTTTGCAAGTCTTTGGTAATATCGTCACAGCTTCATGTATGTCCTACTGATACATAATGGGAATCTGCATTTACAGTAGATTAATCAAATGCCAGATGAAACAAAGTCATCTAACCTGTAATGTTCCAGTGTGAAAAAGGAATTGCTCCTCAATTCAGTTAAAGACATTACAGGTAATCCTCAGTTTATGACCACAATGGAGCCCCAGATTTCTGTTGCTAAGTGAGACATTCGTTAAGTGAGTTTTGCCCTGTTTTACGGCCTTTCTTGCCACAGTTTTTAGTGAACCACTGCGGTTGTTAAAGTTAGTAACACGGCTGTTAAGTGAATCAGGCTTCCCCGTTGACTTTGCTTGTCAAGAGGTTACAAAAGGGAATCACATGACCCCGAGACTGAGGATTACATGATCCAGGCTGGCTGAGGAATTCTGGGAGTTGTAGTCCACAAGTCTTAAAGTTGCCAAGTTTGCTTTTAGACTTTATTAAAGATGCAGTCTTGAAAGAATGACGGCCTTCTGCAAATCACCTCAGGAACACAGCAGAAAACCAGAGAAGACTCACAACAAACAGAACCAGGACAATATTTGGCCTCTCTTCAGATGCTTCAGGTTCATAGCTTCTCCATCAGAAAAGCCCTGGGGTACCATTCAGCTTGGTCTTTGCTGATGACAGGTGAAAGATGTCAATATTCTGAATCACCAAGAGATCCTCTGCTTCTTAGTGGTTGAATCCAAAGCCTCTTTGAGCTCTGAAGACTTCATGTGTATCCAGATCAGGGGTCTTCAAACTTGGCAACTTCAAGACTTGTGGACTTCAACTCCCAGAATTCCTCAGCCGGCTGGCTGAGGAATTCTGGGAATTGAAGTCCACAAGTCTTAAAGTTGCCAAGTTTGAAGACCCTTGATCCAGATAGTCCTCGACTTTACGCAGTTCATTTAGCAACCGTTCAGAGTTACAAAGGCACTCAAAAAATTGGCCTAGGACCGCTTTTCACAGTTACAACCTTTGCAGCTCCATGTGATCAAAATTCAGATGCTTGGCGAATTAGTTCATTCTTGTGACTGTTGCGGTGTCCCAGGGTCACGTGATCCCCTTTTGCGACCTTTGGACATGCAAAGTTAATGGGGAAGCCATGTTGCTAACTTATCAGCTGCAGTGATTTGCTTAACTGGGGCAAGAAATGGGGCAAAAAGCAAAAATGTTTCACTTAACAACAGAAATTTTGGACTCAACTGTGGTTGTAAATCAAGGACTACCTGTAATATGATCTTCTAGGAGGCCTCAAGCCTGATCTGATATAATTACATCTCATGTTCTATTTAATCAAATCATTAGCATCTATTTTTTACCTATTTTTTTTTACCTTTTTGAGCTGAACTCGCCTCCTGGGTATTTTATGCAATCAGAATAGACCTGGAAGGGATCTTCTAGTCCACAGGTCTGCAACCCGCGGCTCCGGAGTCACATGCGGCTCTTTCAGCCGTCTCCTGCGGCTCCCAGTCCTCTGCCATGTGCAGTCCAAAAAAAAAAGTGGGACTAAAAAAGTTCAACCAATCAATTCAAATATGCAGGGTAGGTGCATATCTCGCCTTGGCTCCACTCTTCAGTCAAACCCTGTTCTGCGCATGTACGCGCATGCGCAAACATTTTTTGCGGCTCCCAGTTTTTCCTTTTGTGAGGGAACCGGTTCCGAGTAGCTCTTTCACTGTTTCAGGTTGCTGACCCCTGCTCTAGTCCAACCCCCTGCTCAGGCAGAAGATCCTATACCATTTCAGACAAATGGCTGTCCAGTCTTTTCTTAAAAACCTCCAGTGATGAAGCACCTACAATGTCTGAAGGCACCTTCTGTTCCACTGGTTGATTGTCCTCCCTGTCAGGAAGTTTCTCCTTAGTTCCAGGTTGCTTCTCTCCTTGATCAGTTTCCAACCATTGTTTCTCGTCCTGCCCTCTGGGGCTTTGGAGAATAGGTTGACCCCCTCCTCCTCATGGCAGCCCCTCAAATACTATCATGTCCGCCCTAGTCCTTCTTTTCACTAGACTAGTCATACCCAATTCCTGCAACTGTTCTTCCTATGTTTTAGTCTCCAGGCCTTTAATCATCTTAGTTGCTCTTCTTTGCACTTTTTTTTTCAAAGTCCTGCGGCTTTCTTGAAAACAATACAGAAATGCTTTGCCTTTGTTTCCCTCCATTTTTTAAAAGCTTCCCAGTCTAGCCTGCAGCCTGGAACCCCCTCGAAATCTCTCACCCCAGTTCTAATCAGACCCTGCATATTTTTTGAGCAAGGTCAGCCTAGTAGTGCGGTCTGGTGAGAGGTCTTGATAGTACATATATTAACTACTAAGGAGACGATATTGCAGCCTCCTCTGGTCACATGATCCTCATTTAATGACCTGCATGGTCCTAACTTAACAACAGCAGCTAAGACTGCCGGAACTGTCATTGCTACCGGTACGTAGTGTAGTCATGTGGGGTTATTTCAACTCATGTCATTTAATGACATAGTTTCCCATCTCAGTATTGTTAAATGAGGACCCCAAGCCAAGACTGTTCTGAAACAGCTTTAAGGCCTGGTCTTCCATAGAGAGATCCTTTGGTCTAGTGATAAGGCACCAGGCTAGAAAGCGGGAGATTGGGAGTTCTAGTTCCGCCTTAGGCACGAAAGCCGGGTACGGGACTTTGGTCCAATCAGCAGGAGAGGGCGAGTTCTAGTCCCGCCTTAGGCATGAAAGCCAGCAGGGTGACTCTGGGCCAATCAGCAGGAGACCGGGAGTTCTACTCCTGCCTTAACCGTGAAAGCCTACTGGGTGACCTTGGGCCAATCACTCTCTCTCTCTCTCAGCCCAGCCCACCTCAAAGGATTGTTGTGGCCAAAAGAGAAGGAAAGAAGGTGTGTTGGGTATGTTTGCCACCCGGAGTTTTTTGTGAACATAATAAAGGCAGGATTCTACTAAATAAGTTAGACATTTCTTCAGATTTTGGATAGCGAAAGAACATGTCTGTGGGTGAAACCAATCAGAGAGCAGGGAATACTTTAGGTTTTCTTCTCTTCCACCTTTACTTCTTAAGACAAGGAAAAAATATGAAAATGACATTCTCCTGTTGTACTCTCAAATGTGTTGCGAACCATTCTTGCTGCGTGCGTTTCTATGCAAATACAGATAGTCCTTGACTTAAAACAGTTCGTTTAGTGACTGTTCTAAGTTATAGAGGCATTGAAAAAAAGTGACTTGTGACCGTTTTTCACACTGGCAACCATGGCAGCATCCCTCTGGTCATGAGATCCAAATTCAGATGCTTGACAACTGGCCCGTATTTATGACGGCCGCAGTTTCCCGGATATCACGTGATCCCCTTTTGCGACTTTCTGACAAGCAAAGTCAATGGGGGGGAAATCCTGATTCACTTAACAGCCATGTGACGTAACTTAGCAACTGCAGTGATTCACTTAACAACGGTGGCAAGAAAGGTCAGAAAATGGGGCAAACCCCACTTGATTTGTGCTTAGATTGTAAGCCGCCCTGAGTCTTTGGGAAGGGCGGGATATAAATGGGATTAAATAAATAACAACTGTCTCGCTTAGCAACAGAAATCAGTGGTGTTCGTAAGTCGAGGACTACCTACACCAGCCTGGGAAATAAGGAAAAGACGTTAACCCCGAGCAGATCCATTAGCTCACATTGAACTGAAGGCTGGAGTCTTTCTCTTGACTCCAGGATTTCTTATAGCAAATAATCGCTTTTTTCCTAGCAACCGGTTCTGTTGGGAGTTATGGGATGTGCCTTTCCTCAGTTTATTCAGAGAAAGCGGGGGGGGGGGGGAATCCCTTCTGCTTGAGAGAAGGCACAGCATGCTCCACCTTTTAATAACACCTTCTTTGTTGGGTTTTTTTTTTAAAAAAAGCATTTTGCTTAGGTGTTATGACTATATTATAGAAATCTGCCAAATACATCTTTAGCAAAACGTTGGAATGCATCTCTCAGATATATGAACAGAGTAATCCTAATCTCTTTGGTAAGTGTAAAAGGAGCTATCTCTGCAGGTTGTTACCTGAAGCAGTGTTTTCCAACCTTAGGAACTTGAAGATGCGTGGACTTCAACTCCCAGAATTCCCCAGCCAGGGAATTGAAGTACACGCATCTTCAAGTTCCTAAGGTTGGGAAACGCTGACCTGAAGTATGCAGATTAATGCCTTGTGGGCCGTGTTATGATTTTGGTAAGTTTCTCTAGACTCTGCAGACTAGAAATCATTCTTTTTTTTTAAAGATAATTCTGTTTTCGCTTTTCTAGCCAATTAGCAATGCTGATTTCATTGTTCCAGTTGAAATTGATGGAACTATACATCAGGTAAGAAGTACTATTTGCATTTTTATATGGGGGTGGCGAATTGCTTTGCACCTGTCTAGAATTTGTTGAGGTTAGCTTGGCAAAGAATGAAGTTTTGGAGTTAATGGGCAGGTTAGAATGAGCGAGTTTTCGGGATGGCAGAGTTTCAACTTGAAAGCCATTTTCAGTTCAAATGGCTGAACTGTGTCAGTAAGATTGTAAAAGGGGTTGCTTAAACCAGTAACAATGATTGGTTCAAAAGGATATTTTGCTGCCTCGTCTTGTTGTCATAATCTTATTCAGATGAGGGTACATAAAACTATGATCAACTCTGAACAGTCGTACATGATTTTAATAAGCGATGATGTTTTGCATTTAATCCTCTCTTTTTCTAAAGGACAGCATTCTTGGTATGTCTTTCCAGGACGGGCTATGACCAGGTTCAAGTAATCCAGGATAGGCTGTGTGCACTCTTAATGGCCTATCCTTGAGTACTTGCACTGGGATGTAGCCACAACGCAATAAAGAAGATGCTTGAAAGTCCAAGTCTACATGTCGTCTTCTTACTTTTCCAAAAAAGACGCCCTGCTGCTAAAGATATATCTCAAGAGTGGAATGGAATGGAACGGAATAGAAAATAGAACAAAAAATAGAATAGAATAGAATAGAATAGAATAGAATAGAATAGAATAGAATAGAATAGAATAGAATAGAATAGAATAGAATAGAATAGAAAATAGAATAGAATAGAAGAATAGAATAGAATAGAATAGAATAGAATAGAATAGAATAGAATAGAAAATAGAATAGAATAATAGAATAGAATAGAATAGAATAGAATAGAATAGAATAGAATAGAATAGAATAGAATACAGTAGAAGAATAGAATAGAATAGAATAGAATAGAATAGAATAGAATAGAATAGAATAGAATAGAATAGAATAGAATAGAATAGAGCTGGAAGGGGCCTTGGAGGTCTTCTAGTCCAGCCCCCTGCTCAAACAGTAGGACCTATACCATCTCAGACAAGTGACTGTCCAGCCTCTTTTTAAAAACTTCCAGTGATGGAGCGAGCGCCCACAAATTCTGGAGGCAAGCTGTTCCACTGGTTAATTGTTCTCAATGTTAGGAAGTTCCTCCTTAATTCCAGGTTGCTTCTCTCCTTCATTAGTTTCCATCCATTGTTTCTCGTCCTGCCCTCTGGTGCTTTGGAGAATAGTTTGACACCCCCCCCCCTCTACTTTGTGGCAGCCCCTCAAATACTGGAATACTTCTATCATGTCACCCCTAGTTCTTCTTTTCTTTAGACTAGCCAAACCCAATTCCTGCAGAGTAGATTACCTCCAATTCAGAAAGTCAGTTAAACACATTCAAAACCAAACTATGTGTTGACACAATACCTATAATGTTTGTCTTCTTCTTTTGTTGTACCTCTACCTTAAGTCAGAACATGTAGTCCTTGACATACAGGTATTTCTTTGGTGACCGTTTGAAGTTATAACAGCATTGTGTATGACCTTTTTCATACTTAATAAGACTGTGGCAGCATCCCCATGGTTACCTGATCAAAATTCAGACACTTCACAACTGATGTGTTTAGGATAGTTGCAGTGTCCCAGGTTCGTGTGATCACCATTTGTAATCTTCCCAACCAGCTTCCAACAAACATTCTCATTGTGGGAAGCTGGATTTGCTAAATGACATAGGATTCAGCTTAAAAAGCTGCTCCCAAAAAAAGTGGGAACAAAATGGGCAAAAGTTACTCAACAACTGCCTTGCCTAACAACAAAAAGTTTGGGCTCCATTGAGATTGTAAGTTGAGGACCTCCTGTATTTATTTCCATATCTAATAATTATGTAAGAGGAATAACATTTCTTGAGTTAGTACGGATACGTTTTATTGCATTAACTATAATTATTTGCTGAAGTATTTTAGCTACAGTGCAATAATTAATAATAATAATAATAATAATAATAATAATAATAATAATAATAATAATAATAATAATAAAGTTGGAAGGGACCTCGGAGGTCATCTAGTCCAACCCCCTGCTCAGGCAGGAAACCCTATACCATTTCGGACAAATAGCTGTCCAGTCTCTTCTTAAAAACTTCCAGTGATGAAGCACCCACAGCTTCTGGAGGCAAGCTGTTCCACTGATTAATTGTTCTAACTGTCAGGAAGCTTCTCCTTAGTTCTAGGTTGCTTCTCTATCAATAGCTATTTAATAGTAAAAGCTATGAAAATCCATTCACAAATCCGGGATTTTTCCATTTTGAAAATGAAACAAAATGAAATAGGAGCTTATTTTCACTTTCAGAACAAAGTCTTCCTCTTTTTGAAGGCTAGAAAAAGAGAGCATTGTGAACCCATTCATTCTTTTTGCAGAGGAATAAAATTTCTTCAAATTAGTATGATAGATTAATAATTTTAAAATTACGTCCTTTTTAAGTTTACACTGTCTTTTCCTGAAGCATCTCGCTGATTTATACAGGACCCACTAGCTAGGTAACGATCCAGCGGGACTTCCCTTCGCCTCTCCTATTTATCGAAATACAAATTAATCCTGCAAGGATGGTGATCTTCAGCTGCTTGCGCACATCCTTCAATCTCAGCGGCTGCCTTTCTTTCTTTACCCTTCAGGTTTATGTGTTAAAACGGCCACACGTGGACAAATTTCTTCAAAGAATGGGAGCCCTCTATGAATGTGTGCTATTCACAGCCAGCCTAGCAAAAGTAAGTTGTGCAATTGGCGTGCCTCTTATTCTCACAATTTTGCTTCATTTCAGGACTTCCAAAGTTGGACACAGCACCCTGTCACTAGGGTTAATTTTGTAATATTGGCCAGGCTGTCCAGCATCCCTGAAGAGAAACGAGCATTTGGTGAACAATAACAATTCAGTTTTTCTTCCTTTACCCAAATCTCCTACAAAGGAAAGTTGGGTCAGTGGTTTTTTGTTGTTTTTTTGGGGGGCGGGCATGTCATATCAAATAAGGAGAAAATAATTATCTTCATCTCCCTCCCACCCCTTTTTTCTTCTGCTTTCTTTATCTGGCAACGTGTACTTTTGTCTGCTAATGTGTGGGTAAGTGTTTCCATGGTAACCGTATCACATATGGGCTCGTCTCATAACTTAGCCTTCCTGGATTGCTCCTGATGCCAATATAGGGAGGCTTTTTTTAGTTACCATGGTTATGTGAGGGTAGAGAGAAAACTAGCTTATTATATAATGTACTATCCTTAAACTGGGACAATTTAAGCAGATCCCGCTGCATGGTTGGCTCGATTTATGGGCAATTAATAGTAGAGTCTTCAAGCAGGTCAAAACGTACACAGCAAACTCCAAAAATAAAAAAATAAAAAATCAACAAGAATGCAAATTCTGCTGACGTTATCTGTGTTTGTGAGCTTGGGATGTTCCTAACCAGGAAAGAAGGGAACCAATACTTCATTGTGCCCTTGAATTAGAAGTCGTAGTGCTTATAGTGAACTCCACCATAAATGTTTAATCTTGTAGCCTGATAGCAGTAAAGTTCAGTCTGCTTTTCTAGAGGATAGAATCATTATTGTGCACGCTTGATAGCAGTGGAGAAATTGGGAAGGTGCGGGTGTCTCTGTATTAACCCGTGGAATAGAATGTTCTCACAAATAAGTTGACAAGTGACCCTTGTTTGCAAGAGAAGCTTCCATGCAAGGCTGCTTCATCAAAATCATTGCTATTCTGGATAAAAAAAATTATAAGCAATGCTATACCTGTGCCCATTTGCAGAATAGATCACCAGCTAGGCGAAGCACCTGTGCAGGCATCAATAGATCACTTTCTGAACAGCTAGAAGAAACTTTGCAGAATGCCTTTTTTTACAAATCTCTTGTCTAGATATGATATCAGTGTGTTCAGTTCACACCAGGAGTGGTGCTGGCAGAGGACCCAGGTTCAAGTATTTCAAGCGGCAACAGAACCCCAAACTTCAGCAGTAAAGCAGCTTTAATACTCTGCCAAAAGTATTGGCTTCCTTTTTCTAGTTCTTCAGAAGGAAGACTAAAAAAATCAAGACAAGTTCATTAGCCTGGTGGTCAAAAAAAATAACCAGGCTTGCAGACGCTTATAACCAATTCAATAATCCTTGGCTCTCAGCAATTGCGTTTTTCAAAAGTATCTAGAAATGACTTCCGTGCTCAAAGAACACTAAATAATTACGATCAAACATTTTATCTAAGAAGGTTTGTGAGATACAGTGAGGTGCCTTATGCAGAAGTTAACTGCTTAGTTGTTTTCTTGTTCTAAAGCAGGGGTCTTCAAACTTGGCCCTTCTATGACTTGTGGACTTCAACTCCCAGGATTCCACAGCCAGCGTGCCTGGCTGAGGAATTCTGGGAGTTGAAGTACACAAGTCATAAAAGGGCCAAGTTGGAAGACACCTGTTCTAAAGCCAGAGTGTGTGGGGCGGGGTGTCTTTCCTTGTCAATTGACAGTTCTGGTGATTAAACACTGAATCTCTTAATACCCATTCCTAGCCGTACCACAAGTTGTTCTTCAGAAAAAAATATTGTGGGAAATTTTCCTAATCCCCTATCTCTTGAAAAACTATAGGCCTGCTTATTCTGTTTAATAATTTACACAGGCAGTCCTTGACTTACAAGTGTTCCAACGACTGTTCATAGTTATAGTGACACTTAAAAAAAAAGTGACTTAGGTAGCATCCCCACTTGATGAAAATTTGGGTGCTTGGCAACCAGCATGTATTTAGGATAGTTGTAATGTTCCGGATTCATCTGATCGCCATTTGCAACTTTCCCAGCTGGCTTCTGACAAAAATAAGGATCAATAGTGAAGAGAAGGTTGATTCTCTTAATGGCCACATGATTCACTTAACAAATGCAATGGTTCACTTAACAGTCGTGGCACAAAAGGTCATAAAATCGGGCATTTAACAACCATTTTGCTTAGCTGCGGAAATTCTGGTCATACGTCAAGGACTACCTGTATCTATATTCTCTTGTCAACAACAGCTGTTAGTAGAAAGTCATTCTTTTACATTTTAAATCTCTTTCATAATCAAATGTGCAGTTTATGGAGCTGGCCCTGCATAATATACCTTAAATCAGGGGGTCCCAACCCTGAGGGTGCGAGATGATATTCCATGGGGTGCAAAAACTTGGGTTTTCAAAATTATAGTGTATATGCACAATTCATTGCCATTATTTTGAACTTTTGTAAGGGGTGTGAGAATATATCAGAAGCGTTCTAGGGTGCGGGGTATAGAAAAGGTTGGGAGCCCTGCCTTAAATATACTATGGATACAGAGATTTTAATGATGTGGCTTCGTGCTAACAGACCACAGTTTTGCTGTTTGCAGTCCTCTGAAACTCTTCATTTTACACTGAATCATAAAAGTCTTCTTAAACAGCCACAAGTTTATGGCAGAAATTGAGATTACTTAATCCTGAATTTATTGGAGTCTCTTTTGGCACTTGGTCCCAGGGAGACCTCTGATCCTAAGCTCGAACCATTTCCACCAGACAAAAAAGGACATTTTAACCCAATGTCTGCAATCATTTTTGATTTCTGGAAGTTTTATAGCACATCCTAGGAAAGCACTTAGCCTCATTGTCATGGTGATTTTATCTTTATTTCTTCTCTTCATTGGGGCTTATTTAATATTTGTATTAAAAATACATTTAGTATTCACAGGGAGAGAAACATTCTCTATTTCTTAACCATAACCCCTTCTCTTTTATAAAAAAAAATATATATACAAAGTATGCAGATCCGGTGGCAGATTTGTTGGATCGTTGGGGTGTGTTTAAGGCGCGACTCTTCCGGGAATCCTGTGTTTTCCACAGAGGAAATTATGTGAAAGATCTTAGCCGGCTTGGGCGAGAATTGAGCAAAGTCATCATTGTAGACAATTCTCCTGCATCTTACATCTTCCATCCTGAAAATGCAGTAAGTAGCTTTGCTCTCAATTTTGTTGTTGTTCAGTTGTTAAGTTGTGTCCAAGTCTTCGCAACCCCACAGACCACAGCATGCCAAGCCACCCTGTTCTCCATTGTCTTCACATTAACCTGTGAAGTGTTAGTACCACTTTATAAGGCCTTGGTAAGGCCACACTTGCGATACTGCATCCAGTTTTGGTCGCCACAATGTAAAAAAGATGTTGAGACTCTAGAAAGAGTGCAGAGAAGAGCAACAAAGATGATTAGAGGATTGGAGGCTAAAACATACAAGGAACAGTTGCTGGAATTGGGTATGTCTAGTTTAATGAAGAGAAGGACGAGGGGGGACATGATAGCAGCCTTCCATTATCTCAGGGGCTGCCCCAAAGAAGAGGCAGTCAAGCTGTTCTCCAAAACACCTGAAGGCAGGACAAGAAGCAACGGATGGAAACTAGTCAAGCAGAGAAGCAACCTGGAACTAAGGAGAAACTTCCTGACAGTTAGAACAATTAATCAGTGGAACAGCTTGCCACCAGAAGTGGTGAATGCTCCAACACTGGAAGTTTTTAAGAGGAGACTGGACAGCCATTTGTCCGAAATGGAATAGGGTTTCCTGCCTGAGCAGGGGGTTGGACTAGATGACCTCCAAGTTCCCTTCCAAGTCTGTGATTCTGTTATTCTATTCTGTCTCCTGGAGTTTCCCCAAATTTGTGTTCCTTGCGTGGATGACGCTAGCTGTCTCATCCTCTGCCGTACCTTCTTCTGCCTTCCATCTTTCCCAGCATCAGGGTCTTCTCCAAGGAGTCCCCACTGAAAGTCCCCTTCCTTTTAATTAACACATTTATTTTTAATTTATCCTTTCCTTTTTAAATTTTGTACACTCTTTTTATATTTTAATATTTTATTTGTACGCGGCACAGAGCCCTTCTGTGACAGAGAGGGGTTGTTTCAGTGTTTAATAAAATGAAGCCTAAAATGCCAAATTATGTATGAGAAAATCTAGTGGGGCTTGGTAGAGTCTCCCACCCTGAAAGAAGCAGCTCTCTAGAAAGGGACAGAAATAAGATAATGATGTTACCTAGTTGGGTAATGAAACCTCTGCAAGCAAACAACCCAACTGAACAAGATTCGTCTATGGTTAAGGCATCAGGTTACAAAGCAGGAGATGTGAGTTCTAGTCCCACCTTAGGCATGAAAGCCAGGTGAACGACTGGGCCAATCACCAGGAGACAATGAGTTCTAGTCCCGCCTTAGGGATGAAAGCCAGCTAGGTAACTTTGGGCCAATCACCAGGAGATGGTGAGTTCTAGTCCCGCCTTAGGGATGAAAGCCAGCTAGGTAACTTTGGGCCAATCACCAGGAGACAATGAGTTCTAGTCCCGCCTTAGGGATGAAAGCCAGCTAGGTAACTTTGGGCCAATCACCAGGAGACGGTGAGTTCTAGTTCCGCCTTAGGCACGAAAGCCAGCTGGTTGATTGTGGGCCAGGCCCTCTCTCTCAGTCCAACCCACCTTTTTAATAATAATAAAGTTGGAAAGGACTTTGGAGGTCATCTAGTTCAACCCCCTGCTCAGGCAGGAAACCCTATACCATTTCAAGCAAATGGCTGTCCAGTCTCCTCTTAAAAACCTCCAGTGTTGGAGCATTCACCACTTCTGGAGGCAGGTTGTTCCACTGATTAATTGTTCTCAATGTCAGGAAATTCCTCCTTAGTTCCAGGTTGCTTCTCTCCTTGATTAGTTTCACAGGGTTGCTGTTGTGATAACACTAGGAGGAGGAAGGTGTACTGGATATGTTTGCCACCTTGAATTATTTGTAAAAATAATAAAGATGGGATAGATATAAATGAATAAAAAACACAAAGCGATCTGCTTGAATAAATGCGAATGGACCCCTTGACTTTGCCTGGAACTTCATGACTGGAGCTACTGTGTGTGAAAGACTTTCTGCTTGCCTTCCTATGCATTTTGTCCTCGACATGCAACCACAACTAAGTCCAGGTTTTCCACCGTTAAACAATCGTTAAGTGAGTTTTACCCCCTTTTTATCACCTTTCCTTGCCACAGGTGTCGAATGAACTACCGCAGTTGTTACATTAGTAGCACGGTTGTTAAGTGAATCTGGCTTTCCTCATTGACTTTGCTTTTCATAAGGTCACAAAAGGGGACCCCGTGACCCCAGGACATTGTAGCTGTCATAAATAGGAGCCAGTTGCCAAGCGTCTGAATTTTGACCACCTAACCACGGGGATGCTGCAACGGTCGTAAGTGCGAAAAACAAGTCGTGAGTCACTTTTTTCAGTGCGGTTGCAACTCCCAACCTTCACTAAACGAATGGCTGTAAGTCCAGGATTCCCCACGCCACGTTCAGATGGGCTTGTATCAGTCAATCGGTCTTTTCCTAAGGAATTCCTTGCAGGTTCAAGGAACCTAGAACTGCAGGATTATTATTTTATGAATAACAATGTTAGATATTGGGGTGGTTTTTTTATTTCTTTCTTTCAGGTGCCTGTTCAGTCCTGGTTTGATGACATGACAGACACAGAATTGTTAGACCTTATTCCTTTCTTCGAAGGACTAAGCCAAGAGGAGGAAGTCTACACCATGCTCCATCAGCTGTGCAGCAGGTAGCCTTTTCAACGCCAGTCCTCGTGGCTTTACCGCAAACCCCCTTGAAGCATCTTACTGAGGCTGCTCTGGATGTTTCTGATCTTCCTCTGCCAGGAAAGACAATCCCGACTCAGCGTTTCTAAATCACGGGGGGTTGACCTAACGCCCTAAGGTGACCAGACTACTTTTTAAAACAAAAATCAAGGAAGAGAACATAAAAGAAATAGAAGCTATTTTGAATGGGACTTTTAACGCATTTCATAAACGGACGCGTTTTACAAATTCTGCTTTTTTTTTCTTAAAACATGCCAAAAAAAAAGAAGAAGGAAAAAAAAAGAAAGCTTGGTGTTATCTTCAAACAGTCAAAGACATCCTCCCTTCCTAACTCATCCTGCTATGCAGAGTGTTTTTCCCACCCCACCCTGCTTCTTAGAGCAGTTGACCTGTCTCTGAACTTAATTTCTTCCAGGATGAAGTGCCTTTTTGAATGTTGTTTTAAGATTTTAAAAAAAAAATATCACTTTTTGTATAAGGGGTATTTCCAAAATCTTTTAGTCTTGTATTGTTTAAATGCTTGAAGAAGAAGAAAAAAAAAGAGTTGGGAGACTTTTTATAGAGCAACATATAAACTATGGAATCAAAGGAGAAATTTGGGGAAGCTTGTGGATTCCGCTCTCCTAGTTAACTGTCCTTTTTAAACAAAAAAAAAAAACAACCCAATGGCTATATTTTGTACCACATTTGAAGCTGCGTACCAATCGGTAGAAGTAAATGGGATAATATCCAGAGTGGAGATACAGCTCCCTTACTGATTTGGATAAGGTTTTGCACTTAGATTAGGGCATTTCTGCATTATTATTATTTTTTTAAAAAAAAAAATTATGGCATTCGGCAAAATGGAATGGGGGAAATGCCCATCTCTTGCCAGTCCTTCTTCCCTTCAAGAAGAATCTTTGATTGTGTTTGCTAACGCGCAACTGCCTGGTGTTTCTGATGTCAGGGATGAAACAGAGAGAAAGCATAGAAGACAACGAGTGTATTTATTAAGTGTGAGATATTTATAGTGAGCCGTTTCAAACGATGGGCTAAAGTCCCGGGGGGGGCGGAGGGGGGAAGGAAGTTTTTTTCCCATAATCCTCCTTCCTTTCAATGGCCTTTGTGCGAGACCACTTCCCTTTATTATTATTTTTTTAAAGTTGTGCCCTGTGTTTTGTTTGTTTCCCCTCTTGACTGCTGCTACGGAAGGCTCACCAAATGGAACTTTTAACTTTGGCTGTTATACTGTTCCTTGCCGCTGTGCCTGTGCTACTGGAATTTCAAAAGACCTTTACGTACTTAAGTTTCTGGCCAGATGTAGTCACGTGTTAAATCAGTTAATTATTATTATTATTTAATTTGGGGTTGCCATCAGAGCTTCCACGGTGGAATTTTTTCCCCCCCTTCATGCTTCTCCCATTTTAAAAAAAAAAGAAAGAAAAGTTAAATAGGGATGTTTTGTTCTATGCTTTAATTCTACGATGGAACATTTGATGTTGATTTTTCTTAGCCACTTTCTAACCTGAGCTAGGGTTTGGTGCATGGAGATCCTTAGAACTGGACGTTCATTTGGGGAAAATTGGGTTGTCTTGAGTGAAAAGCCTTTAGTATTTTTATTTGGCATGTGCTTATTCCTTAGTATAGAACAGACACGTCAAACACAAGGCCCGGGGGCCGGATCCGGCCCGCGAAGTGGTTTCATGTGGCCCGCGAAGCCATCCTGGAAACAGTGAGGGAACGGCCCCCACTGCCTTGGCCCTGGCCCAGAGACCCTCCTCCTGCCAGAGACCCTCAGATCTGTCCCACTCCTGCCCAGGCCCCCATAGGCACCCTTGATGCCAGCCATGTAGAGCTGGCCACGCCCACCCAGTAGGCCATACGCACTCCAGCCACGCCCACCCAGCAGGCCACGCCCACCCAGGCCACACCCACCCGCCCCCCTGAGGGCAACCGCAATGCTGATGCGGCCCTCAGTGAAATTGAGTTTGACACCCCTGCTCTAGAACAAGGTTTGATTTTCTCCAAAAACCATAAACCTGTTAAGTACATTGGACCGAGAGAAACCACAATTACAGCACACCCATTTATATATTTTATTTTATTTTTTGTTTTCTTGGTCAAGATTGTGAAATCATTCTCTGTTCTTTAGATGTATGCTTTTTTTGCTTTTTTTAATCCTTGGAGGGAAACATTGCGATAAACATCAAGGATGTTGGTCTTCCATACAAATATGTTTTTCTCTCTTTTGTGGACCTCTTGAATCCAAAAGAGGGTGCACGTCAGTCCTATTTTTCCATCCTCCTTGTATATTCACTTTTATTCTTTTTTTTTTAACACCAACTGAAGTCCTTTGAAATGCTCAAATTAGCCATAGTGGACAAGAACTGTCTTCAAAAAAAATTTGGTGCTTATCCCAGTTTTTTTTTTAAAAAAAAAAAACAAAACCTCAGAGGCTAAAATTGCAGGTTCTTGCTCCTTGCCTTTGCCCAATTTTAGTTGAATTTGTTAAAAGGGTCAAAAAAAAAAGAAAAAGAGAAAATCCGTTAACAAGCAGATGGGCCCGTTGATTCGGTGTGAACATTCAGGCCAATATCCCTAGGCAGAAAACGGGATCAGAGGCACAGTAAAACAAAAAGCCAAAAATTAGGCTTGCGACTCCCTCAAAGGGACTTTTAATCAGTGCTTGGCAAGCTCTAACCAGTATTGTATAAGCAGGATAGTCCTATATGAACCCCCAAAGAATTGCCTTTGCACATATCTTCATCTGGCTGATTGAAGGTCCTTCTTTTAATCGTACCTTTTGTCCGCCAAGAATCTGATTTATAGAGAATAATAACCTCTGGAGTGTCTGGTGATTTTATTTGCCTTTTCTTTCCTTCTTTCTTTTGTTTGAAGTTTTATTTGAATGCTGGTTACGTCCATGAAACTTAACTTTAGTCACATCTTTAATTTGGACTTTTGACTTGAAAAATAGTGAAGCATTTATACTGCCAAAGCGTGTTCTCTAAGCAGTGTTTTGTTTTTGTTTTTCCACTGTGCGTTCTGGCTTTCTGAGCCACGAATGCAGACTGCAGGGAAAGGAATTCAGGTTGTAAGGGGGGGCAAATACGATGGGAACGGTTGAAGTTAAGTTGAAGAAAAATGGCAGTGTTTTTTTCTGGCTTGTCTTGAATCTTTTGATCTTCCCAACAACCAGTTTCCATCCTATCTTGCCCTTTCTAATACGATGTGTGTCTTTGACAGTTTTACGCGATCTTTTTTGTGCATAACGCAGGCCATTTTGTTTGATGTTCACTTTTTTATATCCCTCTATCCGGTTGCCTTAAATGTCTTCGAATGAATGTTGATGACGAAAAAGTGTTTTGTATCGTGGTGGGAATCCCACATCCAGCAGGCAATAGAACTTCTGGTGGGGGGGTCCCAATTCCGATAAATTCTGGGATGAGGAAATGGATCGTTTTTGGGGTTTTTTTTGGAAAATCATGGTTACAACAGTTTTCCTGGCTTGAACACAATTTCAGGAAGTTACTTGTGGAAGTCTGAAGAAAATCTGTTTTAAAATTTAGGCATTACTTCTGTTTGTGCGGGATTTTCTGAGACAGTACATTTTGGGGAATTATCTTATGAAGCATCTTAACAGCCATATTCAAGGTTCTTAAGAATTCCTCAGAACCGTTTCCTGATCCGTGATCTGTCGCATGTATGGAGAAGAAAATCAGCTATTGTCCACTTCAGTAAGCCAGGGCTTTTCAACCTTTTCACCCATTGTACCACTTTTAGGATAGGGCAACATCCGAGTACCACCAGTCGCCTAGCAAGGGGTCAAAAACTTGATGACCAAAAAAGGAAAAAAGTGATGAAGTAGAGATAGTCCTCGACTTACAACAGTTCACTTAGTGACTGTTCAAAGTTACAATGGCACTGAAAAAAGTTCCCCCCAAGCTACAGCCGAGCAAGACACCTGCCCGCCCGCCTGGTGGCGCTCTTCCTCCTGTCCGAGGTTTTCATTGTTGTGGGCATTTCTGTTGAGGATTGGCAGCGGGGCTGGGTGTGTGTGTGTGTTTGGTTTTTATTTTCCCCCCCATCTGCTGGGTGGTTGCAGCAGGTTTTGGTCACTTCACATGACCCTGGGACACTGTGACCGTCATAAATATGAATCAGTTGCCAAGCATCTGAATGTAAATAACAAGACCCTGGAGATGCTGCAACATTCCAGCTGATCGGCGCTTCTTCTGGGCTCAGCGGAAGCGCCGGGATCAGCGCTGAGCTCCAGCTGGAGCCTGGCCCTGATCCCGGCGCTTCCGCTGAGCCCTGACAGCCCTGCAGCTCCAGCCGTCTCTCACTCAGGCTTGTGCGGTGCTGCCACCGGTTCAGCTCATTCCCCTCCCCCGCTACCACTTTTCTAGGATGGCCGCATACCACCAGGCAGGTGCCAATGTACCACAGGTGGTACCTGTACCACTGGTTGAAAAGCCCTGTAGTAAGCCATTCAACTTCCAATCAGTTATATCCAAACAGTTTTAACACAAGGCAGAGGATACCTTGTATGCAATGTGCAATCCTGCATTGCTGTAAACTAGAATTCTGTTGACATCTGCACAATTTTCAGAAACACACTGACCAGCTGCATTTGCCCTGGGTTGAACGCACCATGTTGGCTTCTTGTAGAAAGGTTAGCCAAGATGGTGCTCCTGATTGGAAGGGAATGAGTCAATGACATCTACCACGTTCTTCAGTGTAGCTGAATGGTGGCATTTTGAATATCTGAATGCAAGAAGCCCAGGGAGCAGATGGGGGCGAAGTCAAAAAAGCCGATAGTGCAAGTGGAAAAGAGGGCGGGGCTTCAGCCCTTACGGTTGCAGCCATCTTTAATCCACGAACCCTGTTCCAGAGCCCTGAATTCTAGCTTCTGCTTGACTTGATTTTTTTTGTTAAAAAAACTATTATTACTCATCCCGTGAAATGAAATTTAACAGAATCATGGCCGTCAATAAAATATTTCTGAAAATCCTGCCCCCCCCCCGTGGATATGTGACTTTGCATATTCAGCTGCAAGTTTGATTTGCTTTTAATGCTCACAAGTGAATATGCCAAGCCAAAACTTTGCAGTGATGTGTACATATTTCAATCTTGTATCATTACTTGTTTTGAAGTCTTGCCTCTTGAGAAGTTCTGTTGTCAGTTGTATGTTGGGAGATTTTTTTTGTCGGTGTGTGTGTGTGTGTTTGTGGGGTGATTTAGAAACGGTCATGATGCAATACCAGCACTTGAAGTTCCTAGAGTATAAAATTCCCTACCCCTACCCCCAGTGCTTTTTTTGTAAAAGAAAAAGGTGCCGGAACTCACACATGTCATACAACCCGCCTTGCCTACCCTACAAGGTTCCATCCAAAAAAGGTGCCGGAACTCCGTTCTGAGCGTTCTATGACAAAAAAAGCCCTGCCTACCCACCACCCCCTTTTCTTCCCTTCATTTCTCTTCCCTCCAGTTTTCTTTGCACTCATAAGCAGCCTATGGATTCATTGGGTAGCAAGAGAGAATTGTGTCCGCTCAGTCTTTCCTCTTGCTTGAAAAAAATTACTCAGGTCTTTCCACAGTGAGTAACTTACACAGCGGTTGAAAGAAGAAATGAGAGGCCTGACACTGCTTCTTTTCTGAACACTGTCAGCTCTGCAGAATTGTTACTTCCATTATGTATTTCATTGTACTTAGTGTAATTCACTAACCTTCTAATTTTGATCTCAAGTTGGGAAGCAGAATACCAATAAATATCCACAATCCACAACTGGAAAGGGGGGGGGGGAGGGAGGGAAACAATCAAGAAAATAAGGCATGGTCCCTTCTTGCTCAACTTTTTGTACTGTAACTTAAAAAAAATACAGCAAGGAAAGCTTTTAATTGCCAAATCACTCCACCTCAAGAGTTGTTAATTTGTGGTGTGTGCAGTCTCTAGTCCTGGCATCATTGATGAACTAGAATGAAAATGTGCAAAATCCGATCTCAAAAACCCTGGAAATATCAGTGTAAAAAAAGTCTGTAGTCTATATATATATATATATTTTCCAAAATTAAAAAAATGCTATATAGATCTGTTTTTAAAAAATAATAAAACCAAACCGCACAGTCGTATTGTAAATCGAATGTTTTTGCCTCTGATTTAAAGGTGCTGCAACAATTACTTTGGGAAAGCAAATTGGGATTGAAAAAAATGGCTTGAAATCCTATCAGCTACCTATGCAAAATAAATAAAAGCTGTCTATTTTTTTTCCTATTTTATTTCTGGGAAATATGAAAAGATCATCAGCAATGGTTGAACCGTTTGTTAATCTAATAAAGGAACTGTTTACACACTTCCCTGCGTTGAACAATGCCACAGTTCTTGAAATAAACAGATTTAACCATGGGTGGATTTGGGGAAGGAAGCAAAGCATTGATAAAAAGGGTTAATGGGAGTGGGGGGTATTGAGGTTTTTTTACTGTGGAAAATTAAAAGATTTTTTTAAAATAGAATTTGGACAGTTGTGCATGGGGGCACAGAAAGGAAACATGCAATTTTGAAGAAAAAAAACCCAACAATTTCCTCTTTAAAAGAGGAAAACAGTTTACCACTGATTACAGATCAGAGTTTCTCCAAACTGGGCCACTTCCTAATGTGTGGAACTTCAATTCCCAGAATTCTCTGCAAAGGGACATAGGCTGAAGAATTGTGGGAGATAAAATCTGCCTGCGTCCAGAAAGCACTTAGGCTGTTTTAAATTCTGCCACATGTTTCCTGAACAACTTGGCACCCAGAAGTAGACCAAGTCAGCAGTTACTGATTTTTAGACAATGTTAATCATTATCCCCTAAAAGGACAACAATTTTGTCCAAAATGTCCCTTATTTAAGCAAAACAGTGTCTTAACAAAAGATCTGTTGGAGTAGCGCCCTTTGAATGAGTGCTTAGATTAATTTAGGATGTGTTAAGTAGCGTTCTAAAAAAGTCAGCTTTCCAAAGGGATTGTGAATAAAAACATTGAAAACAAAAAGACATACAGTATATTCTTAATTTGCATGGAATTTTTCATTCAAATATGATTTCATCCTGTAAAAGGATCCTCTAAAATTTGCATCCACCAGAGAATGAGCATTGCAATGAAATGGACCTATGTCTGTCTGTCTGTCTGTCTGTCTGTCTGTCTGTCTATCTATCTATCTATCTATCTATCTATCTATCTATCTATCTATCTATCTATCTATCTATCTATCTATCTATCTATCTAATCAATCCAGAAAACTATATCCCAATATGTTAATTTAGAGCAGGAGTCTCCAAACTTGACAACTTTAAGACTTGTGGACTTCAATTCCCAGGATTCCTCAGCCAGCAATGCTGGCTGGGGAATTCTGGGAGTTGAAGTCCACAAGTGGATTCTTGAGATCACTAAAATGCTCACTATTGTACACATTTTTGAGGCCACAAGATGGCAGAGTCGAGCAAGTAATTTTTGACCAGGAAATGCAACATCAGTGAGTTAAAACAGAATGAATCCCACTGGATCAGCACTCGTCTTAAGTCCATTTTCCAGCCATTGCTAAGCCTATTATATGATGACCTCCCTGCACATATATCACCGTGTAGAGTCTACAGTTTTCTAGCGAAGTATTTGCCTTTAACCTACTCTTTCTGCAACCTCTGATTTTGGAAGCACTAATAACAGAGAAGAATACCAGGAAATAGCAAAGCTTGCCCTGGCACATAATTTCAAATTTTAACAGAAATGTAATTAATGCCTATTCTACCATGCAATGTTTCAAAGACAGCCTGGCGTTGGGACTTTTTCCTGTTTTTTGCACTGTATTCCCTGTATCAGTGAGATGGGCTTGCATATAAATTTAATAATAAAATCAAAAAATATTTTTATTGCAATATATTCTGCCTGCAACATTTTGGTGGCTTCCTGTACAAATATTTTCATGTACTACTTTTAGTCTTGGAGTGGCCTTGGGTATTTAATAGAATCAGGTAAAAGAAATAGGTGGCACTGAGAGACAGAATCATGGCTGGAAGGGACCCTGGAGGTCTTCTAGTCCAACCCCCTACAATAGGCCAGACTCCTTATAGCTCCAAATTCAGTTCGATTTTAATTCCATTTTACAACTAGTCCTTGACTTACAATCATTTGATTAGTGACCATTTAAAGTTACATCAATTAAAAAACATGACTGTTTTTCACACAACTGTTGCAGCATCCCCACGGTCATGTGATCAAAATTCAGATGTTGGCAACTGTCTCATATTTATGACGGTTTCAATGTCCCAGGGTCACGTGATCCACTCTTGTGACCTTCTGACAAGCAGAGCCAATGGGGAGAGAGCCAGATTCACTTAACAACTATGTTACAAATTTAACAACTGCAGTGATTTACTTAACCACAAGAAAATCGTTAAATGGGACCAAACTCCCTTAACAACTATCTTGCTTAGCAATTGAAATTTTGGGTTGTCATATGTCAAAGACGACCTGTAATTACGTTCACTTTTAAGGATCAAGACAGCACCCGATCTCAGAATGTATGCCTTTATAAGGTTTATAACGTCTTTATACTACAAGATCTGATTGTAGAATATGCAACCCATACAACTATCAAAAACTGGCAAGGCTTGTTAAATTGGTTGAACATCAGAACTTTATTTTATTTTTAATCTCATTGATTATGTCAAGTCAACTTGCTGTGACAACTCTCTTAAGATTTGATCAGCCCCAAAGTTGGTCTTTCAGGTGCTCCAGCAGTTCCCCCAATGCCACTATGATTGGGTTATCTTCCTCGCTCTTCACCATCTTCCATTTCTTTCCACCTTTTCCATAATTACAGACTTCTCCAGAAAACTGGCACTTTACATAACATGTCCAAACCACTGGTCATAAGTTCCTTTGGATGAGAAAATCTGAATCGATTTATTCTGTCGATCTACTTGTTTGTTTTCTTGGCCGTCCATGGTATTCCCAAGAGTCTTCTCCAACATCTGAGTCTAAAAAGTCTTTCCATCGTACTTCTTCAAAGACCAAAGTTTACTTCCGTTGAGTGTTGCAGGGGGAAACCACTGCAACAGATCTCTGGACAATCTTTTGGATTGTTTAAGGATGTTTCAGATGCTGGTTAGGGAATTCAGAGAGTCAGGTTTGAGAAACGCTGCTCTGGAGAGAGAATATGTTTGTACCTACCCAATTTATGTTTAATCCCATCTGATTCATCAGCTGGATTAGAATATTGTGTCAGCTGTACCGCTCAAGCCTAGGAACTGAAGTTGACTTACCGTATTTTCCGGCGTATAAGACGACTTTTTAACCCATGAAAATCATCTCAAAAGTCAGGGGTCGTCTTATACCCGGGTCGTCTTATATGCCAGAAAATACGGTAAACTCATTCTCAAAATAATAGAAAAGGCTTTCTTTAATTATCTCTTTTTATCCCAGTATTTGCAGCTCGAATAGTTTGCTAGCTGCCCTCTTTTCAGCTAGTTGTAGGGCTGGTTCACTCCTGAGCATAATTCTTTTGTTAAATGCCATGTTTCCTTTCCCACCCTATTTGTAAATACATATACCAGGAAGCAGTTCTCCAACCAAATCTGTAGCAAAAACCTGGCATGATTTTTGTAAAAGTTCCTGCCAAGGTTTTTTTTTTCCCTCCTTCTTCTCTTTCCACCCTCCATTGATTTGTAAATATTTCCTGTACAGATTTTAATAAGCCACCACCCCAGAAGGACAAACAGGTAAATCTGCAATTCTAGCCTACTGGAACAATTCCAAGGTTTATAATGATGTGCATTGTCCTTAATTGTGAGAGAGCTGGCCACAACCAGCATCATACAATAAAAGATTAGCTCTGGCATGAGAATCCATTTTACCTTTAACCTTCTCCAGATGCCAATCGTGGGCTGAATGAAGAATGGAAACAGATGTGAAGTAATTACAATAGCGCTTAGACTCATATACTGCTTCACAGTGCTTTGCAGCCCTCTTTGAGGGGTTTACAGAATCAGCCTGTTGTCCCATAACAATCCTTATTTTACCGACCTTGGATGGATAGAAGGCTGAGTCAACCTTGAGCCGGTCAAGATCAAACTGCTGGCAATGGGCAGAGTCAGCCCGCAATACTGCTTTCTCACCAATGCGACACCACGAATCTCAACCTGAGAGATTTTTCAATAGGGTTATGCAGATAGTCCTCGACTTACGACTCAACTGAGTCCAAAATTTCTGTTGCTAAGCAAGACATTTGTTAAGTGAGTTTTGCTCTCTTCATGATCTTTCTTGCCACAGTTGTTGAGAGAATCACTGAAGTTGTTAATTTAGCAACACGGTTGTTAAGTGAATCTGGTTTTCCTTTTGACTTCGCTGGTCAGGAGTTCGCAAAAAGCGATCACATAAGCTCAAGACACGGCTGGCTCGGGAATTCTGGGAGTTGAAGTCCACAAGTCATAAAAGAGCCAAGGTTGCCTACCCCTAGCTTAGGCCTAGGCCGCTTTATGACTTGTGGACTTCAACTCCCAGAATTCCTGAGCTAGCCACGCGAAGGGGAAAGAGGTTTCCAAGCTGAGCCATGCTGGCTCAGGAATTCTGGGAGTTGAAGTCCATGAGTCATAAAAGAGCCAAGGTTGCCTAACCCTGGCCTAGACGTATCCAATTCCTGCAACCGGTCTTCATAGCTTCCAGTCTTCTAATTATCTTTGTGGGTGGTCTGTCAGAAATTTGAATGGTCGCTAAGCGACCGATTGAAAGTTGAGGACTACCTGAACTTCTGCACATGACACCAAGATATGAACAGGAGAGCAACTGTGACAGGTGCCCTCACCTATCTGGAAGACCTCAAGTTGGGGTAAAAGTTGATAGGTAATTTTAAGCAAGGGCTGTGTGCTTCTCTTCATGCATGATCAGGCAATGTGGGTCCACTCAGGAGCCCTTGAATGAAACAAGGTCATCTATTGAAATGTCTAAGAAGGACATTTTCTCTGCCATAGCTGGAAGAGCATCTTCACCAAGATCCAGATGGCTCCCACCTTGATCACACTTAAGAAGTTTTTGAAAACCTGGTGGTTCCCTCAAGGTCAGGGATATAATTGGGTCCTGAGCTCCTGTTTTTTATAGACAGACATCCACGCATGCGCTGAGAGCCACCTTGGTGTAAGTGGCTAGGCGTCAGGATAAAAACTGGGAGTCAGTGAGTTCTAGTCCTGCCTTAGGCGTGGAAGCCAGCTGGGTAATTTTAGGCCAATCACCAGGAGATGATGAGTTTTAGTGATGTATTTAAGCCTGAAAGCCAGCTGGGTGATTTTGGGCCCTGTCACCAGGAGATGGAGAATTCTAGCCACGCTTTAGGCACGGAAGACTGCTGGGTGACCTTGGGCCAGTCACTTCCTCTCGGCCCCAGGATGGAAGCAATGCCAAGCCCCTCCTGAAAAACCTTGCCCAGAAAACTGCAAGGGCTTCTGCAGTCTCCGAGATCTAGAATCATAGCCTGCCCAGAATGGATTTTCAGACAGGCAGCATATAAAGGTAATAAATCAGGGGTGTCAAACTCAATTTCATTGAGGGCCGCATCAGCATTGCGGTTGCCCGCGGGGGGACAGGGGTGGTGGCCAGGGTGGGCGTGGCCTACTGGGTGGGCGTGGCTAGAGTGCGTATGGCCTACTGGGTGGGCGTGGCCAGCTCTACATCGTTGGCATCAAGGGTGCCTATGGGGGCCTGGGCAGGAGTGGGACAGATCTGAGGGTCTCTGGCAGAAGGAGGGTCTCTGGGCCAGGGCCAAGGCAGTGGGGGCCGTTCCCTCACTGTTTCCAGGATGGCTTCGCAGGCCACATGAAACCACTTCGCGGGCCGGATCCAGCCCCCGGGCCTTGTGTTTGACACGTCTGTAATAAATAAACAAACTGGGGAAAAAATAAATAAAATTTTAAAAACCGCTTTCCTGTTTTATGCCTTTTCAATATTGTAAGCCACCCAGGTCCTTATTGGAGCTGGCTGGGTGGATTCTAAATCTTATACATAAATAAAATTGAGAAATATTGTCTTTTTCCCACCAGTAGGCTGATAGAGATAGAAGAGATGGGGGGGGGGAAGGAGTGAAAAAGGGAAGGGGAAGAAAGGGGGAAGGGAGATCAGTTTGAATATCTTGCCCAACTCTAAAACCCCAAACCTTAAATTAGACCCTTGAAATATCCTTCAAGATGCTAAATTATAATGTGTCAGCAGCCAGGAGTTGAAGACCTCCATGCAGAGAATTATATTTGGGGAAGGAGAGAGAGATGGGGAGGGAGAGAAGGAGAGAGAGAGAATAATAGAGAGAGAGTTTGTGTGTGTTCTGGAAAATAGCAACAATTCTGACGAAAGCGCTGAACTAGAAAGCATTAGGCTGTGAGTTCCAGTCTTGCCAAGACTTTGAGCCGATCACCAGGAGACGGTGAGTTCTAGTCCTGCCTTTGGCATGAAACCAATCATCCAGCTGGGTTCCTTGGGGCCACTTACTGTTCTCTTAAGAATGATCCACTTAGTGACCACAGCCAAAAAAAGTTGTAAAATCAGGCCAGTCACATAACTGACCTGTTTCACAACCATCACAATTATGACGGGCAGGCTCCATTGCAGTTGTAAGTCATGAACTATCTATAATTCTCCTCTCTGCCCCATAGGAAATAATACACAACTTGATTTCCAATATCTCTCCTGCACAGTATTGTCATGGAGAAAATCTATCTATCCCTCTCTTTCTTTCCATCCATCCATCCATCCATCCATCCATTATCTATCTATCTATCATCTATCTATCTATCTATCTATCTATCTATCTATCTATCTATCTATCTATCTATCTATCTATCTACCTACCTACCTACCTACCTACCTATCTATCTATCTATCTATCTATCTATCTATCTATCTATCTATCTATCTATCTATCTATCTATCTATCTATCTATCTACCTATCCATCCATCTATCTACCTACCTACCTACCTACTTACCTACCTATCTATGAAAATAGAAAATCTATCCATGGGGTGAAATAATCAAGGAGAGAAGCAACCCGGAATTAAGGAGAAACTTCCTAGCAGTGAGAACTATTAACCAGCGGAACAACTCGCCTCCAGAAATTGTAGGTGCTCCATCACTGGAGATTTTTAAGAAAGACTGGACAGGCACCTATCTGAAAGGGTATAGGATCTCCTGCTCAGGTAAGGGGTTGGACTAGAAGACCTCCAAGGTCCCTTCCAGCTCTATTCTGATTAAGTAGGAGTCGTAAATGATTTGATGGCATACGATCAATCAATCACTCAATCAATCCTACATTGAAATGTCAACAGGATCACTTTTTCCAATCTGATCTCCATCCTTCACTTCTTACAATCTGGTGTATAGGCCAGGTGTGTTAACAGAAAATTTCATGCCTCCGGTGTCTGTTTGATGTTGGAGGCATCTGTGCATCACAGATAAATATTTTTCTCTGTTACAACCATTGACAGGAAGAAATACAGGTAGTCCTCGACTTACGACCACAATTGGACCCCACATTTATGTCACTAAGTGAGAAATTACTTAAGTGAGTTTTGTCCCACTTCACAACTTCTATTGCCACACTTGTTAAGTGAATCACTGCAGTTCATACGTGTTCTGTACCAGCCTGCTACCGGCCCTGCAGAAAAGGCAGGGACAACCCCTTTACAACCGGCAAGAGGCTGGAATTAACGCCTGCCAAATTTATAGCTACAAAAACAAACAAGACACGAACCAAGAAACAGGAGCTTTAAGAAACATGAACCATCCGAGCGGTTGCCTTCAGCAAACCAGCCCTCCCACACATTCCCCTTATATAGAGTTCAGGGCGTGGCTTCTCTCTGCCTCCTTCCGAGGAGCCCCATTGCCTTCCTCTGTTTACTCCTAATTGACTGCCTCCTGCGTCGGGCGTCCTTGAACAGGGCCAGCTGTGGGTCATCTTCATCCACGCTGTCAGGCTCACACAGCTGGGTCTCCGTGGTGACCAAGTGGGAGGGGCCTGCCTGAGGGCTCTCATCAGCAAGATCTTCAACACCCCCCTCCTCCTCTGAGTCGTCCGACCCAACTGCCGAACCCACAGGCTGACCCTGAATCACAACAATACGTTAGTGATATATAAGTGAATTCAGCTCCCCCATTGCCTTTGCTTGTCAGAAGGTCACAAAAGAGATCACATGACTCAAGAACACTGCAACCGTCATAAATACGAATCAGTTGTCAAACAGCTGAATGTGAATCACATGACCATGGTGATACTGCAATGGTTGAAAAGTGTGAAAAATGGTCATAAGTCACTTTTTTCTATGCTATTGTAACTTCAAACGGTCAGTAAACATACAACCTGTATGTTGTTTTTCCTGAAAATTGGTATTGTAGATACAGTACACTTTTTTTTGGAATTTTTGCCTTACTCCCATCAAGGAAAATAGGAGAGGGTTGGAATATTAGATGGGTTTATTGCCTTAAGTTGTTTCTAAAAATTAAAAAGGCGGGATATAAATGAAAAAAATAACTTAAAAAGGTAAAAATACACCATTTAAACATACACATGTGTACCCTCACCACATGAAAAATATTTTGAACTTGCCAAGTCCTAGATCAGGGGTGTCCAGCAAGCGTAACTTTAAGATTTGTGGACTTCAACTCCCAGAATTCTCCAGCCAGTCCACAGAACTCAAGGTGAGACAGTACTGACCTAAATATTTCTTTATGAGGCTGCTTTGTCTCTCAATATGGTATGCATGGGAGAAACAACTGCAAGCAGTCCTTGACTTACAAACACGGATTAACAGTTACGACACTGGAAAAAATTACTTATTGTTTTTCACACAACCGTTTGCAACATCCCCGTGGTCACATGATCAAAATTCGGAGGCTGAACAACTAGTTCATATTTATTTGTGGTTGCAGCGTCCTGGGATCATGTGATCCCCTTTTGCGAACTGAATATTTAATATTTAATAATAATAAAGTTGGAAGGGACCGTGGAGGTCATCTAGTCCAACCCCCTACTCAGGCAGGAAACCCTATACCATTCCAGACAAATGGCTGTCCGGTCTCTTCTTAAAAACTTCCAGTGTTGGAGCATTCACAGCTTCTGGAGGCAGGTTGTTCCACTGGTTAATTGTTCTAACTGTCCGTTCTAGGTTGCTTCTCTCCTTGATGAGTTTCCATCCGTTGCTTCTTGTCCTGCCTTCAGGTGCTTTGGAGAATAGCTTGCCTCCTCAGAACCAAAGTCAACGGGGAAGCCAGATTCACTTAACAACCGTGTTACCAACAACCGCAGTGACTCCCTTAACAAGGATGGCCAGGAAGGTTGTAAAATGGGGCAAACCTCACTTAACAACTGTCTCACTTAGCAACAGAAATTATGGGCTCGGTTGTGGTCATATGTTGAGGACTACCTGTAGTCAGACCCTCTGGCCCAGTTTGGACACACTTCCAGGTTGGCCTGTTCGGACAAGTCGGGTCCTCCAGGTATACGTGGGAAGACGTTGCTCAATCTTTTCACCCCCTGCTACAGGCGCCGAATCCGGCAACGGCAAGCTCATTCCAGCTGCTTCGTCTAACTCTCCAGTGAGTTGCATTGGCAAAGCTGGGTGTGGTTGGTCAAGGGAGGTTTCCACGTTAGCAACCACCTTCCCTGCGACATGCCCCTTTTGTCAAAGATTACACAGCAGCTGATGCCAGCCAGAAACTCAAAAGGCAGCTTCCCCAGCGGTCTGGAGGCAGGACCTCACAGAAGCACAGAACAGTCTGGATTGTAAAGTAAGCTGAATTTCCTAGATCGTTTTTTTTTTTTTTTTGGACAAGGAAGAAAGCTTAACTTGGTTTGACTTTATTTAGGGATTGATTGGTTGATTTTGCTTAAGTGCCCGGATCATCAGCTACGTGGGAGAAAAATTGCACTCTTTTCTCTCTCTTAAAAAAGTAGCTCGGCTCAGGAATTAGGGGACTTTAACAGCCTCTCCCCCCCCCAAGGGGGTGTATGCATTGTGCTATCCAGGCAATTGAAATGGGACAAATGCAGTTTGTTTACAACTGGCTTTTCCTGTTGAATTTAGGATTGCCATGTTTTCTGGAGGCAATGCTCCTGTTTCCGACTGGAATTGGGGAAGCAACCCCTTTTCTCTTCCTAAGGGAAGGGATGGTTGGGCTTCCTTTAATTTTGCAAATAGTCTCTTGCTTGAAGGAGACAAAATTGCCTTCCAAAGCATTTGTACAGTGCAATAAAATGAAAATTGGGTTGACTGGTTTGTGGTTAGCTGTTGGGTATGAAGTGAGCTCCACTGATGGTTCAGCCTATTGTCAAACCCAGACAGCTGGATTAACTGAATAACTGAGTATGTTTCATTTATTTTATTTATTTATTTTATTTATTTATTTTAATTCCATTTATATCCCGCCCTTCTCCGAAGACTCAGGGCGGCTTACAAGCTTAGCAGTAGCCTTCATTCTATGTATATGCCTGCTTATTAGGGCTTTCACACACCCCCAAGCGGCATTATTACAAAGTCAGCTTAATTGCCCCCAACAATCTGGGTCCTCATTTTACCTACCTCGGAAGGATGGAAGGCTGAGTCAACCTTGAGCCTGGTGGGATGCGAACCTGCACTAATTGCAGGCAGCTGGTGTTACTTAAGGAGGCATTAGCCCACTGAAGTCCACCAATCATGATATGCAAACCATTTAATCATGATATGCAAACCTAAATTTAATTTTTTTCTTTCTTTCTTTCTTTCTTTCTTTCTTTCTTTCTTTCTTTCTTTCTTTCTTTCTTTCTTTCTTTTTTCTTTCTTTTTTCTTTCTTCTTTCTTTCTTTCTTTCTTTCTTTCTTTCTTTCTTTTTCTTTCTTCCTTCCCTCCCTCCCTCCCTCCTTCCTTTTTCTTTCTTTTTGCTTTTCTTTTTTGGTATTTGGGGAATGTTTTTTACAAGGTTTGAGGTGGGGTGCTTTTCCAACCCAGCATAGATACAATCTAGATTGGGCTTTTTGCTGGTGAATACAGTAAAAATTTCTCTGACTTTCACCTTATCTCTTGTCTCATTCAATGCAAATGACTCATTTTGACTTGTGGCAGGAGCTCAGTTTGATTCAGGTTCTGCAAGATTATTTATCTCAGATGTAAAGGAGAAGGAATGGTTCTTCGTTTCAATTTTGTTGTTATTCCTTAATTGCCCAACGGCGTATTACAGCTGAGTTTTCTTGGATCTTCCAATCACAGAAAATCGTTTAAGTGCAGAACTGCAATTCTAGCAGATCTACAACCAGCTTTTTTGATGCAGCTGTTTCTCCCTTACAAATCACATTAACACTTGAGAGGCAAATCAGCCTCATAAGGAAAAGTCTCAAGTTTACCTTTGTGATTTCCTGAATCAGTTTTCCCCAGTCCGGCACCCCCAAGGGGCACTGAGATCCCAAAATTATTGAAAATTGTAAGCAGTGGCTGGGAAATATGGAAAGCATCAGAACAGCTGTACTTGATTAAACAGAATCAAAAATCAAGGAGAGAAGCAACCTAGAACTAAGGAGAAACTTCCTGACGGTGAGGACAATTAACCAGTGGAACAACCTGCCTCCAGAAGCTGTGAATGCTCCAACAGTGGAAGCTTTGAAGAAGAAACTGGACAGCCATTTGTCTGAAATGGTACAGGGTTTCCTGCCTGAGCAGGGGGTTGGACTGGATGGCCTCCAAGGTCCCATCCAACTTTATCATCATCATCATAACAGACTTGGAAGGGACCTTGGAGGTCATCTAGTCCAAACCCCTGCTCAGGCAGGAAACCCTATACCATTTCAGACAAGCATCTGTCCAGTCTCTTCTTAAAAAACTCCAGTGATGGAGCACCCACAAACAAATTCTGATGACAAGCAGTTCCACTGGTTAATTGTCCTAACTGTCAGGAAATTTCTCCTTAATTCCAGGTTGCTTCTCTCCTTGATTAGTTTCCATCCGTTGCTTCTTGTCCTGCCTTCAGGGGCTTTGGTGAAGAGGTTGGCCCTCTTGTTTTTGTGGCAGCCCCTCAAATATTGGAAGACTGCTATTTAAGCCAGCACTAGCTGAGATCTACAGCTGCTTTATGCTAAAAAAAGGAAGTCAGGTGTATTTATTGTTAACAAAGCGAAAGGTCTTTTTGTTAAAGATAATATTGACTGAAGGCAAATGGAGCTGAGTTTTCCCGTCATGTCTTTAGGGCAGAGCTGAGCTGAGCACCTCTTGGTAAACTAAGCCTTCTGCTTTTTTTTTTTTTTTTGATCACCAGAAAATTCCCTGATGAAACTTTGTGTGACTCATATCAGGATCCAGGGTATATTTTTGGTTAGTTGAATATTTTTGCATGTGTTTTGTTGAAAGAAAAATCTTCATCAGGGTACAGTCCAAGCTGGGAATAAACAACATGGAGACTGCTTTAGAAAGAAGGTTGTAGTTCAGACATGTCAAACACAAGGCCCGGGGGCCGGATCCGGCCCGTGAAGTGGTTTCATGCGGCCTGCGAAGCCATCCTGGAAACAGTGAGGGAACGGCCCCCACTGCCTTGGCCCCGGCCCAGAGACCCTCCTTCTGCCAGAGACCCTCAGATCTGTCCCACTCCTGCCCAGGCCCCCATAGGCACCCTTGATGCCAACGATGTAGAGCTGGCCACGCCCACCCAGTAGGCCATATGCACTCTAGCCACGCCCACCCAGTAGGCCACGCCCACCCTGGCCACACCCACCCGGCCCCTGGAGGGCAACCGCAGTGCTGATGTGGCCCTCAATGAAATTGAATTTGACACCCCTGTTGTAGTTTATTGGAGAGGAGAGCCAGACAGAAAATTGGTTCTGGAAAAAACGGACCACAATGGAGCAGAGTGGTGGGCTTTTATACCTTTGGGGACTCTTGAGGTTGTTTCCTGTTCCTGTTTGAGGCTTTGTATTTCCTGTGTCATGTACTTGACCTGAGTGAGTGTGCCCCTTTGGCATTCGTGGGTTAATCCTATTATGTCAGAGTTTGGGTGGAGTATGTACATTTTAAGGGTCTTTGTCTTCCTAATCTCTTCAGTTTTTAGCTGGAAGGCTACAACCTTCCTGAATGGATTATTACATCTGCATTTCTAAAGCTGGTTTCTGTTGAGTTGTCTGACTGAGGACCGGCGGGGGTGGGTGGGTGGGAGAAGTTTCTGCCTTTTAAAAAATCTTCTCCATTATTCCTTTGGGGAAATATATTCTGCCTTTTAATATTCCCAAAAATATTTCTTTCTCTTGGGGGAGGGCCTGACTTCCCACACTTTGTTGTTGTTAGCTGCGAAGTCGTGTCCGACCCATCGTGACCCCATGGACAATGTTCCTCCAGGCCTTCCTGTCCTCCACCATCTTCTGGACTCCATTTAAGCTCACGCCTACTGCTTCAGGGACTCCATCCAGCCACCTCATTCTCTATCATCCCACAATTTAGAAGGAGCCGTAAATCAAGCCTGGGAAAACTCTGGCCCTGCAAACCACGGCCTAGATCAGGGGTCAGCAAGCTGAAACAGTGAAAGAGCCACTCGGAACCGGGTAGGCCCTAGATGGTCTTCTATGGTGGCTTCCATTTTTTCGTCTTCACATCTTGCTCCACTCCTGAGATTCAGCTGATCAGCAGCCTAAGAGTTGCCCTCCAGAAGGAAGGACCTTAATTTTTCATTCCTGTCCCATCTTTGCTTGTTGTAAAATAACTCAGGGGCCCCAGCTATCTATCGCACAGTATTCCCAACACCTCAAATCCTCTGCTTCCTACAGTGGGAATATCCAAAGTGTATTAGGCCTTATAGTATCCCTCTCTTTTGGGACGTCTCCTGTTTCATATATCTTGCTTCTACTCTGATCCTCCATCAGGGTCTTGTAGCGTATGTCAATATTTCAGCGATGTAACCATCTCTAAGGTCGGCATTTTCCCGGCAGAGTCTTCTACAATCTTTGTGGTCTTCCTTCAGAAGTCTTTCTCTGCAGCCCTCCGATAGTCCCCGACTTTCATCCTTGGTGAATGAAACTGCTCACTGCAGCCTTCTCCTTCTCTTTCTCTCTCTCTCTCTCTGGTTCTTCACGTCTTTGTAAGCAATGCCTCACACCAAAGACACCACCTTTCCTGGTCCAATAAATCAGAATAGAGCTAGAAGGGACCTTGGTGGTCTTCTAGTCCACCCCTCCGTTCAGGCAAGAGAAACTATACCATTCCAGACAAATAGTTGCTTCTCTACTTGATTCGTTTCCATCCAATTTAGTTTCTTGTTATGCCTTTTGGTGTTTTGGAAAATAAATTGACCCCTCCTCTTTGTGGCAGCCTCTGAAATACTGGAAGACCGCTATCGTGTCACCCTAAGTCCTTCTTTGCTCCAGATTAGCCAAACCCAAGTCCTGCAGCCGTTCTTCATTTGTTTTAGTCTCCAGGCCTTTAATCACCTTAGTTGCTCTTCTCTGCACTTTTCTCAAAGTCTCAACATCTTTTTTTTTGTAATGCTAAAATCCCACAGCATTGTTTTTTTTTCCTGACCGACGTTGAAGCAGGAATAGGGATGAAATGAGGGGCTGTTGTGGTGCACCATTTTTATGGAATTAGCTTGTGACAACTCTTAACCAGCATTTCCATCACATCTAACAAGCAGAGGCCCAGATTCTCAAGAGTGAAATCTGGCTTTGGTATTATTCTGCCAGAGGGAAGTTATTTGCAATGGCTGATCTGGCCTGTTTTGGCTGGTGCTGGCCAGACCCAGCTGAATTTTTCTTGCTTGGTTAAAAACGATTGCTCCCAGTTTCCTGGTCTTAACTCCAGGAAGAGGCCTTGCTAGAAACTTTCAGTAAAGTTTCCTAGTTACGGGTCCTGAAGAACTGAAAGATGCCCACCAGGAAGGATCCTTTAATCCAGTGTTTCTCTACTTTGGCAGGCTTAACATGGGTGGACTTCAACTCCCAGAATTCCTCAGCCAGCCACTCATCTTAAACCTGCCAAAGCTGAGAAATCTCAGGACAGTTCTCAACATGGCTGGCTGGAGGATTCTGGGAGTTGAAGTCCACCCATCTTAAAACTTTCCAGAGCTGAGAAACACAGCATTTAAAATTACGTATCTTCTTTCTAAATTATCCTTCTTCAGATGACTTCAACTACAGTTTACATCACGTCATGTGGGCAAGAGCTTATAGGTTCTGTAGTCCAACACTTCTGGGTAAAGAAAAGTCTATAGTCCCATTTCTGATTCAAATTTTGCTTCTGATCTTTAACTACTAAGGCTTTCTAACCCTACGTCACAGATTTTTCATCACGTGTGTCGGTCAAAGGTGTATATCTCCCTTTTCCTTATTCGTACTTTGAATTCATAATTTTGAAGGATTGTTCCTTATCCAAAAACTTGACAGGCCCTTGATGAATTCTGAGAACATTTGGAGTTACATAGACAAGTTATTTATTAATGGAGGGCCTTTCAATCACTGCGGTTTGGTAACCTCTGAAGTATTTATTTTTGCAGTGAGTGATCAAGTGATTCAGCATAAAAGAAAAGGTATTCAGCCACTTATTTGTCAGCACTGTTATATTATTTTTTTTAAAGTTGCAAATGCTAAACAGAGAAGCCAAATAAAAGAAGAGAATAAATCATATCGTTGCAGCTCCAATTTGTGATACCCCTTCGTCCCTAAAGATTACATTTGGGGAAATGATATAGACCTGGGTTGGTTTGTTTTATCCTGCCTTTTTTTTTAAAGAAATAACTCAAGATGGTGAACATATCTAATGCTCCTTCCTCTTCTTATTTTCCACACAACAACAACAACCCTGTGAGGTGGGTTGGGCCAAGAGACTGGCCCAACCTTTGTGCTTAAGGCGGGACTAGAACTCACTGTCACCTGATGATTGGCCCAAAAACACCCAGCTGGCTTTCATGCCGAAGGCGGGACTAGAACTCAGAGTCTCTTGGTGATTGGCCCAAAGTCACCTAGCCAATTTTCATGCCAGAGGCAGGACTTAGAACTCACTATCTCCTGGTTTCTAGACCAGCCCTTTAACCACGACTACACCAAACTGGCTTCCTACAACAAACTTTCTTAAGAGACCTCTACACCACGGGTGTCAAACTCGCAACGTCACGTGACATGTCATGACTCGTGACGTATCGTGACCTTTTTGCCATTGCCGGCAATGGGGTGGGCGCGGTTTCGCTATGATCATAGGATGTGGTTAAAAAAAGGCAATTTAGCAGCCACACCAAAGTGATCAATGCTCTTCACATTTTTGATACGTGATGCACATCATGTGTGATGTGCATAAAAAAACCAAATAACACGAGTAACAGAATAACAGAGTTGGAAGGGACCTTGGAGGTCATCTAGTCCAACCCCCTGCTCAGGCAGGAAACCCTATACCATTTCGGACAAATGGCCGTCCAGTCTCTTCTTAAAAACTTCCAGTGTTGGAGCATTCACCGCTTCTGGAGGCCGGTAGTTCCACTGGTTAATTGTTCTCACTGTCAGGAAGTTTCTCCTTAGTTCTAGGTTGCTTCTCTCCTTGACTAGTTTCCATCCATTGCTTCTTCTCCTGGTGCTGAATAGGTTGACCCCCCCTTCTTTGTGGCAGCCCCCCAAATACTGGAATATTTCCATCATATCTCTCCTGGTCCTTCTTTTCGTTAAACTCGCCTGCCATTTTGACTTTTTTTTGTCCCTCCCCTGATTTGGAGTTTTCTGGTTCCTGCCTGAAAAAGAGAGAAAGGTGAATGTCTGGAACCAATGAAGCAAAAAACCAGTTTTGTGTCTCAAGGCGAAGTTTTCCTCAAGAGGTTGGCATTTCAGCAAAGCCACAATAATCACCTTTTCTTTTCCTTTCAGCCACACCCCGTGCCTTACATTTCTTGTAGAGGTGTGTGTTTGTTTTGGGGGGGGTGAATTTTGGAGAGCTTTTAATTATGGCGAACATATTGTAAGCCCTCCACTTGGATTCCTATTTATTTCCTGCCTCGATACGCGGATGTGGTGCCAGTGTTTAACTATTATTACTCTTGATATTATTATCCCAATGTGGTATTTATAGCTGCCACTTCCTATGCAGTTGCCTATCAAAAGAGCTGACAGTTAAAACAGATCCATGCAGACTTAGAATACAATAGCAGAAAAAAAACATTAAACATTAAAAAAAAAGAATTTTCACACAAAATTTCCCCCGCCCAAAAAAGTAGATTGTGTTTTTCTGTTTAAACTTCTCATTTAGGGAGGAGACGAGGACCCAGTCTCTTCTTAAAAACCTCCAGTGTTGGAGCATTCACAGCTTCTGGAGACAAGGAGTTCCACTGGTTAATTGTTCTAACAGTCATGAAATTTCTCCTTAGTTCTAGATTGTTTCTCTCTGAAAGAATTCCCATCCGGTGCTTTGGAGAATAGCTTGACCCCCTCTTCCTTGCTAAACCTCATTGGAGGTTTTTAAGAGGTGATTGGACAGCCATTTTTCTGAAAGCAGCAGAGTGGACTAGATGACCTCCAGGCTCCCTTCCAACTCTGTTATTGTTAATGTTACAGTTAAATTAAAAAAGGCACACCCAGACCTCTGATACAAAAGCTGCAATCCTATTCTGAAAATCATTGTTGGTTTGAATTTTGACCTTGTAGACCAGTGTTTCCTTGAAGCACCTCGAAGAGGTGTGGATCTATTCCCAGAATATCCCAGCTTGGAGATTGATTGATTGATTTATCTATTTATCTATTTATCTATTTATCTATTTATCTATTTATCTATCTATTTATCTATTTATTTATTTATTTATTTATTTATTTATTATTTATTTATTTATTTATTTATTTATTTATTTATTTATTTATTTATGGGATTTGTATGCCGCCCTATCTCCCAAAGGACTCAGGGCGGCTAACAACGATAAAAACACAAAATACAAACATTAAAAGGTATTAAATCAAATTATCCCATAAGTAGTCCAATTAAAAACACAATAAAACAAAATTAAGAAAACCTCCCTTCCATCAGTCCAGGTCGGCCTGTTGAAAAAGCCATGTTTTAAGGTCACGACGAAAGGAACGGAGATCCGGGGCCATCCGGAGCTCCAAGGGGAGTTGATTCCACAGCGCTGGCGCTCCCACAGAGAAGGCCCTCCCCCTGGGGGTTGCCAGTCGACATTGTCTGGCCGACGGCACCCTAAGGAGACCCTCTCTGTGTGAGCGCACAGGGCGATGGGCAGTCATTCCTGGGAGCAGACGGGCCTGCAAGTATTCCGGACCTAAGCCATGTAGGGCTTTATAGGTAAGAACCAGCACCTGTCAGTATCAAAATTAGTGTGCTGTTGTTTGAGCTGGTCCTTCCACATCCCTGGGATAATTCCAAGCTATTGGGAAAAGCATAGCTTTCAGCTTTGCCAAACCAACCTCTTTGGCCTTTTTAAGAGAATCCAGTGTTTTCCTATCCAGAAAAGAGAAGGACTGATGTTTTCTTTTATGACAAATTTAAGAGATGTGTGGACTTTAACGCCTAGAATTCCCGAGCCAGCAGGAGTGGACATGAATTTCCAGAATTTCCCATCCAGCATGGGTGGACTTCAACTTCCACAATTCCTCAGTATGCATGAACTTCAACTCCCAGAATTCCCCAGTATGCATGAACTTCAATTCCCAGAATTCCCCAGTATGGGTGGACTTCAACTCCCAGAATTCTCCAGTATGCATGGACTTCAACTCCCAAAATTCCCCAGTATGGGTGAACTTCAACTACCAGAATTCTCCAGTATGCATGAAATTCAACTCCCAGAATTCTCCAATATGTGTGGACTTCAATTCCCAGAATTCCCCAGTATGCGTGGACTTCAACTCCCAGAATTCCCCAGTATGCGTGGACTTCAATTTCCAGAATTCCCCAGTATGCGTGGACTTCAACTTCCAGAATTCCCCAGTATCCGTGGACTTCAACTTCCAGAATTCCCCAATATGTGTGGACTTCAACTCCCAGAATTCCCCAGTATGCATGGACTTCAACTCCTATAATTTCCCCAGTATGCGTGGATTTCAACTCCCAGGATTCCCCAGTATGCGTGGACTTCAACTCCCAAAATTCCCCAGTATGCGTGGATTTCAACTCCCAGAATTCCCCAGTATGCATGGACTTCAACTCCCAGAATTCCCCAGTATGCGTGAACTTCAACTCCCAGAATTCCCCAGTATGTGTGGACTTCAACTCCCAGAATTCCCCAGTATGCATGGACTTCAACTCCCAAAATTCCCCAGTATGCGTGGATTTCAACTCCCAGGATTCCCCAGTATGCGTGGACTTCAACTCCCAAAATTCCCCAGTATGCGTGGATTTCAACTCCCAGAATTCCCCAGTATGTGTGGACTTCAACTCCCAGAATTCTCCAGTATGTGTGGACTTCAACTCCCAGAATTCCCCAGTATGCGTGGACTTCAATTCCCAGAATTCCCCAGTATGCGTGGACTTCAATTCCCAGAATTCTCCAGTATGCGTGGACTTCAACTCCCAGAATTCCCCAGTACGCGTGGACTTCAACTCCCAGAATTGCCTAGCCAGCATGAATGGATCTGAATTCCCAGAATTCCCCAGCCAGCATGTGTGGATGAATTCCTCCAGACAGAATTGATGATTCTCCTTGAGACAAGGAATATCTTAAGACCCTGAAAACCTGCTTTTGTCAGTGAGTAGCCAGGAAACGTAGCAAAACCAGCACAGTGGCTGTACTATTAGACCGGATTACCTCAGCTATCAGTTTTATGACTTTTTTCTGCTGGTTTTTGACATGCTTTTGATATTAGTTTTTTCTTGTTTTTAAAATTGTGGTGAAATAGTGGGGGGGGGGAGTTTGTGGTTGTTTAATAATTGTTTTAATTGTTGATAAGCTGCCCGGAGTCTTATGTAAAAGATGGGCAGTTATATACATTGGAATAGTAAATTAACAAATAAATAAGTGTTCTCCATTTGGGAAACTGAACGTTATTTTTGTGAATGAAGGCTGACATCATAATGGCTTCCGACGTGGGTGTAAATCGAGCAAATAAATAAATTAGGAGAAATAGAAGCATCGGTGATAAATAAGTGAAGGGGCCTGCTGATGCCTAAACCGCTCAGCCTTAATTTTTCTCTGGTTGTTGAAGATTAGCCTCAGAACCAAATTTTATTGCCTCTTCCTCTAAATTAATCTGGTCAACTCATGGTTCAGCTTATCCCTTCTTGCCTCCTTTCTGCAAGAATCCAAATCAGATTTCCTTTCTAAGGGGCTCTTCTGATGCACTTTTTATTTGTTTTCTTTATGTGTTAATTTATATCCCACCATTGTTATTTTTACAAATAACTCAAGGTGGCAAACACATCCAATAAACCTCCTTTCTCCTATTTTCCCCACAACATCCCTGTGAGGTAGGTTGGACTCAGACAGAGTGATTGGCCCAGGTGGCTTTTATGTCTAAGGCAGGACTAAAGGTAAAGGTAAAGGTTCCCCCGCACATGCGTGCTAGTCGTTTCTGACTCTAGGGGCCGGTGCTCATCTCCGTTTCAAAGCCGAAGAGCCAGCGCTTGTCCGAGGACGTCTCCGTGGTCATGTGGCCACCATGACTAGACGCCAAAGGTGCCCGGAACGTTGTTACCTTCCCACCGGAGTGGTCCCTATTTTTCCACTTGCATTTTTACGTGCTTTCGAACTGCTAGGTTGGCAGAAGCTGGGAAGAGTAACAGGCGCTCACTCTGCTACGCGGCACTCGGGATTCGACCCGCCAAACTGCCGATCTTCTGGTCGACAAGCTCAGCGTCCTAACCCACTGAGCCACCACGTCCCTTTTTAAGGCAGGACTAGAACTCACCATTTCCTGGTGAGTGGCCCAAAGTCACCCAGCTGGCTTTCCTGCTTAAGGCAGAACTAGAACTCTCTGTCTCCTGGTGATGGGGCCAAAGTCACCCAGCTGGCTTTCATGTCTAAGGTGCAACTTGAACCCAAGAGCCTTGGTGGAGCAGTGGGCTAATGCCTCCTTAAGTAACACCAGCTGCCTGCAATTAGTGCAGGTTCGAGTCCCACCAGGCTCAAGGTTGACTCAGCCTTCCATCCTTCCCAGGTAGGTAAAATGAGGACCCAGATTGTTGGGGGCAATAAGCTGACTTTGTAATAATGCCTCTTGGGGTGTGTGTGAAAGCCCTAATAAGCAGGCATATACATAGAATGAAGGCTACTGCTAAGCTTGTAAGCCGCCCTGAGTCTTCGGAGAAGGGCGGGATATAAATGGAATTAAAAAAAAAAAGTCACCCAGCTGGCTTTCATGCGAATATACACTGAGCCTTCCTTCCTCTATTTTCCTCACAACAACCCTGTGAGGTAGATTTGGGCTGAGAGAGAGGGACTGGCCCAAGGTCACCTAGCTGATTTTTTTCATGCCTATGGCAGGACTAGAACTCACTGCCTCCTGATGACTGGCCGAAAGTCACCTAGCTGGCTTTCATGCCTAAGGCGGAACTAGAACTCACCCTCTCCTGGTGATTGGCCCAAAGTCATGCAGCCGGCTTTCATGTCTAAGGCAGGACTAGAACTCACCGTCTCCTGGTGATTGGCCCAAAGTCACCCAGCTGGCTTTCATGTCTAAGGTGCAACTTGAACCCACCGTCACTTGCTTTTCCAACCTGCTGCCTTAACCAGTAGACCAAACTGGTTCTTGATCATCTATTTTCTGATCTTGTCCAGATGACCAGTTCTGATCCGTGAGGGATGCTGGATAGTTTTGATATCAAGAAAAGACCAAGTGGCCTCATCCCCAGATGCACAAAAGTTCTGAAGTCATTCAACTGGACATGATTATTGCTCTTGGTCACTTTGGCCAAGAACTTTAATTCCGAAAACGACTGTGTGTCTCTGTAAAAATATAGTTTTGTCTAAAAATAATTAGAAGTTAGTTATTTGAGCAGACTGGGTGCCAAATGGAATCATGAGGTGGGACATCAAATAGGTTCCTATTTTAGCCCTTTGTTTGGTAGTAATTGCCTGTTTTAAATGTACCAAAACCAGCTGCCTTGACTTAACATTTCTTTTTCCTGGTGCTTAGGGAAAAGCAACATTTTTCTCAGAAAAACAGAATATGTATAATGTTGTTGGCAGTTTTTTATCTTCTCTTCTTCTCCAGCTTTGGAAATTGTTGTTGTTGTTGTTGTTAGTTGCGAAGTCGTGTCCGACCCATCGCGACCCCATGGACAATGTTCCTCCAGGCCTTCCTGTCCTCTACCATCTTCTGGAGTCCATTTAAGCTCACGCCTACTGCTTCAATGACTCCATCCAGCCACCTCCTTCTCTGTCATCCCTTTCTTCTCTTGCCCTCAGTCTTTCCCAGCATGAGGCTCTTCTCCAGTGAGTCCTTCCTTCTCATTAGGTGGCCAAAGTATTTGAGATTCAAGTTCAGGATCTGGCCTTCTAAAGAGCAGTCAGGGTTGATCTCCTCTAGGACTGACCGGTTGGATCGCCTTGCAGTCCAAGGGACTCGCAGGAGTCTTCTCCAGCACCACAGTTCAAAGGCCTCAATTCTTTGGCGCTCAGCCTTTCTTATGGTCCACCTTTCACTGCCATACATTGCAACTGGGAAGACCACAGCCTTGACTATACGCACTTTTGTTGACAGGGTGATGTCTCTGCTTTTTAGTGTGCTGTCTAGATTTGCCATGGCTTTCCTTCCCAGGAGCAAGCGTCTTTTAATTTCTTGGCTACAGTCCCCATCTGCAGTGATCTTGGAGCCCAGGAAAACAAAATCTGTCACTACCTCCATTTCTTCCCCATCTATTTGCCAGGAATTGAGAGGGCCGGATGCCATGATCTTGGTTTTCTTAATGTTAAGTTTCAACCCAAGTTTTGCACTCTCCTCCTTCACCCGCAACAAGAGGCTCTTTAGTTCTTCTTCACTTTCTGCCATTAGAGTGGTATCATCTGCGTATCTTAGGTTGTTGATATTTCTTCCGGCAATTTTAATTCCAACTTTTGATTCATCTAGCCCTGCCTTTCTCATGATGTGCTCTGCATATAAGTTAAATAGGCAGGGCGACAGTATAGACAGGCAATTGCCTTATTTTCTATATTACATTATTTTTTAGCAAGTTGAGGACTACTACTAGTCCTCAGCTTACAACAGTTTGTTTAGTGACCATTCAGAGTTACAACGGCACTGAAAAACGTGTCTTAGGGCCGCTTTTCACAGTTATGACCTTTGCAGCATCCCCATGGTCATGTGATCAAAATTCAGACACCGGGCAAACTGGTTCGTATTTATGACGGTTGCAGTGTCCCAAAGTCACGTGATCCACTTTTGCAACCTTCTGACAAGCGAAGTCAATGGGGAATCCAGGTTCACTTGACAACCATGATACTAACTTAACAACTGCAAGGATTCACTTAACAACAATGGCAAAAATGGGGCAAAACTTACTCTAATTTCTCACTTAACAACAGAATGTCAACGCTGCTAACATCGGATATTTTTGCATTGACAACAGATGGAGATGCAGCCATTTTCTTCTTTTGCTTTTGCTTTTAGAGTTAGAGTTAGATGATGCTGGGGGAGGCATGTGCATGAGAGTTTAGCTAGACATAACAATACTGAACCTAGTATGAGAACAAAGGTTATTGAAATAAGAGATGATAAAGAATTGGTGGGCTGGAGAGCTGGAGGGGAAGCATGCATTTCAAACTAATTGGGGAATGTGATTTACGACTGTTAATTGGAGGAGGGAATTGTCCTTTCATACTATGTGCTCAGGGGAGGGGAACTCAGATTTTGGCTTCAATAGTGTTAGTGCCGATGCTTCTCTAATAAAAATTCTTTAAGGTACACAATACCTCAAAGTTCTTTGAAGAGTTTCATCTGTCGGAACTATGACACAGAAACTTTGGGCTCAGTTGTGTTCGTAGGTTGAGGATGACCTGTACCTGTATTTTAATCTCTTTCCTGCCCCGCCCCCTTGCAAACCCCACAGCATGCAAGGACTTTAGCGTTCTAGATTTAGGCTACGTGCTAGAGATCCACCTGTGTTTTCACACCTATAACGGGAGGGCACATCTTGTGATGATGTCCAGATGGATTTCATCAGCAGCCTTTCCTGATATTTGAAACCCTTGAACTGAAACATCAGAAAAGGGTACAACTGGAAGGATTTATTGCAAATGTCAATTTTCAGGAAGACGGAGAGAAAACGTAGGAATTGTTTAGTTTTGAGGTTTGGTATGTACAATAAAAAGTTACCACGGTGGAGCGGAAGAAAAGAATAGATGACAGAAAATCAAAATGTTTTTTTCCCCCAGTGCAGTTCTACTTCAGGAAAAACAATTGATATAGGGCCTAAATTTTTAATCTGAACTTCCATTTTAAAGATGGCAGGAATGGGGCAATTGATGACTGGCCAAGGTTTACACTGTGCAGTTTCAATTACAAGGTCAGTCAAGGGCAAAGATAGGAAGTTGACAGTTTCATATATCCTGAGGGATTTAGATCCAAAGAGGCAGATCGCTAGTCCTCATTAAGGTAACGCATGATGGGAGAGGGTGCTGATGAGTCAGCTTTGGTAGGCTGCCAGTGGATGCAATTTAAACATCAACTGTTATTTTTTAAATGTAATACATGTGTAAATTGAACGAGAAACACTTCTAGAGGCGATGTTTATTTGACCACTGCTTCTGCTTCCCATTTATATATCTTCCTGTTGTGTTTTGTTAAATAAAGAGGAAATTTCTCTCTCTCTCTCTCTCTCTCTCTCTCTCTCTCTCTCTCTCTCTCTCTCTCTCTCTCTCTCTCTCTCTCTCTCTCTCCTGTTTCGTTCCTTGTACCAGGAGACGCGTTTGTCCAGCAGTTCTGCTGAACACACAAATTTTTCTGTGACAAAAAAAGGAATCCAACTTTCCTTTTTCATCCAGTCTCTTTGAATAGGATTGGTCACCATTTTAGAAGGAGTTATTTTATATTTTGTTCTGTTTCTGAGTGGTACCTGCCTTGAGTGAGCGCACAAAGGAGGGATATAAATTAAGATGCTAAATTAATTAGGCCTCCAGGGATCTTCCCGCCAGAGGTGTTGTACTTTCCACAGTTAAAGGGGGAAAAACATGAAAAATAAAAAGTTTACAGGATTATTTTTTTATGTTAACCCCTTGTTTGTTTTTGCAGCTTAACCTGATCAAAGATGACAGATCTTGAAAGAGAAATGGGGCTTCCGCCGATTGAACAGAAACTGGGTCTCCAAATATGGACCATCAATGTAAGAATATCATTGACGTTTTCCACAAAATTAAATTTATTCCATTAAGGTAAAGGTAAAGGCTAGTCGTTTCTAGGGGCCGGTGCTCATCACCGTTTCAAAGCCGAAGAGCCAGCGCTTGTCCGAGGACGTCTCCGTGGTCATGTGGCCGGCATGACTAGACGCCAAAGGTGCACGGAACGCTGTTACCTCCCCACCGTAGCGGTCCCTATTTTTCTACTTGCATTTTTACGTGCTTAGGGACCATCATTTCATTTAAAACCCTTCTGCATTGATTGACACAGCAGTGCATTGCTTAGCTTGTAATCCCCAACATACAACTGGTCTTTTTAGAAAGTGGGGTTAAGTTACAAGTTACTCAGAAAAATGAAATTATGAGCGGGTTGCAAAATTCCAGTGGTCATCTGCTCCCCCAGTCATGTGACCTCGCTTTGGACAGCTGTATTTATAATCATTTGTAGTATCCAACAGTTACATGACTGTGCTATATGATGGTTTTGCCGAAAACTGGAAGTTACTTTTTCGCTTATCAACTGCAGCATTCCTTTAACGACCAGGACATTCACTTAATAATAATAATAGAATTGTAAGGTACCTTGGAGGTCATCTAGTCCAACCCCCTGCTCAGTCCAACCCCCTGCTCACCATTCAAGTGAAATGGCTGTCCAATCTCTTCTTAAAAACTTCCGGTGTTGGAGCATTCACAGCTTCTGGAGGCAGGTTGTTCCTCTGGTTAATTGTTCTAACTGTAAGGAAGTTTTTCCCTAGTTCCAGGTTGCTTCCCTCTTAATGACCACTACAAAAAGGTCATATAACTGAACCTTTATGACCGTTACAACATATCACCATAATAAGCAAGTCTCCATTGAGGTCGTATGTCAAGGATTACCTGTATGGAAGGGATTAACTATAGCAGCCATGGGGATTGCATTTGTGCAGAGATAAACGACAAAAAATTGTAGCTTGCATTGAAGTTAGTTTTTTAGTAGTTAACAAAAGCAACTGGTTTTTATACAATGCCGTCAGCTAGCAAATGTCATGCTGCACATCACACTGTGGTTAGGTTTAATTGTAACTTAATTTAATTTAATATTATGGCATTGGGAAAGATGGAAGACAAAAGGAGAAGAGGATGGCAGAGGATAAGATGATGGTTAGATAGTGTCATCAACACAACAAATCTGAACAGACTCAGAGAGATAGTGGGGCACGGGGGTTCCTGGCGTGTTGTGGTCCATGGTGTTGTGAAGAGTCAGACACAACTTAGTGAATGAACAACAGCAAGAACTTCGAAGCACCTACTTTTTAGACTCAGATCCAAAGTCTTGCTGATCCAAAGTCAGTGCCTGTTTCATCCAAGGTTTGGTTTAAACTTAATTTTTAAAAATAAATTAAAATTAGCTGTGTTTACAAATTGCTCTCCGCCAAATAAACCATAGGGACTATGTTCCTAGTGGACACTCATTGTTCATGCACAGGTCAGACCTGAAGGATAGGGTGGTTTTATTTCACCTGTTTGCTGGTTTCCAATTGATGATTGCAATTTTTTTTGTAATGCTTTTATGCTGTAAGTCACCCAGAGTGGTTTGACACAAAATGGGGAGCAAATACATTTCATAATAAATAATACATTTTTAAAAAATTATTAGTTGCTGTGTTTGCATCCATCCAGCTGTACTTCACAAATCATGATCGATCAATCTGACAGACCACCCACAAAGATAATTAGAAGACTGGAAGCTATAAAAAACGGTTTCAGGAACTGGATATGTCTAGGCCAGGGGTAGGCAACCTTGGCTCTTTTATGACTCGTGGACTTCAACTCCCAGAATTCCTGAGCCAGCATGCCTCAGCTTGGAAACTCTCCCTTTCCCCTCAGTGTGGCTGGCTCAGGAATTCTGGGAGCTGAAGTCCATGAGTCATACAAGAGCTAAGGTTGCCTACCCCTGCTCTATACCATTTCAGACAAATGGGTCTCCAGTCTCTTCTTCAACACCTACAATTTCTGACAGCAAATCTTTCTACTGGTTAATTGTCTTTACTGTTAGGAAGTTTCTCCTCAGTTCTAGGTTGCTTCTCTCCTTGATGAGTTTCCATCCTTTGCTTCTTGTCCAGCCTTCGGGCGCTTTGGAGAATAGCCCCTGAGATATTGGAGCTCTGCTATCACGTCACCCCTGGTCCTTCTTTTCTCAAGACTAGACGTACCCAGTTCCTGCAAATGTTCTTCATATATTTTCTCTCTCCAGGCCTTTAATCATCTTAGTTGCTCTTCTTTGCATAGTTGGGTTTTGAACCAAACATGGAAGAGAGGGTTAGGCTTGATGAATATTGGCCTGCCTGCTGCTTGCCTCAACTGGTCAAGACTGACCTTGGCAGATAAAAAAATAAATCAGTATTAGCAACCCTCTGAGACAAAGATTATAGATACTGTCAACCTTTAGCCATCAAGCTGTAGCCTACTAGAAGCAGTTGATGTAATGCTGTTCTGACCAACAAGCTTATCCAGTTCAACAACTTTTGTGCGAGGTGAAGCAGAAAACCTCACCTGGTTAATGAATGAAGCCAAAAAAAAGGTTTCAGTGGATTTTGAAATAAGACTGTGCCAGCCAGGCACGGAAGCTCCAGGGATATTTAGAAATTCCAGAGGTTTTCATGGGGAAAAATGGGGGTGAACTGAGGAATTCTCAGCAAGAAGGAAGGCTGTGTCCCAAGATAATGTTGCAGGATCCAATCTGGGTCAGTCACCAGAACCAGAGATTTAATTTTCTGAGATTTTGGACTTGTGCTGAAGCCCATCCTCATGGAACTTCTTTCTCACCGGAATGTGTGCTTTGGGCTAATCTGTGTATGGTGCCTGGTGTGTATGGTTTTTTAAAGATGTTGATTGGGGTGTTGTCGGCCGGCTATTAAGTTTTGGCTATTGTTTCCTTGTACTGCCAAGCCCTTGCCTCCTAAGTATTTGATAAGCTGATGGTAAATCAGCATTCCTGTTGACTGATGAGGGGCCTCTTTCCCAGGCTTCAATCACTTCCCTGGCTGTTTTTGTATCTGCTCGTCCAACAATCTTAGTAACTGCAAAATTGAATGTAGGACCTTGTTCACTCTAGCGTGAGTTTGGGTCTCCTACTCTGACTGATCGCTTATGTTTTGCATTCTCAATAAGGTCTAATGGTTTAACTCTACCATGAATAGATTTGTATTCTTTATTTGCAATGCTTGGCTTCAAGTGCTGGATCAGAAGAAAACAAGGTCCTGTCTCTTTTGTAGCTATGGAGATCAAATAATCTACTGCTTCTTGCAATAAAAGAGTAACAGAGTTGGAAGGCACCTTGGAGGCAAGCCTTTCCACTGACTAATTGTTCTAACTGTCAGGAAATTTCTCCTTAGTTCTAGGTTGATTCTCTCCTTGATTAGTTTCTATGCATTACTTCATGTCTGGCCTTCAAGTTCTTTGGAGAATAGGTTGACCCCCTTATTCTTTGTGGCAGCCCCTTAAATATTGGAACACTGCTATCATACCCCCCTAGTCCTTCTTTTCATTAAGACTAAACCAGGGGTAGGGAACCTTGGCTCTTTTATGACTTGTGGACTTCAACTTCCAGAATTCCTGAGTCAGCATGGCTGGTTCAGGAATTCTGGGTATTGAAGTCCACAAATCATAAAAGAGCCAAGGTTCCCTACCCCTGGACTAGACATAACCAATTCCTGCAATCATAGTTTGGACCTCAGAACTCAAAGTTAAGGAAGCCTGATCTTAAGATACAGACCATACTCACAAATTTTAAGAAGAGACTAGACAGTCACTTGTCTGAGATGGTGTAGCTTCTCCTGCTTGAGCAAGAGGCTGGACTAAAAGACCTCCAAGGTCCCTTCTATTCTATTCTATTCTATTCTGTTCTGTTCTGTTCTGTTCTGTTCTGTTCTGTTCTATTCCATTCCATTCTTGTATTCTATTCTGTTCTGTTCTGTGTTCTGTTGTATTGTATTTCATTCCATTCCATTCCATTCTTGTATTCTATTCTATTCTGTTCTGTTCTGTTCTGTTCTGTTCTGTTCTGTTCTGTTCTATTGTATTGTATTCCATTCCATTCCATTCCACTCCACTCCACTCCACTCCACTCCATTCCATTCCATTCCATTCCATTCCATTCCATTCCATTATTCTATTCTATTCTATTCTATTCTATTCTATTCTATTCTATTCTGTTCTGTTCTGTTCTGTTCTGTTCTGTTCTATTCTATTCTATTCTATTCTATAATATTCTATTCTATTCTATTCTATTCTATTCTATTCTATTCTATTCTATTCTATTCTATTCTATTCTATTCTATTCTATTCTATTCTATTCCATTCCATTCCATTCCATTCCATTCCATTCCATACTATTCTATTCTATTCTATTCTATTCTATTCTATTCTATTCTATTCTATTCTATTCTATTCTATTCTATTCTATTCTATTCTATAATATTCTATTCTATTCTATTCTATTCTATTCTATATTCTATTCTATTCTATTCTATTCTATTCTATTCTATTCTATTCTATTCTATTCTATTCTATTCTATTCCATTTCATTCCATTCTATTCTTGTATTCTTTCTATTCTATTCTATTCTATTCTATTCTATTCTATTCTATTCTATTCTATTCTATTCTATTCTATTCTATTCTATTCTATTCTATTCTATTCTATTGCATTCCAATCCATTCCATTCCATTCCATTCCATTCCATTCTTCTCTTCTCTTCTCTTCTCTTCTCTTCTCTTCTCTTCTCTTCTCTTCTCTTCTCTTCTCTTCTCTTCTCTTCTCTTCCATTTCATTCCATTCTATTCTTGTATTCTATTCTGTTCTATTCTGTTCTGTTCTTATTCTATTCTATTCTATTCTATTCTAAATTCAGAAGGAATCATGTTAATTTGGGCTGATGGACTTCCTGAAGTACAACAGCTTGTAGCACAAAAGAAAAAGCAGGAAAAAGCTTTGCTGTGGAATACGTATGTGTGTAACTTTTATTAAGTTTGATTATGTTAAAAATATAGAAGACATAATAGTTAGAAAAATAGGAAAAGGAAAGAGAAAGATGTAAAGAAAAAAAGAGTACAGGTAGTCCTTGACTTACAAATGAGCCTGAACTTTATATTGCTAAGTGAGACATTTGTTAAATAAATGTGCCCCAGTTTACAACCGTTCTTGCCACAGTTGCTAAGTGAATCCCTGCAGTGTCAAGTTATAAGTCAGAACAGTCCTAAGTCACTTTTTTCAGTGCTGTTGTAATTTTGAACAGTCACTAAATGAACTGTTGTAAGTTTGAGGACTACCTGTAGAAAACTTTCTTTGGTGCAGAGCAATCCAACGTCAACATTTCCTTTTATGTTTCGCAACGTTTCAAGACATTTCTATAATTACAAAATAGTTCTAATCACCAAAACTTAAAATCAAAGTTACATTTTTTTTTCAGTTTCAAGCAAAACATCCAGAAGCGGTTTTCAAGTAGAAACCAAACCAATCAATTACCTTCTTTAATTAAAAAAAAGTTTTGCCATCTCTGTCAATGCAGCACCTTTGGCATCCATTCTTCCATTATGGAAATCAGTGTTTTTTCCATCTTGGTGCATGTAAGATTCTTGCTTCTGTCCGCATATATAATCACGAAGTCCCAATTTTTTTCCAGATTCTTTCTCCATCAAATTACTGAGCAGAGCACTTCGTGCCGCGGTGTATTATTGCTGAGTTGCGATCTTGATCTGATTTATCAGGCTCTGCCATATTGTCTGGGATGCTACACATCCTCTTTATGACCTGTTTTCCTTGTTACCTTCTGGGAGGAGGGGGCTCTGTGGTATCCGAAGCAGAACATCCAGAATCTATAATAGCTTTGCACCGTATAGTATCTGTCAACCTTGTTAATTCTCAAATTTCCTCTTTCCACGATGTATTCAAAATGGACAGTGAGAGAGAGAGAGAGAGAGAGAGAGAGAGAGAGAGAGAGAGAGAGAGAGAGAGAGAGAGAGAGAGATGATAGGTATAGAGATAGAGATAGATGATAGAGAGAGAGTTGTAGATAATGGATACATACAGATGTAATAGATAGATAGATAGATAGATAGATAGATAGATAGATAGATAGATAGATAGATAGATAGATAGATGATAGGTATAGAGATAGAGATAGATAGATAATAGATAGATAGGTATAGAGATGGAGATAGATAGATAGATAGACAGACAGACAGACAGACAGACAGACAGACAGACAGACAGACATAGATAATGGATACAGATACAGTTATATAATAGAGATAGATAGATAGATAGATAGATAGATAGATAGATAGATAGATAGATAGATGATAGATAGAGATAGATAGATAGATAGATAGATAGATAGATAGATAGAAACATACATACATACATACATACATACATACATACATACATACATACATACTGTAGATACATAGATAGATAGATATAGATAGATATAGATAATAGATAGGTATAGAGATGGAGAGAGAGAGAGAGAGATGTAGATAATGGATACAGATACAGATATATAATAGATAGATAGATAGATAGATAGATAGATAGATAGATAGATAGATACTGTAGATACATAGATAAATAGATAGATATAGATGATAGATAGGTATAGAGACAGAGATAGAGATAGATAATAGATAGGTATAGAGATGGAGAGAGAGAGAGAGAGAGAGAGAGAGTGAGAGAGATGTAGATAATGGATACAGATACAGATATATAATAGATAGATAGATGATAGATAGATAGATAGATAGATAGATAGATAGATAGATAGATGAAGATAGACATGATAGATAGATAGATAGATAGATAGATAGATAGATAGATAGATAGATAGATATGTATCTACATATACATACAGTATAAGAATATGTATTATTATCTTACATCCTGAACATAATCTGTTTCAACTGTTCCCCTCAGGATGTCGCTACAGGGCATTGCATGCCAAAACAACTAGATGCAAAGATAGTTTTTTCCTCTTGAGCCATCACTCTGCTGGAACCCTAATTCCCACAACACTGTCTTTTGCCTAAAGATATTTTTACCCATGTAGTAGAGCTGTATTGCTATTATCCTTCTCATCTTCTCATCTTTCTCCGTGTCTTTCCTCATTTCTCACCTTTTCTCATTTTCTCATCTTTCCTATTACCTTCTCATAAGATATTGGTATCTGGTGATTTATCACTTGTTGTTTGTATCCTATGATTAATGATTGTAACTGAAATTTATGATCCAGGACCTATCACTTTGTTGTTGCATCTGTGTACACTGAGAGCTTATGCGCCGAAAACAAATTCCTTGTGTGTCCAATCACACTTGGCCAATAAAGTATTCTATTCTATTCAGTTCCATTCCATTCCCTATTCTGTTCTGTTCTGTTCCGTTCCATATTCCATTCCGTTCCATTCCCTGTTCTGTTCTGTTCTGTTCCGTTCCATATTCCATTCCGTTCCATTCCCTATTCTGTTCTGTTCTGTTCCGTTCCATATTCCATTCCGTTCTATTCCCTGTTCTGTTCTGTTCCATTCCATATTCCATTCCGTTCCATTCCCTGTTCTGTTCTGTTCTGTTCCATTCCCTGTTCTGTTCTGTTCTATTCCTTTCCGTTCCATTCCCTATTCTATTCTATTCTATTCTATTCTATTCTATTCTATTCTATTCTATTCTATTCTATTCTATTCTATTCTATTCTATTCTATATATACAGCATATGCATGTGTGTGTATGGATAGGGGAATATATATATATATATATATATATATATATATATATATATATATATATATATATATATATATATATATATATAAAGGTAAAGGTTCCCCCGCACATGCGTGCTAGTCGTTTCCGACTCTAGGGGCCAGTGCTCATCTCCGTTTCAAAGCCGAAGAGCCAGCGCTTGTCCGAGGACGTCTCCGTGGTCATGTGGCCGGCATGACTAGACGCCAAAGGCGCACGGAACGCTGTTACCTTCCCACCGTAGTGGTCCCTATTTTTCTAGTTGCATTTTTTACGTGCTTTCGAACTGCTAGGTTGGCAGAAGCTGGGACGAGTAACAGGCGCTCACTCTGCTACGCGGCACTCGGGATTCGACCCGCCAAACTGCCGACCTTCCGATCGACAAGTTCAGCGTCCTAACCCACTGAGCCACCGCGTCCCTATATATATATATATATATATATATATATATATATATATATATATATATATATATATATTCTATTGAGAGTGGGCATCAGAATATCATTTTTTTCATATGTGCCAGTGTGTACACAGAAAAATGACATAAAGATTATCTTATCTCATTATGTAATTATTTATGCAGCTGTCCATCTCCTTTGTAGTTGTTTGGGCTTGCATGTTGTTTTTTTTATTACGCATAAGTTTTTCCTTTCTCACCAAAGCTTTCCTGGTTCTACTGCCCTATGCTAAACGTTTATTTTTTTATTTATTTACAGGATTTCTCTGCCACTTTCCAAAGCATTTTACAAGGAATTCAATTAAGCAGAATAGGGCTGGAAGGAGGAGAACCTATATCATTTCATACAAGTGCCTGTTTCAGTCTCTTCTTAAAAACCTCCAGTGAGGAAGCACCCACCACTTCTGGTGGCAAGCTGTTCCACTGCTTAATTGTCCTCACTGTTAGGAGGTTTCTCCTTAATGCCAGGTTGCTTCTCTACTTGATGAGTTTCCACCCAGCATATTATCTCTTCTCTTCTGTTTCAGAATATGAAGATGGATCCTATTCCCGCAAAGGCTTATGGGAGTTTCTTTGAAGGAGACTGCTACATCATATTAAATGTAAGCTACCATGGAGAAAGGATAATTGAACTAAATATGTTATGCACTAGAGCAGGTGGTCTCCAAACGTTGCAATTTTAAGACTTGTAGACTTCCACTCCCAGAATTTCCCTACCACAGTATGGCTGGCTGAGGAATTCTGGAAGTTGAAGTCCACAAGTCTTAAAGTTACCGAGATACATTGAAGGGGAAAAAAAATCCTCTAAAGTGAACCCAAAGTGGTTGGATTTAGCATCTTCTATTTATAAAGTAGAGATTTAGATGCAAAGATTTCTAGTGATTTAAAATACCATTAACCATGCTTGCAGATTGCTCTCACTATTTTGCCTTCAAATGAAATTCAGTCTGCTAATTTTTAAAATTCTGGATCAACTTCCTTATCCTTCTAATGTCAACCTTAACACGGTCCTCTTAATGAAGTTTCAGCCATTCTATCTTGGTGAAATTAAGATGAAACTAACTGAAACCAGTATTAAATCAGATTCAGACATTCGTGTAAGTCCGGTTTTTGTTATTATCATTGCCGTTTTTGTGCCTGGCCACTTCAGAGACTGCCATTTCAGCAAGATTTTTAGGCACGAGAGTTTTTCCCCTGATTTTTTCAACTATTTCATGTTTTAAAATATTTAAAATATTGGGGGGTTGGACTAGATGACCTAGAAGGTCCCTTCCAACTCTGTTGCTCTATTCCAGGGGTGTCAAACTCAATTTCCTTGAGGGCCGCATCAGCATTGTGGTTGCCCTCAGGGGGCCGGGTGGGCGTGGCCAGGGTGGGCATGGCCTACTGGGTGGGCGTGGCTAGAGTGCGTACGGCCTACTGGGTGGGCGTGGCCAGCTCTACATCATTCACATCAAGGGTGCCTATGGGGGCCTGGGCAGGAGTGGGACAGATCTGGGGGTCTCTGGCAGAAGGAGGGTCTCTGGGCCAGGGCCAAGGCAGAGGGGGCCGTTCCCTCACTGTTTCCAGGATGGCATCGCGGGCCACATGAAACCACTTCGCGGGCCGGATCTGGCCCCCGGGCCTTGTGTTTGACATGTCTGCTCTATTCCATTCTATTGCATATTTTACTGGAGACAGGAAATGGGGGAGCCGGGGTATAATTGACCAGTAGAGTTATTAGCCATTTGTTTAGTGACCGTTCAAAGTAACAACAGCACTGAACAGTGACTTACAATGGATCCTCACACTTACGACGGTCACATGATTAAAATTCAGGCACAAAGATACCAGCATGTCTATACAATGGTTGCGGTGTCCTTGGGTCATGTGATCCCTTTTTGTAATCTTCCCACCAAGCTTCCCACAAGCAAAGTCAGTGGGGGAAGCGAGATTTACGTAACGTTTGCAGTGATTCGCTTAACAACTATAGTGATTTTGCTTAACCACCATGGCAAAGAGAGGATATAAAACTGGGCACAATTCACTTCACCAAAGCAAGGGAAATTTTGGTCACCACTGTACTCGTAAATCAAGTACTAACTATAGTTAGAATTATTTTCTGTAGCAAGAAACCAACGTTAGCCACTGAGTCTCTTCTGTCTCATCATTTTATTGTTTTAAAACTAATCCCAGGGGGAAAAAAGAGGATGTGTGACATTCCACTAGAAATGTAATTAAGGTTACTCTTCTATACAACTTCCTAACATTTCATACTGTGCTTTGGCATTATTCTACAATTGTTTAAAAAATAAACCAAATCCCAAAGATGCTTTTTTTTTCTTTCAAAAAGGCAACTGGACTTTGTTTTTCCTTGAAAATGTTTCACTTCTCATCCAAGAAACTTCTTCATTTCTGACTGAATGGTGCAGGCTGGAAGGATTTATATTCCTTGCAGTCTCCTGGCCATTAGTACTCCCTCTGAGAGTTTTTGAGGCCATTTGGAGGTTTATCCATGCCCTCAGAGCCACCTGAATCAGAGTGCAAATGGGTGTGGAACTTTCTTGGAAATTTCCAAATTCCTTCTGAGAAGCAAAATCAGTGGGGAAGCCAGATTCATATAGAATAGAATAGAATAGAATAGAATAGAATAGAATAGAATAGAATAGAATAGAATAGAATAGAATAGAATAGAATAGAATAGAATAGAATAGAAAATGGAATATGGAATATGGAATATGGAATATGGAATATAGAATAGAATAGAATAGAATAGAATAGAATAGAATAGAATAGAATAGAATAGAATAGAATAGAATAGAATAGAATAGAATAGAGTAGAGTAGGGTAGGGTAGGGTAGGGTAGGGTAGGGTAGGGTAGGGTAGGGTAGGGTAGGATAGGATATGTTAGGATAGGATAGAAACTTTATTGTCACTTTAAATGTATGCTAATCAACATACATTAAAAATGAAATTTCATTGCATTCAGCTCTCAAAAAGATACCATTCTGCATAGTAACATAACCATAAGCATACAAACTTCCTAACCGTGAGGACAATTAACCAGTGAATCAGAATTGAGCTGGAAGGGACCTTGGAGGTCTTCTAGTCCAGCCCCCTTCCCAAGCAGGAGACCCTATTCCATTTCAGACAAGTGGCTGTCCAGTTTTTTTAAAAAAAAACAAACCTCCAGTGATGGAGGACCCATCATTTCTGGTGGCAAGCTGTCCCACTGGTTGATTGTTCTCACTGTCAGGAAGTTTCTCCTTAATTCCAGGTTGCTTCTCTCTTTGATCAGTTTCCAACCATTGTTTCTTGTCCTGCTATCTGGTGCTTTGGAGAACAGGTTGACCCCCTCCTCTTTGTGCCAGCCCCTCCCTCTTTGTACTGGAAGACTGCTATCATGTCCCCCCACCCCAGTCCTTCTTTTCTCTAGACTGGCCATTTCCAAATCCTGCAACTGTTCTTCATATGTTTTAGTCTCCAGGCCAGGGGTCTCCAAACCTGGCCCTTTTATGACTTGTGGACTTCAACTCCCAGAATTCCTCACCGTGCCTGGCTGAGGAATTCTGGGAGTTGAAGTCCACAAGTCATAAAAGGGCCAAGTTTGGAGACCCCTTCCCCAGGCCTTTAAGTCAAGGATTATCTATACCCGTAGTGGTGAACCTATGGCAAGGGTGCCACAGGTGGCACGCAGAGCCCTCTCTGTGGGCACACTTGCCATTGCCCCAGTCCTAGGCCTTCAGCTTGGTTATATAAAACCTTTTTGCTTTAGGCCTCTGCCGCCATGTGCAAAAAAAAAATGGTTCAATCAATCAATCAATTTCAACTTCTTGCAGGAAAAATAAGATCCTGCAAAGTTGGAATTGATTGACTGAACTTTTTAGTCCCACCCAGTCTACCGTTACCACCGCAGCCACACCCACCCCAATGGGCCACGCCCACCCAATGGGCCACACCCACCCAATGGGCCACGCCCACCCGGCACCCGACGATACATAAGTGGGTTTTGGGTTGCAGTTTGGGCACTCGGTCTCCAAAAGGTTCGCCATCAGTGATCTATACTGTGTTTTGGCATTATTTTACCATGGTTTTAAAAAAAAGTAATAAGATTCTTTCTTTTCCCAACCTTCTCACGCCAACTGGAAAGTAGTTCAACGCCATTGCTTGTTCCCTTCCAGAACACAAAGAGGCAACATAGTTTTGGCACTGATCTCCACTACTGGATCGGGCGCACTGCCACTCAGGATGAACAAGGAGCTGCTGCTTTTTATGTCACTCAAATGGACGATTCCTTGGAAGGCAGAGCCATACAACACCGGGAGGTTCAAGGACATGAATCGGCTGCTTTCAAAAGTTATTTTAAGAAAGGCATCATGTGAGCGACGGAAACCAGAAAACTCGTCTGTGCAACTCTACCAATCTCCCCTGTCTTTTATTTTAGTTTTGCTCACTTGTTCAACAAGGCGCTAATTTGAGCAGTCCTCAACCTTTGACCGGTTGCTTAGCAACTGTTCAAAAATACAACAGACCTTCCCAGTGTGTGTGTGTGTGTGTGTGTGTGTGTGTGTACTTATCACTCAGTTCCAAAGTTTCCACAGCTGCCCCTTCCGTCTGTAGTCATGGGACCACGTTTCGAGTACTCAGCAACCCACCTACAATTATAGCCATCTGCAGCATCCTACCGTCACATCCTTGTGATTTACGTTTTTGCCGAAAACTAGCACTTGCTTCTGGGATTCGGCAAAAACGCTGCGAAGAAAAAAGATTGTAAAATCAAGTTGGTCGCAATGTGACCATCACAACCATAATTGGAAAGTTGTGTGATGGTTGTACTGTAAGTTGAGGACTATCTGTAACAATGAGATCTAGTAACCTATTCTTTTTTTAAAAAAAAACTAAAGTAAGATTCTAACTAGCTCCGGGACCAACGTCTTTAGCGTACCCAGTTGTTTTTCTAAAACTATCCCCATTTGTGATTAACTATGAAGTCTTGTTTTCGACAGCTACAAGAAGGGAGGATTGGCTTCAGGGTTCAAGCATGTCGAGACCAACATGTACAACATGAAACGACTACTTCATGTTAAGGGCAAGAAGCATGTGACAGCCACAGAGGTAACAGTAGCCCTTCCCCGATGTATACTGTATTTAATATATTTGCATTCTCAAAACTAAACTTCAGTAGATGCAACTGTCCAGGCCAGGAGGTAAACTGACAGAAAATCTAAAACTAATTTTTCAGTACTGTAACAGATTAACAGAATAACAGAGTTGAAAGGGACCTCGGAGGTCATCTAGTCCAACCCCCGGCTCAGGCAGGGAACTTTATACTATTCCAGACAAATGCTTGTCCAGTTTCTTCTTAAAAACCTCCAGTGATGGAGCACCCACAACTTTTGGAGGCAAGTCGTATAATACAGAGAGTGTACTGGCTCAAAAGCAAAGAGATTGCTGGATTTCACTTGAAACAGGCCGAATTAACTCCACGGATGAATCATAAAATTACTTTATTCAACAGGCATAATCAAGTCAATAACGTATAGTTACAGCAGAGGTTCTTCTGGAATGCAGATTGTAATTGGGACCCATCGCGTAGGTAAAAGGATAATAGATTTCTCCATTCTAATGGAGCTCCCAACCCTCGTGGCTAAGATTCATGGAGAGATAGAAGACTGGGCACGTAAACAGGATATCCCATAATAAAAATACAAGTCCCTCCCAGTGGCCAGTTAAGACAGGGCTTTTCAACCAGTGGTATGGGTACTACCTGTGGTATATTGGCACCTGGCAGGTGGTACGCAACCATCCTAGAAAAGTGGTAGCAGGGGAGGGGAATGAGCTGAACCGGTGGCAGCATCGCACAAGCCTGAGCGAGAGATGGCTGGAACTGCAGGGCTGTCAGGGCTCAGCGGAAGCGCCGGGATCAGCGCTTCTTCGGGGCTGTCAGGGCTCAGCAGAAGCGCCAGGATCAGCGCCAGGATCCAGCTGGTGCTCGGCACTGATCCTGGCGCTTCTGCTGAGCCCAGAAGAAGTGCCATCAGCTGGAATGTTGCAGCATCTCCAGGGTCTTGTGATTTACATTCAGATGCTTGGCACCTGATTCATATTTAGGACGGTCACAGTATCCCAGGGTCATGTGAAGTAACCAAAACCTGATGCAACCACCCAGCAGAGGGGGGAAAATAAAAACCAAACACCCCCCACCCCACCCCCACTGCCAATCCCCAACAGAAATGCCCACAACAATGAAAACCTTGGACAGGAGGAAGAGCGCTGCCGGGCGGGCAGGCAGACGTCTTGCTCGGCTGTGGCTTGGGGGGCATTTTTTTCAGTGCCATTGTAACTTCGAACAGTCACTAAGCGAACTGTTGTAAGTCGAGGACTACCTGTACTTCATCACTTTTTTCCTTTTTTTTTTGTTCATTAAGTTTTTGACACCTTGCTAGGCGACTGGTGGTACTCGGATGTTGCCATATCCTAAAAGTGGTACAATGGGTGAAAAAGTTGAAAAGCCCTGAGTTAAGACAGAGATCTGACCAACAACTAAACTACATTTCCCAGAAGGCCATCTCTTAAGGAGACAGCTTTTAACCGCTAAAATTCTACTTGCTCTAACAGCACAGGGAGTCCTCAACTTACGACCGTAACTGGGAGCAGAACGTCCATTGCCAAGCGAAAAGCTTGTCAAGGGAGTCATACCTGATTTTGCAACCTTTTTTTGCCTGTGTTGTTAAGCGAATCACACAGTTACTAAAAGAATCTGGCTTCTCCCATTGACTTTGCTTATTGGAAGCGCTCTGGGAAGGATACAAATGATGATCACGTGATCCCAGCTTGCTATAACTGTTGTAACCACAGGCCAGCATTTGAACTTCGATCACATGACCATGCAGTGACGGTCATAAGTCACGTTTCTGAGTGTTATTGTCGTTTTGAACAGTCACTTAAATGAATGGTTGTAAGTTGAGAACTAACTGTTACAGAATCAAGTCTGATTTTGCTGTATTGCCTCCTCTCCTTCCTATACAGTCCTCGACTTACAACAATTCGTTTAGTGACCATTTGAAGTTACAACAGCGCTGAAAAAAAGCATCTCCATACTCACATGATCAAAATCCAACCGCTTGGCAATTGGCTCATATTTATGACGGTCACAGTGTCCCGGATCACCTTTTGTGACCTTCTGACAAGCAAAGTCAATGGGGGAAGCCAGATTCACTTAACAACTGTGTTCCTAACTTAACAACTGCAATGATTCACTTAACATCTCTGCTGAGACAGGTCATAAAATGGGGCAAGGTTCACTTAACAAATGTCTCACTTAGCAACATAAATTATGGGCTCAGTTGGGATTGTAACCTGAGGACTACCTGTACTCTTGTGAATGAGGAAGGTATCTGTCTGACCTACTTACACATACTTTCTGCTTGCTTGGACATAACCCATGTGTCAACATCCAGCTCGAGAAGTCAACCAAACTCAAGGTTCATTTCGTTTCTGAAAATCTTACTCTTTATTGAATACATGGCATAGTAATGTGGAAGCAAAACTAACTCTGAGGTTCCCAGACACCAGTTCATAGTATTAAACTGTCAGAGTGTGCACAGTCTTATTGCGTGAGATAACCCAGGAGTAAACACAGTAAACAGTGGTCTATAGTAAATGGTGGTTTATCTTACACTATCTACAATATCATACACCAGGAACAATATATATATAGTACACGTGCTAATACAGCAGGATCCAACAAACCAGAGTTACAGCAGGAAACGGAAGAGAGAGAACATATCAGTGGAGCCTTCCCTTTATACAAAGGCTCTTAAAGAGGCACAGACCCTGCTGAGTCATTCCCATCATTACATCTTACATTACATAAGCTGTTAAATCAATACCTTGACATAAACAATAATTTTTCCAGCCAAACCCCCAACCTCCCACGTACTCCATGTAAACAATTTCACTTTGTTATGGGAACCATCTGCTTCCTCTCCGCACCTGCTGCGGTGTCCTTGGAAAGGTTTCAGGCTCTCACCATCCTCAGCAGAATTGTAGAAGTTTCGTTTCTCCATATAATCCATTCTAAAACATTACCTTCCCTCCTCCCTTTCTCTAATGACAAGTTGAAACGAAGAGGCACGTAGCTGCTGAAGTTTCATTCTCGACACCCTGTTTTTATTCTTGCCACTTTGGTAACAGAACTGGCTTCTCTATACCAAAGTCATCTTCCTTATTTTCTACAGCAATTCACACGATCCAAATTCAGATAGTTGGCAACTGACTCCTACTAATGACAGTTGCAGTGTCCCGGGATCACGTGATCCCCTTTTGCGACTTTCTGAGAAACAAAGTCAATGGGGGAAGCCAGATTCACTTAACAGCCCTGTTACTAACTTAACAACTGTAGTGATTCACTTAAGAACTGGGGCAAGAAAGGTCATTAAATGGGGCAAAACTCACTTAACGTCTGCCTCATAAATTTTGGACTCAGTTGTGGTTGTAAGTCGAGGACTACCTGTGCCAAACTCTTCCCTGGTGGATTGATAAGCATTTTTCTTTTGTCTCCAAACAGGTTGATCTTTCTTGGGACAGTTTCAACAAAGGTGACGTCTTTCTGATGGATCTTGGTAAAGTCTTGATCCAGTGGAACGGACCTTTCTGTAACGTTGCTGAAAAATCGAAGGTCAGTCATGGAAAATAATATTTTGATGTAGTTTTGGAGACTTAAAATACTAACCAAACTTATAAGAACATAAGCAGGAAACTAGTCTGCTAGATCTAGTCCAGCCATCTGTTGTTATGATGGACCACCAACTGCCCGTAAAAGCCAACAAGTCTCCCAGAAAATGGTCTTCGGAGGGGTTCCACTACCATCAAGGCTAAGAACCATGGGTCCTTCTCAGGACCTCTCTGAATGGGTCCAACCTTTTTTTTTTAAGCCAACAAAGCTAGTAGCCAGCATTATATCTCATGGTACTGAGTGCTGCACTGTGTAAAAGAAACATTTGTGCAGTTGACGATGGCCATGAATTTAGAAAATGCCGGAAGGCTCCATGAAAGGGGTGAGAAGGGGGTGGCTGGCTGAGGAATTCTGGGAATTGAAGTCCACAGATCATGAAACGGAATAGTCGCCCATCCCTGCTCTTGAGAATGATTGCAGACCTTCATTGATGGAGGATTATAGACGGTAGCTCTTTAAAGGAGAATATTTACATTTCAGAGTTGAAATGAGGAGTCCTTGATGCTTGGTTGTTTTCTTGCAGACGTTTCGTTACCCAAACTAAGTAACACCAGTGCTAGTAAGGAATATGCTCTCAATTTATATTCTAGTTACTTGCTCTGTCCTGAATATAAACTGAGAGAAACCCCCCCCCTCCCTTCTAGCACTGATGATGTTACCTACTTGGGTCATGAGACGTCTGCTAGGAAACAACCAAGCTCAGAAAGCACCAAGGACCCCACAGTCATCGTCGTTGTCGTCGTCATTGTCCTCCTCCTCCTCCTCCTCCTCCTCCTCCTCCTCCTCCTCCTCCTCCTCCTCCTCCTCCTCCTCCTCCTCCTCACTGATGAACGCCAAGGTTCAATTGATGTGTTTGAAATCTGCAAATTGAACCAGGTTGGGGTCAAGAACATTGGTGTGTGTGTGTGAGGTGAAGTTGTGAACTTTTAATTGTGGGACTTTAAAGTTCTGCAGGCAGTCCTCAACATGCAACTGGTCGCTTAACAACAGTTTGAAATTATGACTGACCTGAAAAATGGGACTTACAATGCAAATCTGAAGTTCAGATGGCAGCAGTCACGTGACTATACTTGCAGTCACATGACTGCACTTTGGGTGCTTGGCAACTTGGCCACACTGATCACTGTTTGCAGTGTCACGTGGACACATGACTGCATTTTACGACAGTTTTGTGGAAACCAGCCCCTTCTTCCAGTTTTGGGAAAAACTACGCCATAATGAACAATGGATTTGCTTAGCAACTGTGGGATTTACGCTTATGACCGCCATGTTCACTTAACAGTCACTGTAAGAGCCTTGGTGGAGCAGTGGGCTAATGCCTCCTTAAAGTAACACCAGCTGCCTGCAATTAATGCAAGTTCGCATCCCACCAGGCTCAAGGTTGACTCAGCCTCCCATCCTTCCGAGGTAGGTAAAATGAGGACCCAGATTGTTGGGGGCAGTTAAGCTGACTTTGTAATAATGCCGCTTGGGGTGTGTGTGAAAGCCCTAATAAGCAGGCATATCCATAGAATGAAGGCTACTGCTAAGCTTTGTAAGCCGCCCTGAGTCTTCGGAGAAGGGCGGGATATAAATGGAATTTAAATAAATAAATAAAATAAATAAAATAAATAAAGGAGCCTTGGTGGAGCAGTGGGTTAAAATAAAAATAAATAAAAATAAAATAAATAAAAAAATGTAATAAAATCGGATCGGTCAGGTTTCACAACTGTTACAATTATAAAGTATAGGCGCCACCATGGTCGTAAATTGAGACTACCTGTAGGACTCCCGGAGCCATTGTTTTGTGAGGTGGGTGGCTATATGGTTAATCCTCGGCTGATCACCGTTCATTTAGTGACTGTTCAAAGTTATAACAGCATGGAAAAAAGTGACTTATCACCATATTTAGAGACCCAGCCATTGTAGCATCCTCATGGTTACATGATTAAAATTCAGATGTTTGGCAACCGACAATAATAATAATAATAATAATAATAATAATAATAATAATGATGATGATGATGATGATGATGATGATGATGATGATGATGTTGGAAGGGACCTTGGAGGTCATCTAGTCCAACCCCTTGCTCAGGCAGGAAACCCTATACCATTTCAGAAAAAATCGCTGTCCAAGAATAGCAGCAGAAATCTTCATATTTATAACGGCGGCACTGTCTCAACAGTTAAAATTTCTGTTGCTAAGTAATAGTGTCGTTAAGTGAGTTTTTGCCCCATTTTACGACCTTTCTTGCCACAGTTGAGTGAATCACTGCAGTTACGAAGTTAATAACCTGGTTATTAAGCAAATCTGGGCTTCCCTGTCGACTTTGCTTGTCAGAAGGTGGCAAAAGGAGCTCACAGAAACCCAGGACACGGCAACCATCATAAATACGACGCAGTTGCCCAGCCTCTGAATTCTGATCACGTGACCATGGGGATGCTGCAACGGTTGTAAATGTGAAAAACGGCCATAAGTCCCTTTTTTCAGGACCATTATAACTTTGGACAGTCCCTAAATGAATGGTTATAACTAGCAGTCAGGCTGCATGGCTTGTGGTTTGCATTGTTTGGTCTGATCACTGTTGACCAGGGCATGATCTTGGCGCGAAGCATCCGGGATGGCGAGAGAGGTGGCCGTGCCCAAATTGCCATCATTGACAATGAGAAAGATTGCCCGGAGCTTATGCAGATCATGAAGGCGACGCTGGGGGAGAGGACCCAGGAGATCAGAGAACCGTTAACGGACGAAAAAGCAGACGAACATCAGAAAGCCAATGTCCGTCTTTACCAGTAAGTTCACGTGGTTCACAAATGGGAAAGTTTCGTTTTTATTCCCGCATTTGAGGGGCTGGCCCAAAGAAGAGGTAGTCAAGCTATTCTCCAAAGCACCTGAAGGCAGGACAAGAAGCAACGGATGGAAACTAATCAAGGAGAGAAGCAACCTGGAATTAAGGAGAAACTTCTTAATGGTGAGGACAGTTAACCAGTGAATCAGTGAATCCGAATTGAGCTGGAAGGGACTTTGGAGGTCTTCTAGTCCAACCCCCTGGTCAAGCAGGAGACCCTACCATTTCAGACAGGTGACTGTCCAGTCTCTTCTTAAAAGCTTCCAGTGATGAAGGACCCACAACTTCTGGTGGCAAGCTGTTCCACTGGTTAATTGTCCTCACTGTTAGGAAGTTTCTCCTTAATTCAAGGTTGCTTCTCTCTTTGGTCAGTTTCCATCCATTTCTTCTTGTCCTCCTTCTGGTGCCTTGGAGAAAAGCTTGACCTCCTCTACTTTCTGTGAGTGGAACACCTCTAGAAATTGTGGGTGCTTCATCACTGGAGGTTTGTAAGAAGAGACTTACAGACACTTGTCTCAAATTTTATAGGATCTGCTGCTTGAGAAGGGGAGGGATTGGACTAGAAGACCTCCAAGGTCCCTCCCAGCTCTATTCTGATTGATTGATTGCTCCTTAAAATGGCAAAAGCCCATGGTGAGGTAGACATAAACTCAGAAAAGATATTCTTTTTTTTAAAAAAATTACATTACCCACTTCTGCCTACAGTGTATATGAAAATGGCAAAGATCTTGTGGTTCAAGAAATTGCAACCCGGCCCCTCACCCAGGACCTCCTGAGTCATGAGGTAAGATATGCACCCCCTGAGGTGATATTGTTTGGTTTGGGTGCCCCACAACAGAGACATCTCAATGTAAAATAGATCCATTCTGATCTGGTAATCTTTGGTTGAAATCCTGTGTTATTTTTCTTCCCTTCCCCTTCCCCTTCTCCTTCTCTTTCCCCCTATCTTCTTCTCCTTCTTCTCCTTCTCTTCCTTGTCTATCTTCTTCTCCTCCTTATTGTCTATCAACTGTCCTCCTTGTCCTCCATCTTAATCTTCTCCTCCTCCATGTCTATCTTCTTCTGCTTGTCTATCTCCTTCTCCTTGTTCTCCTTGTCTATCTTCTTCTTCTCCTTCTTCTCCTTCTCTTCCTCGTCTATCTTCTTCTCCTTCTCCTTATTGTCTATCAACTGTCCTCCTTGTCCTCCATCTCAATCTTCTCTTCCTCCATGTCTATCTTCTCCTTCTCCTTGTCTATCTCCTTCTCCTTGTCAATCTTCTTCTCCTTCTCCTTGTCTATCTTCTTCTTCTTCTCCTCATTGTCTACCTCCTTCTCTTGTCCTCCTGATCAATCTTCTTCTTCTCCCCCTTGTCTATCTTCTTCTTGTCTTCCTTGTCTATCTTCTCCTTCTCCTCTTCATCTATCTTCTCCTCTTTCTTCTCCTTGTCTATCTCCTCCTCCTCCTCCTCCTCCTCTTTGTTTATCTTCTCCTTCTCCTTGTCCATGTTCTTCTCATTGTCTATATGCTTCTCATTGTCCTCCTTGTCAATCTTCTTCTTCTCCTGCTCCTCATTGTTTATCTGGTCCCTCTCCTCTTTCTTCTCCTTCTCTGTCTACTTCTCCTCCTCCTTGTTTATCTTCTCCTTCTCCTTGTCCATGTTCTCCTCATTGTCTATATGCTTCTCATTGTCCTCCTTGTCAATCTTCTTCTTCTCCTGCTCCACATTGTTTATCTGGTCCTTCTCCTCTTTCTTCTCCTTGTCTGTCTACTTCTCCTCCTCCTTGTTTATCTTCTCTTTCTCTTTGTCCATCTTCTCTTTGGCTCATCCTTCTTCCTTCTTCCCCTTCCCCTTCTCCAGGATTGTCACATTATAGACCAGGGAGGTTTCAAAATTTATGTCTGGAGAGGAAAAGAGTCCAGCAAGGAAGAAAGAAAAGCTGCTTTTACTCGGGCAGTGGTAAGTTATATGCTGAAATACTCTTAAGAAATATCTTCATATACAGTCTATGTAAAAAAAAAAAATTAGCGTGTGAATCAGCAGAAATGCACGGGTAGAAATCAGACATGTAAAATTAGCGGAGATTTGTTTGGCAGGCGATGGAAAGAATTTTATGCTTGTAACATGGAGCGCTGAATTTGAATTTCTGCAGATGAAAATAATGATTCTCTCCAGGGGGCCTACCTAGCAGGACTGTTAGGTGGAAAGTAGCATAGAAAATACAGATAGTCCTCGATTTATGACCACAACTGAGCACAAATCTTTTGTTGTTAAGAGATTCGTTAAGTGAATTTGCTCTATTTTACGGCATTTCTTGCCTCAGTTGTTAGGTGAATCACTGAAGTTGATAAGTTAGTAACCCAGTTGTTAAATAAATCTGGCTTACCCACTGACTTTGCTGGTCAGAAGGTCACGAAAAGGGATCCCACGACCCTGGGACGCAACAAGTATGAACCAGTTGCCAGGCATCTGAATTTTGACCACGTGAGCCTGGGGACGCCGGAAAGGTCGTAAGAGTGAAAAACGGTCGTAAGTGACTTTTCTCAGTGCCGTTGTAACTTTGAACGGTCACTAAACGAACTGTCGTAAGTCGAGGACTGCCTGTAAATGCAATCAATCAATTCCAAAAACAGGACCACAAAGATTACACTGCAGAAGCAAACACTGTTCTTTGCCTCTTTACCCACCCTGTTCCTTTTTGCAGTGGGATTTTACTTTTCCTTTGGGGCCTGGTGTAGTTTGTTTATTTGTTTACTTATTTTACATATTTGTTTTTACTGGAGTAAGTAATTTTGTTCAGAAGAGTCAGTGGTAAAAGGAAACCAGGCCGTTAAACAACATAATGGCTGACACCAGCCAGAATATAGAAAAAAACCTGGTCCAAGAATCGGACACAACTGAACGGATATTCTCTCTCTCTCTCCCTCCCTCTCTCTCTCTCTCTCTCTCTCTCTCTCTCTCTCTCTCTCTCTCTCTCTCTCTCTCTCTCTCTCTCTCTCTCTCTCTCTCTCTCTCTCTCTCTCTCTCTCTCTCTCTCTCCATCCATATACTGTATCTCTCTCTCTACACACACACCACACACATATATATATGTGAGTATGTGTATGTATCTGTCATCTCTCTATATATCTATCTATCTTCTGTCATATCTGTCTGTTATTACTGTATCTATCCTATCTATCTATCTATCTATCTATCTATCTATCTATCTATCTATCTATCTATCTATTTTATATCATATCTGTCTATCTATCATTACTCTATCTATCTATCTATCTTCTGTCATATCTGTCTGTTATTACTGTATCTATCCTATCCTATCCTATCCTATCTATCTATCTATCTATCTATCTATCTATCTATCTATCTATCTATTTTATATCATATCTGTTTATCTATCATTACTCTATCTATCTATCTATCTATCTATCATCTATCTATCTATCTATTTTATATCATATCTGTCTATCTATCATTACTCTATCTATCTATCTATCTATTTATCATCTATCTATCTATCTATCTATCTATCTATCTATCTATCTATCCATCCATCCATCCATCCATTCATATCTATCTATCTATCTATCTATCTATCTATCTATCTATCTATCTATCTATCTATCTATCTCTATTTTCTATCATGTCTATCTATCATTACTGTATCTATCCTATCTATCCTATCTATCTATCTATCTATCTATCTATCTATCTATCTATCTATCTATCTATCTATGTCCATCTCCATCTCTATCTCTCTCTATATTAATCTCTATATCTACATCTATATCTATAACTTGGATTGGTAAAACTCACTTTCTCTCCCTCTCTCTCTCTCTCTCTCTCTCTCTCTCTCTCTCTCTCTCTCTCTCTCTCTCCCTCCCTCCCTCCCTCCCTCCCTCCCTCTCTCTCTCTCTCTCTCTCTCTCTCTCTCTCTCTCTCTTTCTCTCTCTTCGTGTGTGTGTGTGTGTATTGGAATCCTCCTAGGGTTTCATCCAAGCCAAGGGTTACCCTGCGTCTACGAACGTAGAAGTTGTAAATGATGGAGCAGAATCCGCCATGTTTAAACAGCTCTTCCAGAAGTGGACAGAAAAATACACAACCCAAGGCCTTGGCAAAGCCTATACTCTTGGCAAAATTGGTGAGTTTGGGGGGGGAGTCTTAACTCTCTCCACACCCCAAATTTATTTTAATCCCCAGGGGGGAAAGAAGGGGACTTTCTCCCAGTGCAATGATTTTGCTCAAACAAATGATAGCATCTTCTAACCGATCTGGACTGATCTTGGATAAAGCTAATCAGGGCCAGGACTAACTAATCTTGGGATGGGATGGCCAGGAAATACCGCAAGTATAGACTAGGCTGGGAAGTTGGGGGAAAAAAAACAAAAAAAGGAGGAGGCCAGTTCCCCAATTTTTAAAGAGTCAACTCAGGAAGGTGAACACCAAAGAAGGCATTTATAGAGGCTATAGAGACGAAGGAAGAGGACCATGAAAAGAGACGTTACCATAGTGACGAGGGGGGAAACGTGCTAAGTCCAAAACTAAGAAAAGTTATGTAGAGATAGTCCTTGACTTTCAACCAACATTGAGCTCAAAATTTATGTAGCTAAACGAGACATTTGTTAAGTGAGTTTTGCTCCATTTTACCACCTTCCTCGTCACAATCGTTAAAGTGCATCATTACAGTTGCAATGTTAGTCACCTAGTTTTTAAGTGAGTCTGTTTTCCCCATTGACTTTGCTTGTCAATGTGCGGTTGTAACTATGAACGGTCAATAAATGAACTGTTATAAGTTGAGGACTACCTGTACAAGCAACTCAGGCACAGACCATCCTAATTCGCATGAGTATGGGGGATGGGCAGGAGTCTGTTATTACAGTAAAGGTCAGTTTTCCTCCATCTTGTGGCTTGAAGATACGTGGACTTCAACTCCCAGAATTCCGCAGCTAGCATTGCTGGCTGAGGAATTATGGAGACTGAAGTCCACATCCTGGCTGAGGAACTTTTGGAGCTGACGTTCACATGCTGGCTGGGGGATTCTGGGAGTTGAAGTCCACATGCCTTCAAGCCTCTAAGGTTGAGAAACATTTGCACCGCCAACATTAATAAAATGATAAATCAAATTCTTGTAGAGTTGACTTCTTGATTTGGTCTCCATAGTGGGGCTATGGAGTAACACTCGATGCCATAACTAGATCTGCGTGCACAATTCGGCTTCCCTCAAAACTACGCAGAAACTCTGAGGGGCTGAAAATTTTCCAAAGGCCTGTTTTGCTGAGTTGCATATTCTTGTATTACCTGCAGCCAAAGTGGATCAAGCAAAATTTGACATCACCCAATTGTACGTGACACCAGAAGTGGCAGCTGAGGCAAGGATGCCAGATGATGCCTCTGGAAAAGTTGAGGTGAGACATTTAAATACAGGCCGTCCTCAACTTACGTCCAGAATTTCTGTCGTTAAGCAACTTAAATGAGTTGCGCCCGGCTTTACGACCTGTTTGCCACCTTTGCTAAGCGAACCACTGCAGTTGTCCTTAAGTGGCTTACCTTGCTATGTTTGCTTGCCGGAAACCAGCTGGAATGGTCATAAATGGCAATCACATGACCGCAGGAAACATAGTACACATTCATGCAAGATGCCAAGCAACCAAAATTTGATCATACGACCATAGAGATGCCGCATGGTTTATGAGTGGTTATAAATCCCATTTTTCAATGTGCAAGTCACTAAATGAACAGTTACTAAACAGGCTGTTGTAAGTTGAGGACTACATGGAAGGGAGTTTGCTAGACAGGCTGGCCCACAGGATATCTTCCCTGAGTCTGGGAAGTCTAACCTCTGGCATGTTCTGCACAGGTCAAATATAATCAGCCTAGCAGCTGCTCTCCTGGTTCTTCCCACCTTCAACATCCTTCCACTTGGCCTTCATCCAAGATGGTCTTCTGGGAACACTCATCTTCTGAGCATCTAGAAAGTGTTTTTGCTTGCAAGAGGTCAACACCAGAATGCCTCCCTCAGGGAGATTTACCAGGGCTAGTGCAGTTGGGAGTGGGGTAAGAGCTTTTTTGCTTTCCCATGTACAAGAAGGCCTTCTTATAAGGCAAGACAAGAAGCAACGGATGGAAACTAACCAAGGAGAGAAGCAACCTGGAACTAAGGAGAAACTTCCTGACTGTTAGAACAATTAACTAGTGGAACAACCTGCCTCCAGAAGCGGTGAATGCTCCAACACTGGAAGTTTTTAAGAAGAGACTGGACAGCTACTAGGATCTTCTGCCTGAGCAGGGGTTGGACTAGATGACCTCCAAGATCCCTTCCAACTCTGTTATTCTGTAATTGCGTTATTCTGTTACAACCATTTATTCAATGACTGTTTCAAGTTATAACAGCACTGAAAAAAGTGGCTCATGACCGTTTTTCACACTTACGACCCTTTCAGCATCCACGTGGTCACGTCATCAAAATTCAGGCGCCTGGCAAGTGACTGATATTTATGACGGTCGCAGTGTCCCGGGGTCACGTGATCCTCTTTTGCGACCTTCTGACAAGCAAAGTCAATGAGGAAGCCAGATTCACTTAACAACCACCTTACTAACTTAACAACAGCAGTGATTCACTTAACAACTGCGGCAAGAAAGATGAAACGGACAAAGCTCAGTTAATGACCATTTTGCTTAGCAAGGTTCCATATTGTGGTTGTATGTCGAGGATTACCTATACTTGGTAATTATGCTGGTTCCCCCTTCCTTTCCTTTTATTCTTTGGAAAAATAGGGAGGAATGTTTCCCATGGCTCCGCTCCTTCGGTGAGACAATTTTACATGCTGGTTGTTCATCTGTGGTTCTCCCAAGGACATTCGCACATACCATTACAAATTCGGACGTATTACACCTCACCTAGTCTTTGACTTCCAATGGGTTGGGCCAGGAGTAGGCAGCCTTGGCTCTTTTATGACTTATGGACTTCAACTCCCAGAATTCCTGAGCCAGCACGACTCAGCTTGGAAACCTCTCCCTTTTCCCTCAGCATGGCTGGCTCAGGAATTCTGGGAGTTGAAGTCCACGAGTCATAAAAGGGCCAAGGTTCCCCACCCCCAGGCTGGCCTGAAAAACAGAAACTAGTCCAAAGTTGCCCAGCTGGCTTTCATGCCTAAGGCGGGACTAGAACATACCCTCTCCTGGTGATTGGTTCAAAGTCACTGAGCTGGCTTTCATGCCTAAGGCGGGACCAGACTATACCGTCTCCTGGTGATTGGTTCAAAGTCACCCAGCTGGTTTTCATGCCTAAAGCGGGACTAGAACATATAATCTCCTGATAATTGGCCCTGAATCAGAATCAGTATCAGAACAGGGCTGGAAGGGACCTTGGCGGTCTTCTCAACCCCCCTCCTCAAGCAGGAGACTGTATACCATTTCAGACAAGTGACTGTCCAGTCTCTTCTTAAAAACCTCCAGTGATGGAGCGCCCATGATTTCTGGTGGCAAGCTGTTCCACTGGTTAATTATCCTCACTGTTAGGCAGGTTCTCCTTAATTCCAGTCACCAGTCCCAAAGTCACCCAGCCAGCTTTCATGGCTAAGATGGCACTAGAACTCAGTCTCTTAGTTCCTAAACTGGTGTCCTAACCACCAAACCAAACTGGCTCATGTTTTGTAAATGCTTCATCTGGGGTTCTTTTCAGGTATGGCGGATTGAGAATCGGGAGATGGTTCCAGTTAATCCCAAAACCTATGGCCAGTTTTATAGTGGTGACTGTTACCTTGTCTTGTACACCTACACAAAGTCGGGCCGACCTCATTACATTATCTACATGTGGCAGGTGAGTGCAAAATATCATTCAACAGTTGTGATTGTTGGGTAACCTCAGTGGTAGAAGGGTTCTAGGCTAGCCCAGTGATTTGTTAGTCTCCTATTTTTTTAGATGGTTACCACTCTTAGGAACAGCTTAAGCCTGAGATCAAAGGACCCAAGGCACGGGTAGAATCAAATTGGCTAATTCTTGATACCAAGAAGATACCATAATTATCTTCTCCTTGCCGAAATAAATCCATGCTTCTTTCTTTGCTCAGTCATGCATGGCTTGAATGAACAGTACAAAGTGAAGCTTTCCTTTCTCTTTTGAAACCCCACAAGTGTGTGTGTGTGTGTGTGTGTGATACATTGACTTTGGGGAGAGATTGAGAATAGACAAAAGAAAATTCAAAATCTATCCAGGGAGTCCATGATCTCAAGATATGGCTAACGATCAGATGAGAATTGATACATTCATGACAGACAGGTCTGTTGAGGTCTATGAGTGTTGAAGACTCCATAATACCTCCAAGTCAAGGGTAACCTGCCTTCAGATGCCAGTGTGTAGGGAGGAGATGTCTATTTTCATTTCCTATCTCCCAGCATCTCAGAGGCATCTGGATAGCCACTATGAGAAACAAAATATTCTCATATTGCCCCAAAGAAAGACAACTGGGCTTTGTTTTTCCTTGAAAATGTTTCTCTTCTCGTCCAAGAAGCTGCTTCTGAACTTGGATGAGAAGTGAAATGTATCCCAGGAAAAACACCTTTGGGATACTCATGACCTGGTTGATTGAGAATCTCCATAGACACGTTGGAGTAGGAATGACTTGGTCTGAACCAGCAAGGCTATCCTCAAGTTCTTGTTGAAAAGAGATTTAGAAGAGGCAAATAAATACAAAGCAATCCTCATTTTACACCACAATTGGGACCAGATTTTCAACTGTTAAGTGATGTGGTTGTTACCCATATCATCACATGACCAAACTCAATTATTACTGTGGTTGTTAAGCAAATCACTGCAGTCATTGAGCAAATTACACAGTTGTTAAGCAAATCTGGCTCCCCCCATTGACTTTGCTCGTTGGAAGCCAGCGGTGGAGGTCACAAACCATGATCACAGCATAAATATGAGTCGATTGCCAACTGCCCAAATCATGATCATATGTCAGGTGCAAAAGACCAGGGCCACACATTAAGTTCCAATTAAACTGATAGATTGCTCAAGCCTATGCACTAGAATATAGTCAACAAATAATGAGCACTATTTTAGCACTAAAAAAGGGTTAACAGAATTCAAAAGGTTTGGTCCATTTGTGGCAACATAGAGATGCTAGGCTGATTCCTCTTTTGACTCCTTCCCCAATGCTTTGCCACTCCTCCTATAGCACAGGACCACAGAGGTAGTATAACAGTCATAACTATGAAGATTGGTTGTAAATCACTTTTTGATGTTGTAACTCCAAATAGTCATTAAGTAAATGACCCTAAGTTGAGGACAACCTGTTTTTCTTCATGCAGCACATAATTAATTTGTAGACCTTACGATATGTTGATGTTCTCTAAAGTGATGACTTTAAAGGACAATCAGGTATACTGTATTTGGAGAAGTCAGGTTTATGAATTTCGAAGAGTTTTCTTATCTCCAGTTTGGGGCAGCCTGTTAAAAAGGACCAATAGGGGGAAAGAGGTAGGTCTTCCTTGGTTTGAAGGACCAAAGGTCTTCTCTATAGGAGCAACCGAGTAATATCTAGATGGAGAAATTAAATGCTGGTCAATAATGGCCTGATTCAGCAGAGCTCTCTTCTATATGTTCCTTCGGACAACTGACCATTTTTGCTACTCACTTTGGATCTTGGAAAGGAGCACACCAATTTCATCTCTTCCTCCCTAGGGGCGCCACGCTTCAGTGGACGAAATTACGGCTTGTGCTTTCAATGCTGTGGAGCTGGACAAAAAATATGGGGATGAGCCAGTCCAGGTTCGAGTGACAATGGGGAAGGAACCCCGACATTTCCTCGCTATCTTCAAGGGAAATTTGATCATTTATGAGGTACAAACGGTCTTTGCAAGACCTTCATGTTATAGAAGATTTTTCTTTGCTTCTCTTTTCATCTCAGGTGGACTGTGTTGCCCAGAACATCTGGATGGTTTATCCTGGCATTACACAGATGCTGTTTTGTTGTTGTGAAAAGAGTGACTAACCTTGCTTGCTTTATTGGATAGGAAGAAACAGCTTATTAATATTGGTGATACCAGTATTCCTCAAAATTCTGGCTTGAAGCTGTGCAGATGTTGATCAGAATGTTCTCTGTTGTGGATCTCATTTGCCCTGCAGGGTGGAATTCATCACAGAGGTGGGGAACTATGGCCCTTTTATGACTTATGGGCTTCAACTCCCAGAATACCTGAGCCTGCATGGGAATTCTGGGAATTCAGGTCCACAAGTCATAAAGGGGCCATAGTTCCCCACCTCTGATCTACTACAATCCCATTTCCTGGGAAAAGGCATCTGGAAAGAATCCATTACAGCATCCATCTCTTTGGTCCTGAGTTATGTTTGGTTCTGGGTGACCCTGTTTCACCATCTGGCTGACTTTTCTAGGGAGGCATCAGTCATGGTCAGAAGACGGGACCTGAACCAGCCATTCAGCTCTTCCAAGTGAGGGGTACCGATGAATTCAACACCAAAACGGTGGAAGTCCCGGCCCGAGCATCTTCTCTTAATTCGAACGATGTCTTCGTTCTCAAGACCAACCAAGTGTGTTACCTCTGGTGTGGAAAGGTAAATGGATGAACAGTGTTCCACCTGCATTCCCTAGAGCAGAGGTCCCCAAACGTTTGGGCACCAGGGACCGGTTCCGTGGAGAGAGGTTTTTCCGTGGACTGGAGGGTGTGTGGTTTTGTATGCTGCCTGCATCCCACCGATGGGGCTTTGCTTGTTTGTGCAGACCAGTTGCTGGCATGCCACGGCCCGGTACTGGTCCACAGCCTGGGGGTTGGAGACCCCTGCTCTAGAGATATCTTTTCCCCCCCCCCCATGGACAGATTTTTAAAAATGAATTACTCTTTTTTCAGCGTGATATTAGTTCCAGCAGGCTGTGTATCTATCAAACATATAATTATTAAAGTTGACAATGCTGTGGGTTTATTGATCTCATTACTGGATCTTGTTTGGCTTCCAGTAAATATGAAGATATTTGTACCTGTCCCGCTGAAAAACATCAGAAACATGTGTGGGTATGGAAAATTAGTTTTTCAAGGTACCTGGCTTATGACCACTAGCTTTCTGATTGCAATGAGCATTCTGCGAAGGAGTATCTAGATGCCTGAGGACCTCGATTTACAACAGTTTGTTTAATGACATTCAAAGTTATAATGGCACTGGAAAAAGTTTCCTATGTTTTGTTTTCACACTTACAGTCACTGCAGCATCCCAATCGCTGTGTGATTAAAATTCAGACGCTGGGCCACTGACTCATGTGTATGATGGTTGCAGTGTCCCAGGATCACGTGATCCCATTTTGCGACCTTCTGACAAGCAAGCTCAATGGGGAAGCCAGATTCATTTAACAACCCTGTTATTAACTTAACAACTGCAGTGATTCACTTAAGTACAACTGTGGTTGTAAACTGGGGCAAAACCTAACAGCTGTCTCACTTAGCAGCAGACATTTTTTTTATTTTTTATTTTTTTTATTTTAATTCCATTTATATCCCGCCCTTCTCCGAAGACTCAGGGCAGCTTTACAAACTTAGCAGTAGCCTTCATTCTATGGATATGCCTGCTTGTTAGGGCTTTCACACACACCCCAAGCGGCATTATTACAAAGTCAGCTTAATTGCCCCCAACAATCTGGGTCCTCATTTTACCTACCTCGGAAGGATGGAAGGCTGAGTCAACCTTGAGCCTGGTGGGACTCGAACCTGCACTAATTGCAGGCAGCTGGTGTGACTTAAGGAGGCATTAGCCCACTGCTCCACCAAGGCTCTTTTTGGGTTCAATTATAGTCATAAGTCAAGGACTACCTTATTTCATATCAGTTCCTTGACCAAAGCAAGGTAGTTTTTTAGCATACTTCGCTCCTCTGAGTTCAAGACAATTCCCTCTTAACCCAAGACAAATATGCTATTCCAGTGTTTCCCAACTGTGGGAATTTCCAGGAATGTGGACTTCAACTCCCAGAATTCTCATCAATGGTCATATTGGCTGTAGAATTCTGGGAGTTGAAGTCTGTACTCCAGGAAATTTCCAGAGTTTAGTAGAGCACCACAGTGCTTCCGAGAATGCTCAACTGAACAGCCAAAGCTGGTGCTCCATGTTTCTCAGGTCAGGGGGTCGGGTGGGTGTGGCCAGGGTGGGCGTGGCCTACTGGGTGGGCGTGGCTAGAGCGCGTATGGCCTACTGGGTGGGCGTGGCCAGCTCTACATCGTTCGCATCAAGGGTGCCTATGGGGGCCCGGGCAGGAGTGGGACAGATCTGAGGGTCTCTGGCAGAAGGAGGGTCTCTGGGCCAGGGCCAAGGCAGTGAGGGCCGTTCCCTCACTGTTTCCAAGATGGCTTCGCGGGCCGCATGAAACCACTTCGCGGGCTGGATCCGGCCCCCGGGCCTTGTGTTTGACATGTCTGCCTTGAAGGATTAGGCGCTCCGGGAAGATGGTGCAGTGACTGAATCCACCTTGACCTGGGTTTTCTGTTAGGGATGCAGTGGGGATGAGCGAGAAATGGCAAAGACTGTGGCTGATGTCATCTCCAAGTGGGACAAACAGACCATTCTGGAGGGGCAGGAACCAGCTGAATTTTGGGTTGCCCTTGGAGGCAAAGCTCCCTATGCTAGTGACAAGAGGTAAGATCAACTGGACTTGTTAAATCAGGTTCCTCCTTCTCCTCCTCCTCCTCCTCCTCCCCCTCCTCCCCCTCCTCCTCCTCCTCCTCCTCCTCCTCCTCCTCCTCTTCTTCTTCTTCTTCTTCTTCTTCTTCTTCTTCTTCTTCTTCTTCTTCTTCTTCTTCTTCTTCTTCTTCTTCTCCTCCTCCTCCTCCTCCTCCTCTCCATCCTTGTCTTCCTCCTCCCTCTCTTTCTTCTTCACCTTTTCCTTTTCTCCTCCTTCTCCTTCACATTCTCCTTCTTCTTTTCTCCATCCTTCTTCCTCCTCCTTCTCTTTCTTCTTCACCTTTTCCTTTTCTCCTCCTTCTCCTTCTCCTTCTTCTCCTTTTCTCCATCCTTCTCTTCCTCCTCCTTCTCTTTCTTCTTCACCTTCTTCTTTTCTCCTCCCCTTCCTTCTCCTTCTTCTCCATCCTCCTCCCCCTCCTCCTCTCCTTCTCCCTCTTCTTCACTTTCTTCCTGTTCTCCATCCTCCTCCTCCAACTGTTGTTCTTCTCCTTTTCTCCTCCTCTTCATCTTCTTCTTCCTTTCTCATTTTCTCCTCCTCCTCCTCCTCCTCCATCTGGCCTTCTGGCTATGGGATCCTTGAGACTTGCACTGAAAGAAGTGACTTATGACTGGTCCTCACACTTACGACCATTGCAGCATCCCCATGGTCACATGATCAGAATTTGGGAGCTTGGCCACCAGGATGTGTTTGTGACAGTTGCAATGGCCCAGGGTCAGGTGATCACTGATTGTGACCTTCCCAGACAGCTTCTGACAACCAAATTCAATGGGGGAGAAGCTGGGTTTGCTTAACGACCATATGATTAACTTAGTGACTGCAGTGATTTGCTTAACAACTGTGGCAAAAATGTCAAGTAACAACCCTCTTGTTTAGCCATGGAAATTCTGCTCCCGATTGTACTTTGTTAAGTGGAGGACCTCTATATTGCCTTTGTTGGAAGCTCCATGGAATAAATCTTGATGATGATGATGATGGTGATGATGATGATGATGATGATGATGTTGGAAGGACCTATACCATGTCATCTAATCCAATCCCTTGCTCAGTTAGACAACTGGCTGTCCAGTCTCTTCTTAAAAACTTCCAGTGTTGGAGCATTCACCACCTCTGGAGGCAGGTGGTTCCACTGGTTAATTGTCCTCACTGTCAGGAAGTTTCTCCTTAGTTCCAGGTTGCTTCTCTCCTTGATTAGTTTCCATCCATTGCTCCTTGTCCTGCCTTCAGGGGCTTTGGAGAATAGCTTGACTCCCTCTTCTTTGGAGCAGCCCCTGAGATACTGGAACATGGCTATCACGTCACCTCCTTCTCTTCGTTAAACTACACATACCCAATTCCAGCAACCGTTCCTTGTATGTTTTAGCCTCCAGTCCCCTGATCATCTTTGTTGCTCTTCTCTTCTCTATGAGGACAACCAGTCATTAAAAAGGAATCTCTATGAGCATCGTTAATCAGAAGAATCTGACTTACTTCCTTTTCTTGCAAGAGTCTGTTCTAGCACAGAGAATGGAAATAAATTTGTTTCACCTCTCTCTTTTCTCCATCCCAACTCTGCGATGTGAAAGGTTCCAGGAACGCGTCCCTCATTATCAGTCTCGCTTGTTTGAATGCTCCAATCAGACCGGGCGATTCATCATGACTGAAATAGTGGATTTTGGCCAGGATGACCTGGATGAAGAAGACGTCATGCTACTGGACACTTGGGAAGAGGTCAGTGAGAGATGGGTGACCTTTGAACCTGCATGCATGCTGCTCCTCACAGACATAATAATGATGATTATTGATCATCGCACAGTCAGCCAGATGTTCAGACTGGATTTGGCATTTTTGTCTACCTATCGAGTCCTTACCAAGGACCTGGGATAGGCAGATGTGGATGTTGGATGGTATTACAGATATCGCCGCAGGATGGAAGCAGTCCCTAGTAAGGCCGCCTTTTGCAATTGACTAATGGCGAATTTGTCAATGCCGATGAGGGTGTTCAAGTGGTGCTCCAGTTGTTTTGGGATTGCACCCAAGGCGCCTATTACTATTGGTACTACTACCCTTGCCACAGTCTTTCTATTTCTATTTGTAGGTCTTTGTATTTTGTTATCTTCTCCAGTTCTTTCTCGTTGTTGTTGTTGATGATGATGATGATGATTAACCAAAGTGTACAGTTGATTGATATCACTGTACCAGGAGATGCCAGAGTCGAAGAAAAATAATTGGAAAAAAATTACAAAATACCACGACCTGGCCATCGAAACTGCACGATTATGGATGAAACGCGTAACAGGGATACCCATTGTCATCGGGGCACTGGGAACTATGTCCAAAAACTTTGCAAAATACATCAAGAAATTGCAGCTTCCTGCAATAACTCCAGCAAAGCTACAAAAAAACTGTGCTACTCGGAACATCTTACATTTTAGGGAGATACCTGGTTGATACCTAGGATGCTGGCAGCAACCCGTGTCAACCATCAGCGCCAGTCAATTTGAGTGTTCAGTTGACTGAGGTTCATGTAATAATAATAATAATAATAATAATAATAATAATAATAATAATAATAATAATAATGATGATGATGATGATGATGATGATGATGATGATGATGGTGGTGGTGGTGGTGGTGATGATGATGATGATGATGATGGAAGGACCTTGGAGGTCATCTAGTCCAACCCCCTGCTCAGGGAGGAAACCCTATACCATTCAAGTGAAATGGCTGTCCAGTCTCTTCTTCAAAACTTCCAGTGTTGGAGCATTCACAGCTTTTCTGGTGTGAATTTAATTTTTCAATCCAAGGTTAAAAGAATGACTAACTTACAATAAACCCCCAAAGATCGCATGAAAGAAATATCTTTCTTTAATATTACAGATAGTCCTTGACTTACGGCAGTTCATTTAGTGACTGTTTGAAGTTACCAAAGTGACTTATGACCATTTTTCATACTTACAACCGTTGCAGCATCAACAAGGATTAAATACAATTGTTTTCCAGATTGGATGTTAGGACTACAACTCCAATAACTCTTAGCCAGAAGGCTAGGCACTGAAGTCCAATTAAGGGATCAGAAGTCGAGCTTATAAACTTTGTTTTAACTTTGTGCCTTTATATATACAAAGGACTTAAGTTTTATTACAACCATTTAGAACAGGGGTCTTCAAACTTGGCAACTTTAAGACTTGTGGACTTCAACTCCCAGAATTCCTCAGCTCAGCCCTTGTTGTGATTCAGGGTCAGCCTGTGGGTTCGGCAGTTGGGTCGGACGACTCAGAGGAGGAGGAGGGGGGTGTTGAAGAGCTTGCTGATGAGAGCCCTAAGCCAGGCCCCTCCCACCTGGTCACGACGCAGACCCAGCTGTGTGAGCCTGACAGTGTGGATGAAGATGACCCACAGCTGGCCCTGTTCAAGGACGCCCAACAGAGGAGGCAGTCAATCAGGAGTAAACAGAGGAAGGCAATGGGGCACCTCGGAAGGAGGCAGAGAGAAGCCACGCCCTGAACTGTATAAAAGGGGAATGCGTGGGAGGGCTGGTTTGCTGAAGGCAACCGCTTGAATAGCTCCTGTTTCATGGTTCGTGTCTTGTTCTGTTTGCTTTTGTGTCCATAAATTTGGCAGCCTTAGTTCCAGCCTCTTGCCTTCTTGTAAAAGGGGTTGTCCCTGCCTTTTCTGCAGGGCCGGTAGCAGGCTGGTACAGAACAGCCCTGTTTTAGAGTGTCACATATATGTAGTCTTCAACTTACAACTGTAACTGACCTAGAATCGTAGTGATAGGTCATGCCAGTCATTAAGCAGGTCACCTCATGATATCACTGATCACAAATGGGCTTGCTTAACAACTGTCACGTTTGCAAACCTCTTTGCAGTTGTTAAGAAAGTCCATTTTATCCAATAGGCATTTTTGCTGGAAACCAGAAGTTGTAAATTACGCACAACCGAGGCTGTTGCAAGTGGACATAAATGTGGGACAGCCAAAATGCAATCCCGGGACCAGAAAGCCCATCATATTCCAAAACCAGGTCAAAAGTTGTTCTAACTTTGACAAGTTGCTAAGAAACAGGTGATCAGTTGAGGAGCATCTGTAATATAGCTTTGGCTGTGATGCGACATGTCCAAAGCTGGCAGTTTCAAGATTTGTCGCACTAAAGCACAACTTGGCTGGGGAATTCTGGGAGTTGAAGTCCATCCATCTGAAAGTTGCCAAGGCTGACAAGCACTAATCCATCATAAAGGCAGTCCTCGACTTACGACCACAATTGAGCCCAACGTTTCTGTTGCTAAGTGAGACAATTGTTAATTGAATTTTTGCCCCATTTTAGCATTCTTCTTGCTGCAGTTGTTAGGTTAAGCGGTTGTTAAGTGGATCTGGCTTTCCCATTGACTTTGCTTGCCAGGAGGTTGCAAAACGTGATCCCTGCGACACTACGACCGCCATAAATATGAACCAGTTGCCAAGCATCTGAATTTCGATCACGTGACCAGGGGGATGCTGCAAAGATTATAACTGTGAAAAAACAGTCATAGGTCACATTTATCACTGCCGTTGTAACTTTGAACAGTCACTAAATTGGGGTTTTATTTATACAGGGATAAATTTAATCTTTTTTAAACTTGGTTTTTAACTTTTGTATTTTTGGTTTTTAATTACCCTGTAAACCGCCCTGAGTCCTCCGGGAAAGGGCGGTATATAAATGTAATAAAATAAATAAATAAATAAATAAATAAATAAATAAATAAATAAATAAATAAATGGACTGTTGTAAGTTGAGGACTAGCTGTATTGCAGTTCACCTAATACCGTGGTGGTGAACCTATGGCACGCGTGCCACAGGTGGCACGCAGAGCCCTCTCTGTGGGCACGCACGCCGTCGCCCCAGTCCTAGGCCTTCAGCTGGCTTTTATAAAACCTTTTCGCTTTAGGCCTCCGCCGCCGTGTGCAAAAAAAAAAAAAAAGGTTCAATCAATCAATCAATATAAATGGAAATAAAAAAAAATTTCAACTTCTTGCAGGTAATCGCAAAGTTGGAATTGATTGATTGAACTTTTTAGTTCCACCCAGTCTGCCGTTACCATCTCAGCCCCGCCCACCCAATGGGCCCCGCCCACCCAGTGGGTCACGCCCACCCGGCACCCGATGATACATAAGTGGTTTTTGGGTTACAGTTTGGGCAACTGAAAGGTTCACCATCACTGACCTAATATGTGTTCGCGCCACCTAGTGGTGACGATAGGGTACTCTTTCCCAGCTTCAAATGAAAAAGCGTCAAGAGAGAAATAGCTCTTTCTAGCTCTTTTTCATCCAAATAACTTCCTTTTTCCCCTTCTTCAGGTTTTCCTTTGGATTGGCAAAGCTGCCAACAGCTATGAAAAGACGGAGTCCATTTCTGCAGCCAAGGAGTATTTGAAGAACCACCCAGCAGGGAGAGATGCAGCAACCCCAATCATCATGGTCAAACAAGGTCATGAGCCCTTGAACTTCACCGGTTGGTTCACTGCCTGGGACCCCTACAAGTGGAGTGTAAGTAACAGTGATATGCTGTTCTTCTGATTGAAAAACCATCTTGTAATCTCCTGAATCTTTAGTAAAAATTGCTCATTGTTTTTTTCTGAATGATGATGATGATGATGATGATGATGATGATGATAATAATAATAATAATAATAATAATAATAATAATAATAAGAAGAAGAAGAAGAAGAAGAAGAAGAAGAAGAAGAAGAAGAAGAAGAAGAAGAAGAAGAAGAAGAAGAAGAAGAAGAAGAAGAAGAAGTTAGAAGGGACCTTGGAAGTCATCTAGTCCAACCCCCTGCTCTGGCAGGAAACCCTAAACCATTTCAGACAAATGGCTGTCCAGTCTCTTCTTAAAAACGTCCAGTGTTGGAGCATTTACCGCTTCTGGAGGCAGGTTGTTCCACTGGTTAATTGTTCTAACTGTCAGGAAGTTTCTCCTTAGTTCTAGATTGCTTCTCTCTTTGGTTAGTTTTCATCCATTGCTTCTTGTCCTGTCTTCAAGTGCTTTGGAGAATAGCTTGACTGCCTCTTCTTTGGGGCAGCCCCTGAGATACTGGAAGACTGCTATCTTATTGAAAAATAGTCTATGAAAACTCAAGGCTTGAGAAGCATGATGGGCAGTGAAGGCAGTTGTGCATAGCCCCATCTGGGGATGGTTATGGTATAGGGGAGATTGCAACACAGCTGTGAAAATAAGATCGGGGTGGGTGGGGGTGGAACGTGAATTGAAGAAAAAATGTAGGTTTAATCATGAAGTAGGCAACCCGTGCCCCATTGGGTCATCATTTCAGAAGTAAGTTCTCACCTAAACAGAGAAACAGAATGAATAAGGCTGGACAAAAAAGCAGCAAGAGAGGGAACCACATCTAATTTCCTGGTGGCTTCCCCATTGAGTTTCTTTGTGGGAATCTGGCAAGGAACATCGGAAATTTTCCTTCATTTCCTCCTTCCCTTCCTCCCTCTTTCTTTCATCTCCCTCCCTCCTGCCATCTCTCCCTCTTTCATCTTTCTTCCTCCCTTCCTCCTCTTTATTTCATCTTCCTTCCTTCCTTCCTTCCTTCTTTCCTTCCTCCCTCCCTCCCTCCCTCCATCCATCCTTTCTGGGCCTTCACATCATGTCCACCATGTAGGATAATTTGAGCCTGGTCTTTTGTGCCTCTTTCCATATGAGATGAGATGGTCCCTAAAATTTCTAAACCAAACCATTTCAGTTCCAAAAGTGCTTTTTCAAAAGGCAGCTGGACTTTCTTGGTTTTTCCTTGAAGACATTTCGCTTCTTATCCAAGAAGCTTCTTCAGTTCTGGCTGAATGGTGGAGGATGGAAGGATTTATATTCTAAGAAGACCAAGTAGAAATTTCCTGACATTTAGTGGAACAACCTGCCTCCAGAAGCTGTGAATGCTCCAATACTGGAAGTTTTTAAGAAGAGACTGGACAGCCATTTGTCTGAAATGGTATAGAGTTTCCTGCTTGAGCAGTGGGTTGGACTAGATGACCTCCAAGGTCCCTTCCAACTCGGTTATTCTGTTCTGTTCTGTTCCGTTCCATTCCACTCCACTCCACTCCACTCCACTCCACTCTATTCTATATTCTTTGCAGTCATCTGGTCGTTAGCATCTGAGGGTCAGTGGTTAGTTCTCTGAGATTTGTTGAGGCCACTTGAGGGTTTATCTGTATCCTGGGGGTCACCCCAATCAGAGTGCAAATGGGCATGGTACCTCTCAGAAATAGTATATTTCTGAATAGTGTTGCATTTTTCAGGTGACTCTGAAGTGACAGATAAACCTCCAAGTGGCCTCAATGACTCTCAGAGAGAGTGCTAACGGCCAGATGACTGCAAGGAATATAAATCCTTCCATTTTCCACCCTTCAGTCAGAAATGAAGAAGCTCCTTGGATGAGAAGCAAAACATCTTCAAGGGGAAAATCACAAAAGTCCAGTTGCCTCTCGAAAGCACCTTTTAAACCACTAGAATAGAATAGAATAGAATAGAATAGAATAGAATAGAATAGAATAGAATAGAATAGAATAGAATGGAATGGAATGGAATGGAATGGAATGGAATGGAATGGAATGGAATGGAATGGAATGGAATGGAGTGGAGTGGAGTGGAGTGGAATACAATACAACAGAACAGAACAGAATAGAAGAATAGAAGGGAATGGAATGGAATGGAATGGAATACAATACAACAGAACAGAATAGAATACAAGAATGGAATGGACTAGAATAGAACAGAACAGAACAGAATACAATGAATGGAAGGAATGGAATGGAACGGAACGGAGTGGAATAGAATAGAATAGAATTAGGAGTAGGAGTAGGAGTAGGAGTAGAAGAGAAGAGAAGAGAAGAGAAGAGAAGGGAATGGAATGGAATGGAATACAACAGAACAGAACAAAATAGATCAAAATAGAATAGAATAGAATAGAATGAGTGGAATGGAATTTAATGGAATGGAATGCAGTGAAGTGGAGTGGAATGGAATGGAATACAACAGAACAGAACGGAACAGAATGGAGTGGAGTGGAGTGGAATGGTATACAACAGAACAGAACAAAATAGAATAGAATGGTATGGAGTGGAGTGGAGTGGAGTGGAGTGGAATGGAATGGAATACAATACAACAGAACAGAACAGAACAGAATAGAATAGAACAGAACAGAATAGAAATAACTTTATTGTCACTTTAAATGTACACTAATCAGCATACATTACAATGAAATTTAATTCCACACAGCTCTCAATATACTTCCAATATACACCTCACAAAGATGACAAAAAATAATAAAAAAATTATGCACTTACTGTACCCACATACAAACTTTGTACAAGTTGCACTTTGCAAGATTTCCCCCCCCAAAAAGCCACAAAACCATTGTAATAGTCCAAATTCAGTGTAATTAAAAGAAGGATACAGTTAATGGGCTGAGACAATATTAATTAAAAGCATCTTCTAGAAGGACAAGCTGGTTTTACATTTTCCACTTCCTTGCCTCTGCAAAGCGCCCTTCAGACTTATGCCTGCAACATTTCTGTATGGCTCAATCTCACCACCCCTTTGTTTTCTATACCATGATCCTTTCTCTGCTCTTTTAGGATGAGAAATCTTATGAACAGATGAAGAGCAGTTTAGGAGACGTATCTGCCATATCAGAAATTACAATGGTGAGTACACCTGATTGACTACCAGAGGTGGGAGCTGGGGGTTGCCCCCTTTCTTTCCAGGAATGTAGGGTCCAACTGAAAAGCAAATGAGTTAAGACAGGGATGTCAAACTGCCAGCCCACGGACCGGATGCGTCATGCCAAAACTGGGCACACCCCATTGCTGGCAATGGAAAAAAAGTCGCAATACGTCGTGACACGTCACGTGACATTGCGAGTTTGACACCCCTGAGTTAAGAGGACACCTAAACAAGGACACGTTCTCCATCAGCATTACTGTTGAGCCATTGAATCTTAGTGGCACATATGGTTAGAACGCAGTATTGCAGGCTGACTCTGCATTACCACCGCCAATAGTTTGATCCTCATCGGTTCAAGGTTGGTAAAAGGAGGGTTGTTGGGGGCAATATGCAAACTATGTAAACCATTTAAAGAGGGCTGCAAAAGCACTGTGAAGTGGTATATAAGTGCTATATCTATCTATCTATCTATCTATCTATCTATCTATCTCTATCTATCTCTATTATCTATCATCCATCTATCATCAATCTCTATCATCAACATCTCTCTATCTATCATCAATCAACTATTTATCTATCTTTCTATATCTATTTATCTATCTATCTATCATCTCTATCATCAACCATCTATCTCTATTTATCATCAATCATCAATCATCTATATCTATCTATATCTATCTATCTATCTATCTATCTATCTATCTATCTATCTATCTATCTATCTATCTATCATCTTGTTGTTGTTGTTAGCTGCGAAGTCGTGTCTGACCCATCGCGACCCTATGGACAACATTCCTCCAGGCCTTCCTGTCCTCTACCATCTTCTAGAGTCCATTTAAGCTCACGCCTACCGCTTCAGTGACTCCATCCAGCCACCTCATTCTCTGTCGTCCCCTTCTTCTATTGCCCTCAATCTTTCCCAGCATTAGGCTCTTCTCCAGTGAGTCCTTCCTTCTCATTAGGTGGCCAAAGTATTTGAGTTTTAGCTTCAGGATCTGGCCTTCTAAAGAGCACTCAGGGTTGAGCTCCTCTAGGACTGACCGGTTGGATCGCCTTGCAGTCCAAGGGACTCGCAGGAGTCTTCTCCAGCACCATAGTTCAAAGGCCTCAATTCTTTGGCGCTCAGCCTTTCTTATGGTCCAGCTTTCACTGCCATACATTGCAACTGGGAAGACCATAGCCTTGACTATACGCACTTTTGTTGACAGGGTGATGTCTCTGCTTTTTAGTGTGCTGTCTAGATTTGCCATGGCTTTCCTCCCCAGGAGCAAGCGTCTTTTAATTTCTTGGCTACAGTCCCCATCTATCATCTACTGTATATCTATCATCAATCATCTATATCTATCTATCTCTATTATCTATCATCTATCTATCTATCTCTATCTATCATCAACCATCTATCTCTATCATCAACCATCTATGAATTTATCTATCTATATCTATCTATCTATCATCAATCATCTACATCTATCTATCTATCTATATTATCTATCATTCATCTATCATTTATCTCTATCATCAACCATCTCTATCATCAATCATCTATTTATCTATCTATCTATCTATATCTATTTATCTAGCTATCTATCATCTATATCTATCTATCATCAATCATCTATATCTATCATCTATCTCTATCATCAACCATCTATCTCTATTTATCATCAACCATCTATCATCAATCATCTATATCTATCTATCTATCATCTATATCTATCTATCATCATCTATATCTACCTATCTCTATTATCTACCATCTATCTATCTATCTCTATCTATCATCAATCATCTATTTATCTATCTATATCTATCTATCATCAATCATCTATCTATTTATCTATCTATATCTATCTATCTATCATCAATCATCTACATCTATCTATCTATCTATCTATCTATCATCAATCATCTATATCTATCATCTATCTCTATCATCAACCATCTATCTCTATTTATCATCAATCATCTATCATCAATCATCTATATCTATCTATCTATCATCTATATCTACCTGTCTCTATTATCTACCATCTATCTATCTATCTCTATCTATCATCAACCACCTATCTCTATATCATCAATCATCTATCATCAATTATCTATATCTATCTATCATCTATATCTACCTATCTCTATTATCTACCATCTATCTATCTATATCTATCATCAACCATCTATCTCTATCATCAATCATCTATCTATTTATCTATCTATCTATATCTATCTATCATCAATCATCTACATCCATCTATCTATCTATCTGTCTGTCTGTCTGTCTGTCTATCATCTATCTAAATGAGGGCAAAGATTGTTGGTGTGGGGCAACAGCCTGACTCTCTGAACTGCTTAGAGAGGGCTGTAAAAGCACTATGAAGCGGTATATAAGTCTAAGTATTGTTGCTATTGCTTTTGCTATTTCTGCTTCTAGAAACTCACCCCAGTTCTGTCCCCAAACCAAGAGCAAATGCGAAATCAAAAGCAGGACCCCAATATCAATAATAAGGTAGCAATAAAGGAAAGTATTGGTAGTTGTAGGTTGTAATGAGGGATCCTTGGTTCTCTTCTTGCAGATGATTTCATTACCCAAACTAGGTAACATCATCAGCACTGATGGGTAATGAAACGTCTGCATGAAAACAACCAAGCTCAGAGGGCACTAGGGACTCTTCAGTAATGGAGGCTCAATGCAGTATGTATGTATGTATGTATGTATGTATGTATGTATGTATGTATGTATGTATTATTATTATTATTATTATTATTATTATTATTATTATTATTATTATTATTATTATTATTATTATTATTTATTTATTTATTTATTTATTTATTTATTTATTAAATTTTTATACCGCCCTTCTCCCGAAGGACTCAGGGCGGTGTACAGGGCAATAAATATCAAAATGTAAATACAAAAGTTTAAAAAGAGATTAAAAAGAATTAAATAATTATGCCCAAGAATACAATACAAAAAGTGTGTTAAAACTTATTTAAAACCAACCCCAAACCCATCAGACCAGGCCAGATTGTTCAAATAGATGAGTTTTTAAATTACGCCGGAAGGAGCGCAGGTCGGGGGCCATCCGGAGCTCAACCATATATGTATGTATGTATGTATGTATGTATGTATGTATGTATGTATGTATTCATCCATCCATCCATTCATCCATTCACTCACTCACTCACTCACTTATTCATTCAGTGAGCATTGGAGCAATATTGTCTGGAAACTAAAGGGTCTCCTACAGACCAAAAGATCCACTCATATTTATATATTTCCGGAAAGGAAGAGAAAATCACACCCTCATACATATGCATAGGTCATAGATGATGTAAGCATAGATATTGATAATTAGCAAGCCTTAAGTTACTACCCTACCCTTCGGCTGGGGCTATCTTCAAGACTGGATTGTGGCCTTAATAAAACGAAAACAGATTAGTTACTTAATGATAGAAATTCAGATAAAGCCTACTGGGAACTGAGCACTTCAAGGCTGCCTCAATTGGCACACATTCCTTCTATTTTTGTTTTTAATCCTGTTAACATGGCTCCATTCTTCCAAGAATTTGTTTTCCTCACACAAACTGTGGCTGTCTTTCCTTTTGGAAGACCACATGCAGGACCGGTGAGCAAGAATTTCCTGATTCATTGCATTTGAAAAAAGAAGAAAAGAGGAAAGGAAAGGAAAGGAAAGGAAAGGAAAGGAAAGGAAAGGAAAGGAAAGGAAAGGAAAGGAAAGGAAAGGAAAGGAAAGGAAAGGAAAGGAAAGGAAAGGAAAGGAAAGGAACATTCTGAAAATCAAAGCTCCAGTCTGTTGCATCAAATCTACAGTATTTCCAGAAGCTGTGAATGCTCCAACACTGGAAGTTTTTAAGAAGAGACTGGCCAGCCATTTGCCTGAAATGGTATGGGGTTTCCTGCCTGAGCAGGGAGTTGGACTAGATGGCCTCCAAGGTCCCTTCCAACTTCTTCTTCTTCTTCTTCTTCTTCTTCTTCTTCTTCTTATTATTATTATTATTATTATTATTATTATTATTATTATTATTATTATTATTATTATCATTATTATTATTTTATTTAATTTGTATACCGCCCTTCTCCCGAAGGACTCAGGGCGGTGAACAGGGCAATACATAAAAACAAGATACAAAAATTAAAAATTATTAAAAAGTAATTAAACAACAGTGCCCGTAAAATTAATGCAGATTAAAAGTTAAGATCCATTTATAAAATCCAACCCCGTCCCATCAGGCCAGGCCATTATTATTATTATTATTATTATTATTATTATTATTATTATTATTATTTTATTTAATTTGTATACCGCCCTTCTCCCGAAGGACTCAGGGCGGTGAACAGGGCAATACATAAAAACAAGATACAAAAATTAAAAATTATTAAAAAGTAATTAAACAACAGTGCCCGTAAAATTAATACAGATTAAAAGTTAAGATCCATTTATAAAATCCAACCCCGTCCCATCAGGCCAGGCCATTATTATTATTATTATTATTATTATTATTATTATTATTATTATTATTATTATTATTATTATTATTATTATTATTATTATTCTCTTAATCTCCTTAAAGTTCTCCATGATGAAGTACTTTTCTACTTTCCAGTATATTGTAATTTTTGCAACAGTTACGTAATCTCCCTTTGAAATGTTGATCAGCCTTAAGATTTTTTGAACTTCGTGCATAATTAAGCACTTGAATTTCTCTATTTTGAGCTCCCAAAAGCTTTGATCGATTCTTCAGACAAAGAACATAGAATAATAGAGTTGGAAGGGATCTTGGAGCTTTTCTAGTCCAACCCTTTGCTCAAACAGGAGACCTAATATCAATTTAAAGAAACAGCTGTCCAGTCGCCCAAACGAGAAACCTCCAGTGATGGAGCACCCACATCTTCTGGTGGCAAGCCGTTCCACTGGTTGATTGTCTTCACTGTCAGGAAGTTTCTCCTTAGTTCCAGGTTGGTTCTCTCCTGGATTAGTTTCCATCCGTTGTTTCTTGTCCTGCCTTCTGGTGTGTTGGAAAATAGTTTGACCCCTCATCTTTATAGGAGCCCTTCAAATATTGGAACACTGCTATCATGTCTCCCCTATTCCTTTTCACTACCCAATTCCTGCAACCATTCTTCATAGCTTTGGCCTCCAGCCCCCTAATCACATGACATTAGCCAAGCGCCTCGAAGGAGCCAGTTTTGCTCAATTTAAATGAAAAACATGAGAATTCATGAAAGGATCAAGGTACTTAATAACAAGTCCCTATTTCATTATTGGGCAGTGTTTTTCAAACTTGGCAGCTTTAAGACATGTGTGAACTTCAACTCCCAGAATTCCTGGCTGAGGAATTCTGGGAATTGAAGTCCACCTATGCTGACTGGGGAATTCTGTGGGTAGAAGTCCACACAAGGTTGAGAAACAGTACCATAAGGATTAGGCAGAAGAGCAGATAAACCCCAAATCCCATGAGTTGCAGAACTTTAATGAAATAGACCATTCTTGATTTACTCATTCCTTCAATAAAAAAAAAATTTCTTCAACCCAGCCTTTGGATTAACTATTAAGCAAAATAAATACACATCTAAGTCAACAAAGATAGGGTGGGCACCACAACGTTTTTCCCCTATCCTTGCCACCAAGCTCAACTTTAGCCAATGTTTTTATAATTATCTTTCTCTGACGTTTGACTTTATTCTCCATTGTTAAAGAAATTATTTGCTTTGGTGTGGTGAGTTATAAGTTTTTAAAGGTTGGGTTGAAGGTGTGGTCAAATGCCATCTTGGTTTCTGTCTCCTGGCGTGAGTTTCACTTCCGTCAAGGGAAACCATTGTTGGTGTAAGGCAGGGGTCTCCAAACTTGGCTCTTTTATGACTTGTGGAGTTCAACTCCCAGAATTCCTCACCCAGAGTGCCTGGCTGAGGAATTCTGGGAGTTGAACTCCACAAGTCATAAAAGGGCCAAGTTTGAAGACCCCTGGTGTAAGGCACTGTGTCTCAACCTTAGCCACTTGAAGACCTGTGGACTTCAACTTCCAGAATTCCACAGCCAGCATGGCTAGCTGGGGAATTCTGGGAGTTGAATTCCACAGACCTTCAAGTTGCTGAGAATGAGAACTACTAGCCCAAGCAAGGCCCAAGCAAGAAGGCTTCCGTTGAGTTTCAGTTCTATTGTATTATATTCCTGATTATTTCTGGGTACATCCAATCAACTGAGATTAACAGAGGTAGATAAAATTCCTCCGCTTAGTAATGAGGAAAACGTCTCTCCATTTCACTAACTTTTCTCTATTTTGTCAGGATCTGAAAAATGCCAACTTCAACCATAGAAGTACAAGCAATAAGCCTGTCACTGCCAATGCAGACATTTCAGAGGCCAGATCAAGTATGCAGGATGACCAAACATTTACTAACAGTAGTAACTGTTACAACGCCAACACACCTTGCCAAGAACCAAATGAGACTGGTACATTTCCTAGAGACCTCCTGATTAACAAGACGGTGGATGAACTTCCGGATGGTGTGGATCCCACAAAAAAGGAGGTAAGATGGTCTTTTCTTTTGGGCATTACACAATCGCGGGTTCATACAATTTGGAAATGTTGCCTAGATGTTTGTTCCAAGAAGCTCATGAACTACATCACAATAGCAATGGAAGAGGAAGAGGCTGCGGCCACGTTTGGGGACTGTTGTTGACTTTTTCAGAAATGGAGCATTTATGGAAGAAAATATTTGTAACTCAGGGCTGAACTGTGGGGTCCTTGGTGCTCTCAGAGCTTGGTGATTTTCTTACAGAGTACTAGTTTGGAAATGAAACATCTGCAAGAAAACCACCAAGCTCAGAGGGCATCAAGGACCCCAAAATTCCTGTTATTAAGCAAGGCAATTATTAAGTCAACTATGACCCATTTTTGCAAACTTTTTTGCCACGGGTGTAAAATGAATCATTACAGTGGTTAAACCTGCTTAAGAGAATCTAGCTTCTCTACCTACGTCCTGGTTGGAAGCCAGCTGGGAGGGTTACATATAGGATTACACACAGGCAGTCCTCGACTTACGGCATTTTGCTTAGTGACCATTCGAAGTTGCAAATGCACTGAAAAATGTGACATTTTTCATTGTCGCAAGCATCCCGAATGTGATTTACGTTCAGATGCTTGACAACTGACTCACATTTATGACCGTTGCAGTGTCCTGGGGTCACGTGATCCCCTTTTGCAACCTTCTGACAAGCAAAGTCAATGGGGAAGCCAGACTCACTTAACAACCATGCTACTCATTTAACAACCACAGTGATTCATTGCAGTAAGAAAAGTCGTAAAAATGGGGCAAAACTCACTTAACAAATTTCTCACTTAGCAACATGAATGTTGGGCTCAGTTGTGGTCGTAGGTTGAGGACTACATGTATCCCAGATAGTGCAACCGTCGTAAGTACATGCCAATTGCCAAGTGCCTGAATTTTGATAAAAATGACCGTGGGGATGTCGCAACGGTCCTACGTGTGAAAAACCTATCATCAGTCATCTTTTTCAGTGCCAGATAATTTGAATGGTCATTAAATGAATCGTTGTAAGTTGGGAATTACCTCTTATTACTTATTTTGTTAGTGAAGGAATAATAATTCACTAAAGGGGGTCATTTTTTTTAATATTCCCTGTGCAGTACTACCTATCTGACGCAGAATTTTGTGATATCTTTGGGAAGACAAAGGATGCATTTTACCAGATGCCTGCATGGAAACAGCAAAATGAGAAGAAACAGTATGGATTGTTTTGAACAAAGGGGTGGTTGGTTGGTGACTCCTGACAACAGGATTGTCTGCAAAGAGGGGGCATAAAGACCAAGGGGGGCGACAAATTTGTCTTAGAAATGTCAATGCAGGTAAGAAAATGATGGGACTTTGGTTGCCTGGTGGGTAAATTCATCATGACTGTTTTGGCTTCCTGACCCAGAAAGAAGATGGATCTTAAAGGGAAGTTTCCTAAATTTCAAAAGGACAATTTTTTAAAATAAAATCTTCTCAAAATCTACCATAGTCAACAACAATCTTAATGAAAATGATTTCCTTATTTTTCTCATCTGGAAAGATAGCACCTCCCCTCCCCCACCCAAACAGAAATGTTCCATTATTTCAGGGGTCTTCAAACGTGGCCCTTTTTTGACTTGTGGACTTCAACTCCCAGAATTCCTCAGGCAGGCACGCTGGCTGAGGAATTCTGGGAGTTGAAGTCCACAAGTCATAAAAGGGCCCAGTTGGAAGACCCCTGCATTACTTGCACAAGAAATATGTGAAAGTTTCTCAGTTGTTTTTTATTTTTTTAAAAAAAAACATTACTTTATTTAGGCGTCCTACGTAAATGGGAGCAAAATGAGGCCGCTCTTTGGAGAACAGTTGGTATACAGAGAAGTTGCATGTGAAAATATTTGACTTACTACTTGTCTGAATTTGGGGTGGAATTGAAGGGAGAAGTGAAATGCGCTGAATAATGCGCTGAATAAAAGTCAAGATGTACTTTTAGATGCCAATCAGAAATGCAGTAAGGACAACGCACACCCATAGTCAGTCTTGCAGATACAGATACTCCTTGAGTTATGGCCACAATGGAGCCCAAATTTTGTGTCCTTAAATGAAACATTTGTTAAATTTACTTTTGCCCCATTTTACGACCTTTCTTGCCACAAGTGAATCACTGCAGTTGTTAAGTTAGCAACACCGGCTTTAAGGGACTCTGCCTCCCTTTGCTTGTTGGAAGGTCGCAAAAGAGAATCACTTGAGCCTCCCCCCCCCCAAAACAAACCATTGCAATTGCCTTAAATAAGAACCAGTTGCAAGCATCTGAATTTTGATCATGTGACCATGGGGATGTTGCAATGGTCGTAAGTGTGAAAAACGGTTATAAGACACTTTTTCAGTGCCATTGTAATTTTGAATGGCCACTAAATGAAATGTTGTAAGTCAAGGAATACCTTTATAAGAGTAGCCTGTTTTGAATGCATGGAATAGTATGTATGAGGATTTTCACTCTTTTGCTGTAAAGAGCATTCCGAAAGATCTAGATACATCCATAAATATTAACAATCAGAAGTATTATGGAAGAATCTAACTGGCTGTTATAGAAGCAGATGCTAGAGCTTCTAAAATTTCTGTGTTTTTCAACCTTAGCAACTTTAAGATGTGTGAACTTCAATTCTCCAGCCAGCTCTGGGAATTGAAGTCCACATGTCTTAAAGTTGCCAAGATTGAGAAACACTGGTCTAGATGTTGCAAAGTAACCACGATATTGATTCACAATACCAGAAATGGGGAGATAAGAAGTGAGTTGGAAAACGTGTAGCAAAGGGAAGCAATGGCCTAATTCTAGGAGTAAATACTAACATTTACGCCTAGCTTGCTAATAATAAGGGGAAAAAAAGATGCCTCTTGATAAATCCCAATGGCATCATTGAAAGAGAAGCAAACATTTGCCTTTGATTGTAGTCTTTGAAGAGTCACATTTAAGAGTCGTGACGGACCAAGATTCTAGTTAAACCTCCTGGGATTCAGGTAACAGGGGACTCTGAAGCACCTGAATTCACAGGTATGATCTTGGCTTGACCAACTCAGAGGTTTCCCAATGCTCAGAATTTTGAGCTATCAGCGGGAACAAAAAAGAGATTGCGAACTTCCATGATTCGTCCAGTAAACATCCATTGTTTTTTTTAATTTATTGAATGTATTTGTCAGCCATCTTGTAACAGAACAATTGCTGGGGAGGGGTGCTATATTAAACAATCAGAATAGAGCTGGAAGGGACCGTGGAGGTCTTCTAGTGCAACCCCCTGCAAAACCAGGAGACCCTGTATCATTTCAGACAAATGGCTGTCTAATTTCTTAAAAGCCTTCAGTGATGGAGCACCCACAACTTCTGGAGAAAGGTTGTTCTGCTGATTAATTGTTCTAACTGTCAGGAAGTTTCTCCTTAATTCCAGGTTGCTTCTCTCCTTCATTAGTTTCCATCCGTTGCTTCTTGTCCTGTCTTCGGGCGCTTTAGAGAATAGCTTGACTCCCTCTTCTTTGTGGAAGCCCTTCAACTATTGGAAGACTGCCATACGTCACCCCTAGTCCTTTTTTTCTCTAGATACTTTTATTATTGTTTTTATTTTTATATTAGATGCTTCCATTCTACCGATAATCTGTCAATCTCCAGCTGCAGATCCCAGAAGATGATTGATGGGAAATTTTTACTTCCAATCCATCTTGAGGGTGTAAATCCAGTGATTTACCATAGGTGGACATAGGAGATGGTGGTAGCAGACCAACAATGACCTATAGATCATGACATCATCGTGTAGATGATAAGACTTACCCTGCCCAATGTCCTTTTACAAATACAGGTAGTCCTCGACTTACGACCACAATTGAGCCCAAAATCTCCATTACTAAGAAGGCAGTTTTGCAGAAGTGAGTTTTGCCCAATTTTTAACGATCTTTCTTACTATAGTTTTAAGTGAATCACTGCAGTTCATTCATTCAATCTTCAAGATGGATTGGAAGTTAGTAACACGGTTGTTAAGTGAATCTTGCTTCCCTGTTGACTTTGCTTGTCAGAAAGTTACGAAAGGAAATCAAATGGACTTCTGGTTTTGCACAGTAGTGCAGCAGCCAAGGGATTTCGGGGCTCTGTGCCCTATGGCTGATTTTCTTCCTGTTAGGGCAGGGGTAGGCAACCTTGGGTCTTTTATGACTTGTGGACCTCAACTCCCAGAATTCTTCAACCAGCCATGCTGGCTCATGAATTCTGGGAGTTGAAGTCTACGAATCATAAAAGACCCAAGGTTGCCTACCCCTAGGGGACCCTAAATGGGCCAGAAGTTGCCCCGAAGAGGCGGCAAAGAAGGAAGGAAGTCCCATGGACCATGGAGAGAAGGTGGTCGACCTGATAGGTCCAGGAGAAGCCTTCCAGAAACCAAGAGGAGAAAGGCTAGTCTAACTTCAGAGTCTAGCCCAAGCTACAAGCATCCGAAGTAAAAAAAGTACTACTTTAAACTGATTGTAAACAACACATTTGAATCTGGGTAGGAACATCAATTTTCTCTATCCTACCTATCAACTAATTTTCTTGGGGGGAAATCCCAAGAAGCAAAAAGCCTCTGAAAGTGAAGGAAGGGGAACTTTGCGCCACCCTTTTACTAATAGAAGTGGCAAATTAAACCTTTTATGGAGGATCAAAACACACAGAAATTAAAGGAAATGAATATAAAACCTAATCTGGATAAGTTTGAAATTGCTGAATGGTTAAGATTCTCATTTTAAAGACAACTGTTTATTTTGAAAATTGAAAAATTAACTGGTGCTAACATCTAGTGGTGGATGAAGACTATGACAGCTATGGCTCTCATACAGGATTTGGCTAAATCTGGAAAAAAACTAATCTGTGCTTGTAACCTTCAACACCAATGGTGGGATTCAGCTAGTTTGAACCAGTTCAGTAGAACCGGTAGCTAAATTTTGTTGAGTTCAGAGAATTGGCTGAACCCATGCTGCTTCTGGAAGTCCGTTCTAGGCCTCGGAGGCCTGGAGGAGGTCTCCTGGGCCTAGAACGGCCTGCCGGAAGTGCATTGATGTCACTTCCAGAAGTCCATTCTAGGCCTGGTGGAGGCCTTCCAGGCCTAGAACTGCCCACCGAAAGTGCGTTGGTGTCACTTCCGGAAGTCTGTTCTAGGCCTCGGAGGCCTGGATGAGGCCTCCCAGGCCTAGAACAGCCCACAGAAAGTGTGTTGATGTCATTTCCGGAAGCCCATTCTAGGCCTCGGAGGCCCAGGCCTGCATCCACGCAGAGAACTGGATGTTAAGTTATTTGAATCCCACCACTGTTCAACACTCTAACAATAGAGAACAGCTGTGACAAAAAAAGAAAACAATCTGGGCTGCAGACAAAGAGAGAATTATAAATTTCAGGGGAAAAACATTTTTGAACTCTCTGGATTAAAAATATCTACTTAACTGTGACTCCAAAGTTATTTTCAGAGAAAAGAAAAACTTGATTCTTGGCTATCATGGAAAATCAGAGACTTGCAGAAAGAACTTATCAAGAAAAAACAAATACCTTTCAAGAGAAGATATAGAAGTTGCAGCTAATTCAAACAACATTGATTTCAAACCACAAAGAAATCCAAAATCACTTTGAAAATATAAACCAATTCATCTCCAATTTAACTTTACAACAAAAAAAATCCCAGAAAACAACAACAGAGAAGAAGCAGATAAAACAGATAACTGAACAAAAATTCTAGGATAGAGACTTAAAGATAGAACCTAACAAAGAAGTATGATTTAACCCAAGTGGAAAAAAATTCACAAGAAATATTGGATATGGAAAAGACAACTTATACTTTAAGACATGGGTAGGCAACCTCGGCTCTTTTATGACTCATGGACTTCAACTCCCAGAATTCCTGAGTCAGCATAGCTATTCATGGAGTTGAAGTCCATGAGTCATAAAAGAGCCGAGGTTGCCTACCCCTGCTTTAAGAGCACAAAACAAATTTGAGGACAAGAAAAAAGAATGGACAAAATGGATTGCAGAGATGTCAGGAACACCACGAGAACTGGAGAGACAACAAATGATAAAAGAAATAGAGAAAAAGAAAAAAAAGATTTTCAACAAACATGAAAGGGCAAAAGCCTCCTACAAAGACATTGTACTTGACTTACCTTCTATATCTACACTAACATTTACAAGAATATGGAAAGATTCTTTGATTCAGCAGAACATATTCATTAAGAAAAGATACTGGGCAAAAGAAAAAGGCTAAAGTGAAAATTAAGAAAATAGAGGATGGGAGCTATCAGGGAGAATATTTAAAAAAGAAACACCTATTTGAATATGGTTAAAGAAACAGAAAGATTTTGGATATGAATTTTATTTTAAGAGGGATGAGCCCCTCAAGTAACATAGTACTCTCTTTTTTCTTCACTCTTATTTTATTTCTTGATATGAGTAATATAAAAAAGTTGGAATGGCTTATATAAAGGAAATGTTATATTTAAATGTGATTGACTTTAAGAAAACTACAATGGATAAAAATGTTTTGAATAAAAGTTAAAAGACTAGATGACTAGATTTATTAAATGGAATATTTAAAGATTAAACATATTTTTAATCATGGTAACAAAGAACAGAAAATTTTTCGAAATAAACATGTGTATTAGCTTAAGAGGAACATGTATTTTAAGTAGTGTACTATCTTTTTATTTTTCTTTACTCTTATTCTTTTTCCTTTTTATAGTCTTATTTATTCCTTAAGAAAATGTTGGGATGGATTACATGAGAAAAATAGACTTAAATAATTAAATGTAATTAACTTTGAGAAAATCTTAATCAGTAAGAAAGTCTTGAACATTGTGGGAAAAACAAATGTAAACAAGAACTGTAAACAGAATCTATGATGAGGCAACCAAAATGATTAGATAGAAAAGAAATATTATATTGATGTGATTATTATCTGTAGAAATATTAGAAAAAAAATTATACCAACTGTTATCTATCAAAACAACAAGAATTGTATTAACAAGGTTGGCAAAAGAGAACTTTATGGGAAAAAGAGAAAATCAAGTAAAGCTATTGCGTGGATTATAGATCATAGAAACTAATTGTTAGTGAATGTTTTTAAATGTAAACCCAGACAACACACTGTTTACCAAATATTAAATGCTTATCTTTAAAAAAAATCAATAAAATATATTATAAAAAAGAAAGGGAATCAAATGATCTTAGGATACTGCAATTGTCATAAATATGCATCAGCATCTGAATTTCAAACACATAGCCATGGGGATGCTGTGATGGTCATAAGTGTGAAGAGCGATCATAAGTCACCTTTTTCAGTGCTGTTGTAACTCTGAATGGTCACTAAACAGAATAACAGAATAACAAAGTTGGAAGGAACTTTAGAGGTCATCTAGTCCAACCCCCTGCTCAAGCAGGAAACCCTATACCAGGGGTGTCAAACTCAATTTCATTGAGGGCCGCATCAGCATTGCGGTTGCCCTCAGGGGGCCGGGTGGGTATGGCCAGGGTGGGTGTGGCCTACTGGGTGGGTGTGGCTAGAGTGTGTGTGGCCTACTGGGTGGGCGTGGCCAGCTCTACATCGTTCGCATCAAGGGTGCCTATGGGGGCCTGGGCAGGCCAGTGGGACAGATCTGGGGGTCTCTGGCAGAAGGAGATGGGACCGGGGGCAAGTGCCTCCCTCACTGTTTCCAGGATGGCTTCGCGGGCCACATGAAACCACTTCGCGGGCTGGATCCGGCCCCCGGGCCTTGTGTTTGACATGTCTGCCCTATACAATTTCAGACAAATGTTTGTCCGGTCTCTTCTTAAAAACCTCCAGAGATGGAGACAAAAACCTCCACAACTTCTGGAGACAAGCCATTCCACTGATTAATTGTTCCCACTGCCAGGAAATTTCTCCTTAGTTCCAGGTTGACTGTTCTAAGCCTTTTGTGTGCAATCCTCATGCACCACCACTGGATTTAAAAAACCCTTCCAATTTTGCAATTCTCCTGTTCAGGATCCATAGGCAATCAGTTGGAAACTTTACAACATCCTTTTCATTGTTGTTGTTTTTTTTTAAAAAAAATCCCTTTCTTCAAAAGTTGAACCAAATCATGAAGAAAGTTGAATTAAAATGAAATAATACAAAATACTGAGTTGGGTTTTTCTGAACATGAACCATTACATAAATTGTCTGTGCAGCTTTGTTGGTGTGATGTGAGAAAAACCAACCCATGCTGGCTTAAGTTTCTGTTACCCGTCAAATTGCAAATGAACCGTGATGCAATTAAGCTGGAGAGAACTTCAGCTAAAGCACTTTGAGAACAAACTGATGTGAGAAATTATGTACGTTATGTGTTTAACCTTGAGCTCTCAAGGATTTTAAAACTGGTCCTCATTTTCTATTCTTTTTTCACCCACTAGAAAATTCAGAGTAATTAGACATTTGAGGATGCATCTGAACTTGCCTAAGGGGAAAAAAAACATTTCAGTGGGCAAGTAGAAATAGATACAGGTCAATTTTCAGGAGAAAGATAGTCCAGGAATAAAACAGATAAAAGACTTATTCCAGATAGCACATTCTTTCCTTGCTCCCTTATTTAGTGCAATTCAATTACAGGTAGTCCTTGCTTAAGGACTAGGTTGCTTAGCAACCATTTGAAGTCAGGATGGACTCCAAAAATATAACTGGAATATGAAGTTTCAACATCTGTCCCTTCCCACACAGTCATCTGATCACATTTTGGGTGCTTGGCAAACAGTCTGTACGTATAGCTGTTTGCAGCATCTTGTGATCACACAATTCCATTTTTTGACTTCTTTTTTTTTGCTAGCAAAGAAATGGTCACTACAAACAATGGGATTGCTTAACAACTGCAGAGTTCGCTTTACGACCACAGCACATATGCTTCGCAACAGCTACAAGAAATATAAGACGAGACTGGTCACATAATGTATTGCCCTGTTCACCGCCCTGAGTCCCCTGGGAGAAGGGCGGTATATAAATTAAATTAATAATAATAATAATAATGATTGTCACAATTTATAATTGTAATCCCAAGATGAATCAAGGACTAACTGTATTGCTTTTTGCAAGGAAAATAAGGTTGGCATTAAGCATGTATTTTAATCATTATTATTTATAGGTAACATCAAGTGTGTCTCTCAAAGGCGCTCCATACAAATCATGCACAGTTAATTTATTCTCCCTCATTCTTGCACAGCCAAATTATTTTTCTTTCAATTAACTTCCTGGGAACTGGAAGCCTTCACCCTGACCATACCCAGGCCCAGGACATTCCTTAATAATGGCCTGTTCATAAGCCATTTCCACTTTTCCCAGTGCTACAAAAATGGTTTGTGATTCTCCCTACTGCCGCTTTAGTTAACAGCTTCCTTCAGTGAAATCCTGCTGTGCAATCTGAAAGATATTTTCCATAAGCTGCCTGATAATTATTCTAACAATAGAAGTTCTCTGTCCTTCACTGCTTATCTACCCCAAGAACCCCAAAGGTTGGGATTCCCCTAGGTTTTTTTTTAATCTAACATCTTCCAGATATGTTTAATGTTTGTAGTTCATAAACCACAAGGAAGGCTGAGTGCTGAAGAATGGATACTTTTGAATTGTGTTGCTGGGGAAGACTTTGAGAATAGGGGACTCATTGGGGAAGACCCCGATGTTGGGATAGATGGAAGGCAAAAGGAGAAGGGGACAGCAAAGGATGAGATGGTTAGATAGTGTCATTTATGCAATGAATATGAATTTGGGCAAAGTTTGGGAGACAATGGAGGAGGGGAAGGGCTATGTTCCAGGGCACCGCGGAGAGTCAGACACAACTTAGTGACTGAAGAACAAATGTTCACAAATGTTTTTTTTAACATTTATTGATTATAATTTCCAAATTTTGAGTAACCAAAGTTCCCATTATCAAATTCATTACACAGTCTAGTATTCAGGATACAATTCTTCTATTCAAACATATACTATTCCACACCATCTTATGTCATCTAATTAGTAATACAGTATAACATTCTTATTTTCTATTAATTTCCAAATATCTTAACCTTAGTAATCAAAATTTCTCTTTTTTCAACATCAGATCTTTCCTTTTTCTCTACTATCTCATATTGTTAATACAGTTCTTAATATATCAGCTAACTAAAAAATGTTCATTTTTCAATAGATTTTTAGCTTATATATGTCAATTACTTTTACAGTCTTTGTAGGCAAATCAATATTCAATTTTAACTTAATATTTATACTTTCAAGTTTTAAATGGTCAAAATTATCTTTATTTCAGTTCATAACAAAATTAAATTTCAAAGTATACATCTTATCTATTTAAGTATATTCTCTTTTAATCTTCACTAATAAGTCAAAAGCCCATTTTTTTCAATCTTATTCTAGCTTTCTTTCTTTGCCAGCAAATCTTCCATCTCTGTGCTGTCAAATCATCAAATAGATCTCCCTCTGTTATTATACATATTATTTGAAACAAAAGAGGTCTTCCAATCATCATTTTTGTGGAAATGCTAACAAAACGTCTCTCTCTCTTTCTGTCTTGACGTAGTTGTCCTGGAATATTTATCTTCTCTTCCATCTGTTCTTCTATTTGTTCCTCAGGCTTCTTCTGGTTTGTATAGAGAATCTTTTCCACTTTACATATTGTCAGTCTCTTTTCTGGGTTTTCCATTAAGTCTATTTGTTGATCAATTGAGTCTTCTGTAATAATGTTTAATTGTTCTACTTCTTCTATTATATTCTGTGTAGTTGATTCTTTAATTGTAGTCAGAGCTTGAATTTGTACATCAGGGCTGACATCTTGTTCTTTTTGTAGCCTCTTAATTCTTCAGTAGCTGTGAGAATAGTTTTAACAACTGCTCTCATCAAAAAAAGAGTCTGTTCCTGGTCTTCATCTATGTTTTTTTTAATAGTGCATAAAATTAAAAGCTTTACTGTCAGAAAGTAAAAGTAGTTTTATCACTAAGTGTAAAACACAGGTGGGTTTCTCAGAGCTAATATTTTCCAAGTTTACAGAAGACTTATCTATAGTCTGGGCTGTGAGCCAAGTCACTCTTAGGCAATAACAAATTGTAATATCAAGTTTAGCCACAAGGTGTCACCCATACCACTTAGGAATTTTACTTCTTTTTGTAGATAAAAACCCAAATCTTCAATAAAAATAGAGTAAAAAATAAGGAATCTTTTAGTCCTCAAACTTTAGGAAAATAAAAGTCCAGTTAAAATCATGTAAAATCAGGTTATTCTTTCAATGTTTTAAGCTCCCCTGGATAGTAAGTCACCACTGTTATTAGAGGTGGGGTAAGGTTTCCCTTTCCTCTCTCCACAGGTGGGAAAGTACATTAGGCAACTTATGCAGGCAAAAAAGATAGTTGGAATTAAGAGAGGTAGATCTCACCCAGTCTCATCCAGGCTGCTTTGTCGGCCCCTGGTGGTAAGTGTGACTTTGGCTGTCTGCAGCCTAGTGATGAGCCATATTGCTGTGGCCGGTCTCTTGTCCACTGGTTTTGTTTGGTTCGAATTGACGAGGACTCAGAGTGGTTAACACTGAACGAGTTTATTGAATACACAAAGTCAACTGTCAAATGTCAAATGTTGCAACCCTTTTATAGAGAAAGCGTTTGAACTGTAACCAATACAAACAGTCTGTTTTCCCGCTCCTTGGTTGTGGCGTCCAATGATTGCACCTTATTTTCCCGCTTTAAACCTTGCAAAGCTGCACAGTGTTTGCAATATCTTTCATGGCTTATTGCTAACTATTTACATACACAACACCCCTTACCCCCCAGTTGGTGTCATTTCTTTACAAAATCCATTAGGTATTTTGGTGGCCTATGTATTCTAGAAGGGTATCTGTTACTTTGGCTGCTAGGGACCCTTCTTCCTGGTTGACTGCTTGGCTGCTGGTTACTATGCTGGTTACTACTAGACCTGGGCTCAGGGTTACTGGCTTCAGATGTACTGCCTTGTGTATTAGGTTGTGTTTGGGATTCAGTTGTCACTGGCCTACTTCGCAGGGGTATTTCCCAATCAATTAGACTGAATTGTTGTTGATGGGCATCAGGAAATATGTCATCTTGCCCAACCACTACACCACTTTCTGGCCTAATGTTATCTGTACTGTTTGCCCTAACTGAGCTTTGGTCCCCCTCAGCTGGCACACACCCACTAGATCTTTTCCTCAGCTGGTCTATGTGTCTTTTACAGACCCTATTCCCTTCCCCCTCAATGATGTATGATAGGGGACCTAAGATTTCAGTTACCACCCCAGGAATCCATTTATCCCCTTGGGCGTAGTTCCTGGCCCAAATCAAGTCCCCCACTTCAAATGTTCTGTTAGGAATGTCTAATTCAATGTTTGGTTGGAGTCGGTCAGGGTGTAGTCTGTCCAACTTGGTCAAGATTTTTCTTCCCCACCTCATTTCAGCTGGACTTTTCCCTGTAGCTGAACAAGGGGTTGTGTGTTGAGCCAACAAGAACTCAGCTAGTCTCTGATGCCAGTCACCTCGAATGATTCTTTTAAGCGCGTCCTTCGTGGTCCTCACGTTCCTTTCAGCCAATCCGTTGGTGGAGGGGTGGAAGGGTGCAGAAGTCTTATGCTTAATCGAGTTGGCCTTGAGGAAATCCTGAAATTCAATAGATGTGAATTGTGGCCCGTTATCAGACACTATTAAATCCGGCAACCCATGAGTGGCAAAGAGGCCCCTTAATGCCTGTATTGTTCTGCCTGCCGTTACTGAACTGACCGGTACTACTTCTAGCCATCTAGAGTAGCTGTCGACCACTACAAGGAACGTTAACCCCTGGAAAGGTCCAGCGAAGTCAATATGAATCCTGGACCAAGGATTCCTAGCTAGCTCCCATTTATGTGTGCGGATGTGTTGTTGTTCAGGCCTGGAACGTTGGCACAGATGGCAATTGGCAACGCATTCCTCAATGTCTTGGTCCAATCCTGGCCACCACAAGTGACTCCTAGCCAGGGCCTTCATCCTTACTATTCCGGGGTGTCCCTCATGCAATTCAAATAGAATAGCTGATTTGTGGATTTCTGGAATTACTACACGAGTTCCCCAAAGTAAGCAACCCATATGAACTGATAGTTCATCTTTCCTTCTGAAAAATGGACTGTATTTTACGTCCGGGTTGGCGTTGGGCCAACCGCTCATGACCCAGGCCATTACTCTCCTTAAGATGAGGTCCTTATTGGTTGCCTCAGCTATGTCTTTAGCAGTTAGGGGCAGATCAGGAATATCTTGTAGGGACATTACTTGTCCCACTGGGGCAGGGTCCTCCTCTGTTGTGCTAAGGGGCAATCTGCTAAGAGCGTCTGCATGACCCATGTCCTTACCTGGTCGGTATTGGAGGGAAAATGAATATGCTGATAGGAAAATGGACCATCTCAGCATCCTGGGAGACATAATTTGGGGAGTCTGTTTATCTGTGGTAAACAGTCCCAGCAGGGGTTTGTGGTCTGTCAGTATTGTAAAGTTCCTGCCATACAGGTAGTCGTGGAACTTTTTAACTCCTGCCACTATGGCTAAAGCTTCCCGGTCAATTTGAGCATAGTTCCGCTCTGCCTTGGTTAGTGTGCGGGAGTAGTAAGCAATGGGTCTTTGCATTCCCTGGGTGTCTAAATGGCTGATTACTGCCCCAACGCCATAAGGCGAAGCATCGCACGCCAGGTAGATTGGTCTGTTTTCTATAAAGTGGGTTACAGTTGAGCTACTGGAAAGGATATCTTTTAAGGTCTGGAAACTCGCTTTGTGCTTGTCTTGCCAATGCCAAGGGGTCTTCTTATCTAAAAGCCTGTGCAGTGGTTCTGCAATGGCAGCCTTATGTGGCACAAAAGTGTGATAAAAATTTACCAACCCTAGGAAGGCCTGTAGCTCAGCCTTGTTCCTTGGTTCAGGCGCCCCTTTTATTGCTTTAATTTTTTCAGGGGTAGGGTGGACTCCGCTTTTGTCTATCCTGAACCCCAAAAAATCAGTGGATTTAACCCCTATGCTACATTTTTCCTTTTTTAATTTTAATCCAGCCTTTCTAAATCTACCCAGTACCTGTTCCAGTCGCTCTACTAACATTCCTTCATCTTTTCCAGCTATTAGGACATCATCAAAGTAAGGGCATACTCCAGGTATGCCCTTTAAGGTCCTCTCCATCACTTCTTGAAAGATGCCTGGAGCTGCTGCAATTCCAAATTGCAGTCTGTGGACTCGGAACGCCCCCTTGTGGGTAACAATTGTCTGTGCCTCTGCCGCCTCTTTGGAAACAGTCAACTGTAAGTACGCATGCGCCAAGTCGAGCTTGGCGAAGATGGCGGCGTCCTGGATCGTGGCGAGGACCTGCTTCACCGTCGGGACCGGGTAAGCATGCTTTTTCATTCCAATGTTGAGGGTCGCCTTGTAGTCGGCGCAGATCCTCACATCCCCATTGGGTTTGAGGGGTGTGACGATCGGCGTCTCCCACAAACCGCCCTCGACAGGTTCTAAAACTCCGAGGCCTACAAGCCGGTCGAGCTCGGCCTCGATTTTTTCTTTTAAGGCAAAAGGTACCCTCCGGGCCTTTAGCCTGATTGGATTTACTGAGGGGTCTAGGTTAAAATTAATGGGGGGCCCTTTGTACTTGCCTAGAGATCCATCGAATACGTCTGCAAATTCTTTGCAGACGGATTCGAGGGTCTTATTTCTAATCACAGAATTTATTCCCCCTATCCAAATTCCCAGGGCAGGAAACCAATTAAGCCCTATTAAGCTAGTCCTATTCCCCTCCGTAACTACCAAATCTAAGACCCCCTTAAACCCCTTAAAGTTTACTCTAAGGCTGGTCTTTCCTTTTACGATTATTGGACTTTTTTGGAAGTCCATTAATTGAATATTTGTGGGACTAAGTGGAATTCTTTTTCCGCTTAGTTGTTCAATTTTCTCAAGGGTTTCAGTGGAAATTATCGACACTGAAGCCCCAGAGTCGATTTCCATTCTGCAAGGAACCCCTTGCAGAAGGACTGTGATTTTTAATTTTCCGTCCGGAAAATTGTGCCCCCTTCCCTGCCGTCTCCGATTGACTCGGGCCACCTCCCTTAGGTTTGGAAATTTCGCCCGGGATCTAGGGGTCTCCTTGCCACTAGCATTGGGGGTTACCTTACCCTCTGGCCACACATCGACTTCATTCAGACGGGAGTCCCGGACGCGGTTTCTGCAGATGGCCTGGATGTGGCCGGTCTTGCCGCAAGCCCTGCACTTGGCGGTGCGGAATCGGCAGGAAGCGCGGGGATGGTTGCCGCCACAGCTGCCACATCGGTTCTGGGTGTCGTTGTCGCGCGGTCTGGTTGCGGTGTCCCGCCACGGTCGTTGTGCCCCGGTCGGTGGTCTTTGCGGTGTTGCGGGTTGTTGCCGGCGGCCGGGTTCAGGCCCCTCGCTTCTAGGTTGTCTGGGTGCCATCTTTCCGAATCGCCTGGAGACTTCGGCGATCTCTTCCTCCCACTGCTGATCCACCTCCCCGCAGTCCACATAGCCCTCTTGGTTAATTTCAGGTGCTGTCGCCATGCTACTGCGGGGGGGGTCGCGATACCCGGTTGACTCATACGTTAGGAGTTCGTCGAGCACTTCCTGTAAATCGCCGGTAGGTTTGGCGATTATTCTATTTTGTAATTGTTCGTCGCGTAAGCCAAGCACGACTCTGTCCCGAATCCTAATTTCTAAATTATCGTATTTGCAACGTACTGCGGCTTCCCTGACGGCAGCGACGAATTTCTGTATGGACTCCCCCGGTCTCTGATTTCTCTTCTCGAAGATGCGCCGCCAAAAAAGTTCGGACCTTCGGGGAGTAAAGTGAACCTTTAGTTTTGCAAGGAGGTCGGCATAGGACACGCTGGAGACTGGTTGTGGCTGGCACAGCCCGACAGCGACTCTGTAGACCGGTGTGCCGCAAATTGTCAAAAGTGCCGCCGCTTTTTTTCGGTCATCAGTGATTCCGTTCACTAACAGGAATCCTTCGACCTGACCAATGTATTCTTCCCAATCTTCGGGGAAGTTAGGGTCAAATTCCTTTAGTGACCCGATTTGCGCCATTCGGAGAATTTTTTTCCTATTCTGCCGCGGCCGCTCGGTTGACTGTGACTCGCTCTGACTTTGCCGCCTTCACGACAATTCTTCCTAATCTCTGGTCTTCTGTCAATCCCACCTTCGTCGCCAGTTGTTTGGTTCGAATTGACGAGGACTCAGAGTGGTTAACACTGAACGAGTTTATTGAATACACAAAGTCAACTGTCAAATGTCAAATGTTGCAACCCTTTTATAGAGAAAGCGTTTGAACTGTAACCAATACAAACAGTCTGTTTTCCCGCTCCTTGGTTGTGGCGTCCAATGATTGCACCTTATTTTCCCGCTTTAAACCTTGCAAAGCTGCACAGTGTTTGCAATATCTTTCATGGCTTATTGCTAACTATTTACATACACAACAGGTTTGGAGGGTTGCGCTGGATCTAGCAGAAGAGCTACTGCTCTCCCATGGTCCAGCGGGGGGCCCTCCTTGCTGGTCGCCCCTACAGGGCAACTTTCAATCCTTTTCAGGGTCCCCCAGCGAAGCGAAACTAAATGAGGAAGACAGAGCTCATGTTCCAGGCATCCATGGTGGCCATGTCGGCAAACCGAAAGTCTGTATTAGCTTTATTTTTAAGTAATTGTCCACTAGGACTCCAAGGTCCCTCTCACAGTTATTGTTTCTGAGCCAGGTTTCACCTAATTCGTAATTGTACCTTTTCAATAAACATCAATCTCCTTTGATGCCAAACTGCGAAACAGAAAAAGACCAAGAACAGGTCACGTTGTTAAAATCCATTTATCTAGTGTTTATCAATCTTAGCAACTTTAAAATGTTTGGATTTTCAGATATGTGGACTTCAACTCCCAGAATTCTGGGAGTTGAAGTCCACATGCCTTTAAATTAAGTCCACATGCCTTTAAATTAACATGCCCTTAAATTAACACTAAATTAAATCTAGCAGTAACTTGCCCCTTTCTGTGTAATTGCGTTTGGGGCTGAGTGTATCATTTAATTGCAATGCATTGACTGAAATTATCTTTAGGCCTCCTAAAATAAAGATATCGTAAATGAAGGCATCATTCAGGTAAAGTTTATAGTTCTTTCCATCCGCTGCTGGATTTAGAGGCTGCATGCTTTTCAAAAGTAGAGCAGAGATATAAAAACTGTAGAAAGCCATTAAACAGTAATCAAATTTCTTATGTGAAAGATATCCAACACCAGTTTAGAGAATACAGGTAGTCCTCAACTTATGACCACAATTGAGTCCAAAATTTCTGTTGCTAAGTGAGACATTGGTTAAGTGAATATTGCCCCATTTTACAAACTTTCTTTGCCACAGTTGTTAAGTGAATCACTGCAGTCATACAGTTGTTAAGTGAATCTGGCTTCCCCCAGTGACTTTGCTTGTTGTAAAAAGGTTGCAAAAAGGGATCACAAGCATCCACATTTTAATTATGCGACTGTGGGGATGCTGCCACAGTTGTAAGTGTGGAAAAAGTCATAAGTCACTTTTTTCAGTGCCGTTGTAACTCCAAACGGTCATTAAATGAACTGTCATAAACCGAGGACTACTTGTATTCTAAGTTAGGATTAGTTCAAATCTATCTCCTCTGAAAGTAAGGGAGAATATAAACCTTGCTTGATTGGATAATAGATGTTAAAAAAAAGATTTCTAATAAAAGCAGAGGTTCATAAAAAAATCTTTGTACAAGCAACCTCAGAAGGGCTTGAAAATCAGGTAGAAGCTACAAAAACATAAAAAATAAGGCAGAGGTTAAGTTGTAGTTGTGGTTAATCTATTGACTTTTTTATCCTTCCTAGAATACCTATTTGCAAGGACATTGACTCAAAACTACTGGATATGAAATTCTAGATTTTTTCTGAACAATTTCAGAAGTTCAAAGAATTTTTTTTATTAAAGATTTCATTGCATGATAGTAATCCAATCACTGCCAAGAACTGCCAACAAACTCAGTTAATTCATCTTGTGATTTGGAAGAAATTCTTTTAAGTCATTTGGGATTTGCAAATCAAAATGAGTTTCTACTTAGATCCATTGCATTTGGAATAAAACATTCTCCTTAAAAAATTCCTGCATATATTTGCAGCAACTACAGAACATTTACAGAGACAATAATCTCACAATTTATTTTACTTCAAAAATAATTTTCAGATTGTAAATCAAAGTATTAAACTCAAGTACAGTTCATTACCAATAAAAGGCTACCAATCGAATATTCGCTAGCTGGATTCCGTCATACTTGAAGTAAACTATTAACTTCGCTTCTACTCTAGTGCAACTAAGCCGACTATCATTCTGTTTACCCCAGGTCCCAAACCACAAAACTGTCAGAAGTCAAATGCATGGTGTGAGAATATAGCTAATGAATTTTTTTTCCAAAAAAAGTGTTGTTTTTTTCTGCTGTTATAAAAATAAAATTAAAATCAGGCTACAAGTGTATTGCCACTTTGCTGATGCAGCAAATGACATAATGTGCAATATTGGCCTTATAAGAAACATCCCGGGGTTCTCATTGCTCAAGTTACTAGTCCTTATTGCTGCTAATTTAAACTCAAGGGGAAAAATAGGTAAGCAATGCTAGTGAAATCTCAGAAGAGTGTCTGGGAGAATTTATGCTAGTCATAGGGTTGTAAAGTCGTTATACTGTGCATTTCTTGACTGATAAAACTGGTCAGAATTAAAAACTGCAGGGTGGAGCTAACTAAATCAAGATGGGAGCCACAATAATGCAGGCCTCAAGTATTCTGGCCATCCTCTTGATTTTTTTTATTATTTTTTTTACCACACCCTGAAGATAACTCTGTGTTATTTTTAACAATAGGAAAGGTAGATCATCAAATCCATTTTGAGGCATCAAATCAAAATTCTGGAAATATCCCAGTTTACTCCTGGTTCTTTTGTGATGAATCTTATTTCAATATGGCCAGGATCTAACCATGGTTGGAAATGTGACATTCTGTTATTCTAGAAAACCCTCATGGCTGTACAGTTTTTTTTTTAAAAAAATAGAATGGATGGAAAATTCCAACCAATTAGAGCAGTGTTTCAATCTTGGCAGCTTGAAGATATGTGGACTTCAACTCCCAGAATTCCTCCATGGAGAATTCTGGGAGTTGAAGTCCTTACATTTTCAGGTGCCCGAGGTTGAGAAATAATTGCATAGATTAAAATACCAGATAGTCCACAACTTACGACCAGAATTTTCATTGTTAAGCAAGACAGTTAGCATTTTTTTTTAAAAAAAAATGCTCACATCTTAGTCTTTCTGTTGAGTGTGTTAATATTTGCAACTTCCACTGAAGAAGACCTGGCTAGTATTTCAGATAAATCCATTGGGAATATGCGTGCAAAGGGAAGAAGTAAAATTTGAGAAAAATAACATCATTCTTCAAAATCGAAATTGATAGCCATGGAACGCAAAAGACTTTCTGGGTCATCCCAAACCTGCTTTTTCAAATGGCAAAGAGTCAGAACTGAAGAAGCTTCTTGGATGAGAAGCAAAACATCTTCAAGAAAAAATAAAGAAAAATTCAGTTGCCTTTTGAAAAAGCTCCTTTGGGACAACTATGACCTGGATGACTGAGAATCTCCATAGACAAATTCTGGGTCTTTCCCATAAATATCCCACCAGCTGCTGGACTAAATCAACCAAATGTCCTGGATTAAAGGATGAATGACAAAAATTAAGATCAAAAGACATCTAAAGTGGGTTTTTTTCCCTCTGGGGCTCTTCATATCTCATTCCCCATCCAAAATGTCATGATTAGTATTATGGAAAATCAGCTGGTCATGTCCACCAAAATATTTCTATCTAAGGGAAAACCTTTCTGCCATTGAACACCCTTCTTAATCATGTGTTTTATGTAAGTGATAACAGACGTAACACTTGGTCCTTGACTTACAACCACAATTGATCTCACAATTTATGCTGCTAAGCGAGACATTTGTTATGTGAGCTTTTACAACTTTTCTTGCCACAGTTATTAAGGGAACCATGCAGTTGCTAAGTTAGTAACACGGTTGTTAAGTGAATCAAAGCTTCTCCCACTGACTTTGGGAGAAGGTACCAAAAGGTGATCCTGTGAAGCTGCAAGTGCTGCAAAATAATGCCACTTGCCAAGCACCCAAATGTTGTGATGGTAGGGATGTTCCGGCGGTCGTTAAGAGGACTGTACATCAATCACTTCTTCAGTGCAATTGTAACTTTGATTGCTAAACAAATGGTTGTAAGTCAAGGACTAACTGTACATGTTTTCCTTCATATTTTCCCTAACGCTTCCTGCCTTCTGACACCCACCTTTTACAAAGCAATTGTCCTTCATTTAAAATGTTTTTCCCGCTGACCTTTGCACTGTCACACAGAAAAACACAAAATTTGGGGACGTACACACACAATTCAGATTGTATTAAAATAAAGCTAAAAATATATCTACTCTTTATTACTGCTACTCCTACAAGCTCCTGAGAGTTCTGAGTTACTTCTCTCGCCCTAGAAAAGCAACTAGGATTAAAAGTTAAAGCATAACTTTTAAAAAACTAATGTTTTCTAGCTGTTTTCACATGTAAATATTCAACTGGTATTAAGGCGTGGATGGCCCACTGCATTGCTTCCAAAGGGGTGAGTTTTTCTTTGCCAGGGACCAAAAGTCTATCTGGAAATCTAAAAAAGAGATTTCCTGCACAGCCCCTGAAGTTCATTTCTTTTTTTTTTAGCAATTGTCCCAAATATTGACATGCACAAAGAGCGTAGCGGATGGATATTGATCTCCGTTCTTCGTCAAAAGGTGAATGTGGCGATAGCCTTGAGAAGGGGAAAAAGAAAAAAAGCAGCATTAATTTTTGGGTTTTTTGGTATCTTTTACTCACTGCTGGTAAACTATCAGCTCACTTTTTTGGGTATCAAGGTTGCCCAAATAGGGAAGATGTCATCATTTTCTATTCTTCTTCATCTTCATCATGGTCATCATTATTTATTGGCCACTCAACACAAATGGACTCTAGAATGTCCTACAAAACTAGAACCCTCCCATTAAAAAAAAAGCTAAAAATCAGACTGACAACCTAAACCAGACATGTCAAACACAAGGCCCGGGGGCCAGATCAGGCCCGCAAAGTGGTTTCATGTGGCCCGCGAAACCATCCTGGAAACAGGGAGGGAATGGCCCCCTCTGCCTTGGCCGTGGCCCAGAGACCCTCCTTCTGCCAGAGATCTTCAGATCTGTCCCACTCCTGCCCAGGCCCCCATAGGCACCCTTGATGCGAACGATGTAGAGCTGGCCACGCCCACCCAGTAGGCCATACGCACTCTAGCCACGCCCACCCAGTAGGCCACGCCCACCCTGGCCATACCCACCCGGCCCCCTGAGGGCAACCACAATGCTGATGCGGCCCTCAATGAAATTGAGTTTGACACCCCTGACCTAAACTAAAATGATCTAAAAACAACATCAGCAATAGGTTGTGCAAGATTCCTGCGTTTTCTGTGCTTGAAAATTCCTTTGCAGAAAGGGCTGCTACAAGAAGCAATGTAGAAGCTAAGAATGAAAAACAGGTTTGGCTCCTTCCGTAGCAAATAACCCTACACCTTTAATTCAACGAGGAAGATCCAAAAATTACCACTTGCTACCTCTGTAATGAGTATTTTGCTCATCTTAATAGGCTTAGTAGGTTGTTTTTCACCCTATTTTGGCATCCTCAATTCTCAGAATTCCCCAGCCATTTTAAAGTGGCCAAAGTTTAGAAACACTGACCTATATCCTCAAAGTGACACGCACCTTTTAGAAAGCAATTGTCCTCAGAGTAATTCAGAAGGATCCATGCCAACAAAAAAGTCTTCCCATAGCTGGGGCTGTTCCCCAGAATCATCAGAAAAACTTTTTAACTTTTAAAAAAGAAATTTAAACTAATTACAGGTACTTACAATCACAAAGGGGAACAGAATTTTCATTGCTAGGGAAGGAAGTTGTTAAATGCGTGCCTTATTTTACAAGCTTTTTTGTTCTGGTTGTTAAGTGAACCATTGCAGTTGTTAAATGAACCATGTGGCTGTTAAGCAAATCCTGCTTGACTTCGCTTGTCAAAACCCAGCTGGGAAGGTGATGACCCCGGGGCATTAAAACCATAAGGTAAAGGTAAAGGTTCCCCCGCACACGCGTGCTAGTCGTTTCCGACTCTAGGGGCCGGTGCTCATCTCCGTTTCAAAGCCGAAGAGCCAGCGCTTGTCCGAGGACGTCTCTGTGGTCATGTGGCCGGCATGACTAGACGCCAAAGGTGCACGTAACGCTGTTACCTTCCCACCATAGTGGTCCCTATTTTTCTACTTGCATTTTTACGTGCTTTCGAACTGCTAGGTTGGCAGAATCTGGGATGAGTAACAGCAATTCTGATCATGTGACTGTAGGGTTGGTGCAACAGTCATAAGCACGAAGACTGATTGTCAGTCACTTTTTTCAGTGTTGTTGCAATTCCTTCCTTTGGACAGCAGAGGGCTCCAAAACAAGGATTTGCAGTCTGGCTGGAACTCTTTCTCTACCTTAATAACCACCATGGTGCTTAATTACAATGCCCATCATTCCCAGCTGGCTTTATCCTTTGGGATTTTGCCCAGTGAAATAAAATCTTGCTCAACGGGCAAAAAATGCTGGTCAATCTTGGGAACTGGAAGAAGTAGAAACCATAAATTGGAGAAATGGGCAGAAGAAATTATTGAAAAGACTATAAAATCCTTCACTTCATTTTCCATTTTTTAAAATTCTTTTCTTTCCTGCATGGTAGAAAAGAATTTACCTCAATTTAATGGGCTATAGACACTGTAGTCCATTAAATCAATAGTCCCCGGTTTACAACCATTTCATTTAGCGACCAGCTGAATTTGCAATGGCGCTGAGAAAATTTCCCTCACACTTATTTTGGTCACATGATCAAAATCTGGGCCCTTAGCAACCGGCACGTATTTACAACGGTTGTGGAGTCTCAGAATTTTGTGATCACCATATATGACCTTCCCAATTGGCTTCCAACAAGCGAAGTCAAAGGAGGAAGCTGGATTCACTTAACAACAGCATGATTCATTTAAAAGTAATGATTTATTTAACAACAATGGCATAAAGATCATAAAATTCGGCATGACTCTCTTAACAACCGTCCTCCTTAGCAACAGAAATCCAGTTGTGATCATAAGGACTGACTGTAACTGAAGGACGAAGGAGACTCTTAGAGCTAAGAGTCCATTAAGTCCATTACAATCACAACTGAGCCCAAAATTGTGAGACACTAAGTGAGATGCTTGTTAATTGAGTTTTGCCCCATTTTACGTCCTTTCTTGCCATATTTGTTAAGTGAATCACTGCAGTTGTTAAGATAGTAACATGGTTGTTAAGTGAATCTGGCTTCCCCCTTGACTTTGCTTGTCAGAAGGTTGCAAAAGGGGATCACATGACCCAGGGACACTGCAACCGTCATATATATGAGTCAGTGGCCAAGTGTCTGAATTTTGGTCAGGTTTCTATGGGGATGTTGCAATGGTCATAAGTGTGAAAAATGGCCATAAGTCACTTCTTTCAGTGTCGTTGTAACTCCGAACGATCACTAAATCAACTGTTGTAAGTCGAGGACTACCAATAGTAAGTGGGGCTTTACTCATGTGTAAAGTGCATATTATAAGATATTTAATGTACAAAATTGCTTAGATTGGATTTTGATTATTACGATAAAAATATCGGTTGGCTTTTCTTTGCATTTGATATTGGCTGAACGTAGCCCCTAAAAAACTACCATAACCATGAATGAGAGATTTTAATTAAGGTTGTTAAATAATTGTTATACAACAATTTTAGGTAATGATTGTTTTGCTTTTATTGTTTTATTGGGTGGTTGTTTACTGCCCTCTTTTACTTTTCATAGGGCAGGCAGCCATATAAATGTGATTAATAAATAACACATTGATGTTTTTATTAATTATTATATAACGGTTTCAGGTAATGATTGTTTTGTATTTATGGATTTATCGCCCGGGGTCATTTCCCATGAGATGGGATGCCCATATAAACGATTAAAAAATTAAATACATTAATATTTTGAAAATCTTTTGCATGATGCCAAGGGGCCTAGCAAACAACCCCCTCCCCTTTGAACTGACAATGGCATTCTGGGTGAAAAAGCTTTATTAAAAACAAGACTCACCTCGCTTCAGACTTGTGAAGGGGGCCGTGAATTGCCCGATAAAATCATTTTTTGTTGAGGCATCAAAATCTTCTACCATAAAACGGACCAGGGCTAGTTGCGGTACATCGATTTCAAATTCAAACGTTTCATCCCAGGCTGGTTTAAAACCTGGGCAAGAGTCAAAGAGAGCCAAAGTATTTATTTATTTGTATCCTACCTTTATAATTTTTATTTGTTATTGATACATTTATTTTATTTTTACAAATAACTCATGGTGGCGGACATATCCAATACATGTTCCTCCTCTTATTTTCCCCACAACAACAACCCTATGAGGTGGGTTGCGCTGAGAGAGAGAGAGGGATTGGCGCAAGATTACTCATCTGGTTTATTGTGCCTAAGGCTGAACTCACTGTCTCCTGGTGATTGGCCCAAAGTCACCCAGCTGGCTTTCATGTCCTAAGGTGGGACTAGAACTCCCAGTCTCCTGGTGATTGGCCCAAAATCACCCAGCCGGCTTTCATGCCTAAGGCGGGACTAGAACTCCCTGGCTCCTGGTGATTGGCCCAAAATCACCCAGCCGGCTTTCATGCCTAAGGCGGGACTAGAACTCCCTGGCTCCTGGTGATTGGCCCAAAGTCACCCAGCCGGCTTTCATGTCTAAGTTGGGACTAGAACTCACCCTCTCCTGGTGATTGGCCCAAAGTCACCCAGCTGGCTTTCCTGCCTAAGGTAGGACTAAAGCCCCAGTTGGCTTTCATGTCTAAGGCAGGATTTGAATTCATGGTTTCCAATCTAGCCTAATATCTTAACCACTAGAAGAAACTGGCTTTCCCAAGGAATTCTGCAACCGGTACTCTATTCAATCATCCACTGTTCTTGTACCCGTTCCCATGACCCACTGAATAAGAAAGACAGCAAGTTGAGGGAACACTGGAGCACAAAGATAAATAGAAAAACTAGGCTACTGCATTTAGCAATACATAAAATATGGGGAAAAACTATTCCCCAGTTTTAATCTTAAATATATGCTTTAATATAGGTAGGCCTTGCCTTAGGACCTGTCACTTAGCAACTATCCAAAGTTACAATGGACCCTGAAAATGGGATTTACAACCTAGCTTTTAACTTCTGAGCGCCCACCGCACCACATGATCATGTGACTGCATTTTGGGCATTTGGCAACTGCAGCCTGCATTTATAGCCTTTTGCAATGTCCTTTCATCACATTACCATAATTTACAACACTATTTGCCAGACCCCGCATTTACTTTCAGTTTCTGATAAAATAACACCCATTTGCTCAACAACTGTGGTGCTCTCTTGAGAACTGCTTCAAAAAATGTCATTAAATTGGGCCAGTTAAGGGATGAATCGCTTAATGACCAATGTGATTTCTGACAATAATTCTGGGATTGATTATGGTCGTAAGTCGAGGATTATCTGTACTCCCTAAGTTATGATTTCTTGCTGGAGACATCCTTGGTTTCCCTCCTTTTATCACCTTGTCCCAAAGGTGATTTTTCAAGAGGCAACTGGACTTTTTTTCTGTTTTCCTTGAAGACGTTTCGCTTCTCATCCAAGAAGCTTCCTCAGTTCTGACTGGATGGTGGAAGAGGGAAGGATTTATGTTCCTTGCAGTCATCTGGTCGATAGTGCTCTTTCTGAGAGTTGTTGAGGCTTCCACTTCCAACCTCCAACATCCAGTCAGAGCTGAAGAAGCTTCTTGGATGAGAAGCGAGACGTCTTCAAAGAAAAGGAAGAAATTCCACTTGCCTCTTCAAAAATCACCTTTGGGACAATCACAATCTGGATGACTGAAAATCTCCACAGACATTCCTCTTACCGTTATTATCGATTACTTTGGTTTGCTTCTTCCCGTTGTCCCTCTGAACACCGTGGATCTCTACAATCACCCTCGGGTCCACAATGGAGTTTTTGCTTTTGTTGACCTTCGGCAGTTGTTGGCCAGAGATGATCTGCAAGGAAAGGAAACTTGAAGGAGAAAAGAGCTCAAATTGTTTGCACTCTCTTTAAGCCCATCCTAACCTTCTGTAAAGGTAAAGGTAAAGGTTCGCCCACACATGCGTGCTAGTCATTTCCGACTCTAGGGGCCGCTGCTCATCTCCGTTTCAAAGCCAAAGAGCCAGCGCTTGTCCGAGGACGTCTCCATGGTCATGTGGCCGGCATGACTAGACGCCAAAGGTGCACGAAATGCTGTTACCTTCCCACCAGAGTGGTCCCTATTTTTCTACTTGCATTTTTACGTGCTTTCGAACTGCTAGGTTGGCAGAAGCTGGGACGCGTAACAGGTGCTCACTCTGCTACACGGCACTCGGGATTTGACCCGCCAAACTGCCTACCTTCTGATCGACAAGCACAGTGTCCTAACCCACTGAGCCACCGCATCCCTTAAACCTTCTGTAAATGTGTGCAAAGAAAATCACTTCATATTTCATTTTGACTTTGACATGGCTTATCTTGAGCGTGAAACAAGTTGCTTTGAAAGTAGGAAAGCTTTCCAAGTATAAAACGGTATGTTTTGCACTCAGAACAGACTTCCAGGTTTGGCCATTTCCCTACAGAAGGATATGGCTTTCAGTCCTCAACTTACAATCATTCATTTAGTGACTGTACAAAGTTTCGATGGTGCTGAAAACAGTGACTTTTGACAGTTTTTCACACTTGCGACCATTGCAGTGTCCCCCGTGGTCTCATGATCAAAATTCGGACGCCGGGCAACTGATTCATGCTTATGACGGTCGCATTGTCGCAAGGTCATGTAATTCCCTATTTGCGACATACTGACAAGCAAAACCAGTGGGGAACACAGATTCACTTAACAACTGTGTTACTAGCTTAATAGCCGCAGTGATTCACTTAACAACTGTGGCAAGAAATGTCGTAAAATGGGGCAAAGCTTAGCAACTGTCTCACTTAGCAATTTTGGGCTCGACTGTGGTCATAAACCGAGGACATGCAGTTTTCATATGGTGAACAGCTGCTCTACAACATGATGTTATACAAATGGCTTTTCTTTCTCAACTCTTACCTTAACCTGGAATTTTTTAGGGCAGTACCACGGCCCTTCTGTGATAGATCTGGGGTTGAATTTGGACTGCTCGTTCCGGAGAAATTCTGGCTTTAGGACATAGCCACAGCCTCCATTTTCTTGGAATCGGCCTTGGTGAATATCCATTTCGGAGGACCTGGACTGGAAATTCAAGGCAACTAGAAGAAAGCATAGGACAAAGGCAGGTCAGTGGGTTTTGGCTATTCTTCCTCTTTTTTATCATCATCATCTTCTATTTCTTCATCACCACCATCATCATCTTCACTCCAGTAATATTTCTTTTTTCTTGCTGAGTTCATTAGCAGCCATTGTCTACGAAGATTCTCAGCCTTTGCCCCAAAGGTGATTTTTCAAGAGGCAACTTGAAGGCGTTTTGCTACTCATCTAAGAAGCTTCTTCAGTTCTGACGGATTCACCATTCACTCCGAACTGATGAAGCTTCTTGAATGAGAAGCGAAACGTCTTCCAGGGGGGGGGGGAAACAAGAAAGTCCAACTGCCTTTTTGAAAAAAAGCACTTTGGGCATCAAAAGCTATTAAATCCTTAAAAGACAGCTTGGGAGACAGAAAATCACTAATATGGGTATCCCTAAAATTACAACCTCGATTAGGACAGAATTTCCCTTCCTAAGCAAGATGGTGGTTCAGTAAGTTGTGCCTGATTTTAAACCTTTGTTGCCCCGGTTATTAAGTAAATCACTGCAACTGTTATTGTTAAGTAGTTGTTATGCAAATTCTACTTTCCCCTGACATTGCTGGTTGGAAGCTGGCAAGTGAAAATGGTGATTTTATTACCTTTAGATGCTGCAACTACCATGAAATGTCATGATGGTGCTGAAAAGAGTGACTTGCAACTGGTCCTCACACTTATGACTGTCACTTTCCCTCCAGTCACGAATTTGGCATGAATTTACAACAGTTGCAGCATCTCGGATTAGCCAGATCACTGTTTGTTGGGAACCAGCTTCTGACATTGAAAGTCAATAAGAGAAGCTAGATTTGCTTAATGCCTGTGTGATTCACTTAATGACCATGGCAAAAAAACCATAGAACTGGATGTGTCTCATTTAATGACCACAATGCTTAGGGATAGGAATTCTGGTCCCAACTGTGCTCGTAAGTTGAGTTCGACTTGTGCACAGGATGATGCCACACTTAAGGATAAAAATGAAGCAGCTTGCAGAGCTACAGTGTGATGCTGTTTTGGTAATTCTGACAACAACATCAGCTGCCACTTATGGCGCTGAGATCCTTCCTTAGATCCACGGCAGCCAGCGGGTTTGATTCCAGGTTACTGACTTGATTAAAATAGATCCACCCAAAATTTTGGAGCCTCTCTATTTAAGTCCCACGGATTGCAATGGGTCTGTTCTAGGTATGACTGTGTCAGAATCTCTATCGTCGGCCTGGCACCTTGCTGGCATCCTGACATCAAAGGGGAAGGGAGGGGGGAGGCATTTGGGGCAATCCACACCTGTGTATCTAATGGTAGAAAATGGGGAGGGGGAGCTGAAATGTGAAGAAGACCAGATCTGTTTATACTGGTTATGCCGGGCATCTTCAAGCCCGCTTGCCCTGGGTGTGAAATTCCAGCAGCCTAAACAACCCAGAGTTTTAAACAACATTGCAGCGATCCTGGATTGGATGGTAACAGACCAGACATTGGGGAAGAAGGATAGAGAATGGTGGGTTTGGCTCTTTGTATTGGTGAACGGGAACTTCAGATCTCGCCTCACCTTCCTGCAATCAACAACTTTAGTAAAAGTCCTTTTCACTTCAATCAACTGGAATTGAGATTCTGCTTTTCTAAATGATTGTCTGCCTCTAGATCCAGTCCAATAATTCAACAACCCATACATGTACCCTCCACATAGTTACCTATCTGGCAACCCATGTTCCACATCTCAACAGGGTTATAGTTGGACGAGTCAGTCCTCCAACCTGCTGGATAGATCCTGCTCAGGTGCTGGACATTATGATGGATTAGGTCCATTCCTGGGTGTAAAATAAGAAACAGATACTTTTTTTAAAAAACAAATCACTTTCTCAGGACACCCCCATATATAGCTGTTCGATCTTGGGTCAGAAATGAGGGAGAAATTTGGAAAAACAGCCCATAAGGCAAAGGCTTCTCCTGTCCAGCCATGTCCAAGTTTTGGGCACGGTGCTCATCTCCGTTGCTTAACTAAGGGAGCCAGCCCTTGTCTGAAGACATTTCCGTGGTCACGTAGCCAGCATGGCTGTAAACCAAAGGGACACAGAACACTTTTACTCTCCTACCAAAGTGGTACCTATTTATCTACTTGCATTTGCACACTTTTGAACTGCCAGGAGCTGAGGGAAGTAACGGGGACTCATCCTGTCGTGCGGCACTCTGACCTCAAGCCTGGCCTGTCATCCGTCCAGCTGACAAGCTCAGTGACTTTAACTGCTGAGTCACCGCTCTCCCAAGCAACCCAACATTTATGGAATTCAATACCAGACCAGGTCATGATAGCTACGAGGTGGCTTAACAAGTGCACACAAAATGCAGCTATGAGTCAGGACCACATCTGAAAGACTGCAAGCTATTTCCTGCCCAGGAGTGCTTATTGTAGAGGGCTATAGAAGTGCCTCTGGGGACTGTTGGACTCATGTGTCCCAGGAGAAAGAAGACTGTCTGGGGGGGGCAATGAGAAATTTCCTTTCACAGCCCCCAATGTTTTCTAAAAGGTAAAGGTAAAGGTTCCCCCGCACATGCGTGCTAGTCGTTTCCGACTCTAGGGGCCGGTGCTCATCTCCGTTTCAAAGCCCAAGAGCTAGCGCTTGTCTGAGGATGTCTCCGTGGTCATGTGGCCGGCATGACTAGACGCCAAAGGCGCACGGAACGCTGTTACCTTCCCACCGGAGTGGTCCCTATTTTTCTACTTGCATTTTTACATGCTTTCGAACTGCTACGTTGGCAGAAGCTGGGACGCATAACAGGCACTCACTCTGCTACGCAGCACTCGGGATTCGACCCATCAAACTGCCGACCTCCAGATTGACAAGCTCAGCGGCCTAACCCACTGATCCACCGCGTCCCTTTACGTTTTCTACAGCCCTCCTATTTGAACTAGATCGAATCAATGGGTCAGTGGCTATTAGCTCTATTAAATTGGGAAGGATGAAGAAAGGGAAGGGAAGGGAAGAGAGAAGGGGAAGGGGAAAGGAAGGATAAAGGAAGGGGAAGGGAAGATAAGGGAAGGGGAAATAAGGGAAGGAAAGGATGAAGAAAGGGAAAGGGAGGGAAGGGAGAAGGGGAAGGGGAAGGATAATGGAAGGGTAGGGAAGGAAGAGGATGGCAGGATAGGAAAAGACAGAAGGAGAAAAGAGAAGGGGGAAGAGGAAGGGGAATGGGGAGGGAAGGAGGAAGGAGGGAAGGGAGGGCAAGAGGATGAGAGGGGAAGGAATGGGAGGGGAGGGGAAGGGGAGGAAAGGGAAGGGAGAAGGGAGGGGAAGATAGGTGAGCCGATGGAGAAATAAAGGGAGGGAAGGAGAGAGATCCTGGCAATCATAAAGCGAACACTGTACAATACTTGTTAAGCCAACTCCACAATGGACATTTATTGCCGGAATCCAAAATTGGTTTCCCGTAAAATGTTGTAAATCATGGTCACGTGATGGTGGGATGCTGGAAACTGCAATAAATGCGGGCTGGTTGCCAAGCATCCAACATGCAACCCCGTGACTTGGGATGCCATAGCATCCTAAGTGTCTTTCCTGGGGTCCATCGTAACTTTAAACAGTCACTAAGTAAGTTGTAAGTGGAGGACTACCCGTACCAAGAATAATCAATTTAAAAAGAGTACCGGGTCAGAAGTGCTGTATATTCAGTTATATCACAAAAGCCTTACTAAAAGCGTTAAGAAGATGCTCCATACCTGATTCCTGAGCTAGTTTAAGGATTCTCCCTTCGCTGAAAGAGCACATTTCATCGTGAGGCTGAGGGTCAGCAAATCCTTGAAAATGGACACTTTTACAGTAGATGACCGTATCGGACAGCTCCTTTGCAAGCTTTAGCTTGTCGCTCTAGCAGAGAATGAGAGATTAATGACCAACCAGTCACATCACAAGCCTGTCTAAAGATTATTTGGACAAGCTGCCCTGGAATATGCAAAAAGCCTCTTTGAAGCAGCCTGGTCAAGGACTGACTCATTAAAGCAGCCACATGAATCAATAAATCAGAAGACAGCTGGTAGGGAACTTGAGGATCTTCGAGTTCAAGCAGAAGACCCCAAACAATATGAGACAAGTGGCTGTCCAGTCTCTTCTTGAAAGCCTCCAGTGATGGAGCACTCACAACTTCTGGTGGCAAGCTGTTCCACTGGTTAATTATCCTCACTGTCAGGAAATTTCTCCTTAGTTCTAGGCTGCTTCTCTCCTTGATTAGTTTCCATCCATTGTTTCTTGTCCTGCCTTCAGGCGCTTTGGAGAACAGCTTGACTGCCTCTTCTTTGTGGCAGCCCCTGAGATACTGGAAGGCTGCTATCATGTCTCTCCTCGTCCTTCTCTTCATTAAACTAGACACACCCAATTCCAGCAACCAAGGATTTTTAACTGGGGTTTTTATTTTTAGGGATAATTTAATCTTTTTTAATTGTTTTTTTAACTTTTGTATTTTGTATTGGTTTGATTTTAAAATACCGTGTAAACCGCCCTGAGTCCTTTGGGAAAGGGCGGTATATAAATCTAATAAAATTAAATTAAAAATTAAAATTAAATATGTTTTAGCCTCTAGTCCCCTTAATCATCTTTGTTGCTCTTCTCTGCACTCTTTCCAAAGTCTCAACATCTTTTTTATAATATGGTGACCAAAACTGGGTGCAGTTTTCCACGGGCGGCCTTATCAAGCTTTCACATTTCAAATGAAACTTGTTAAACCAGTTATATATCTCTCTCTCTTTTTTCCTCCAGGTTTATAGGTAGTTCTCAATTTACAACCATCATTAAGCCCAGAATTACGGTAATATTTTGTGTTAGTCATTACAAAGGTCATCACATGCCCACACCTAACTTTCACGACTTTCTGCAGCAATCATTAAGCAAAGACGTTATATCCAATGAGCGATTTTACCAGAAACAGGAAATAAACACTAGTTTTTGGCAATTTTTTTTCCATTGCCATTGTAACCTCAGTCACTAAACAAATGGTTGTAAGTCGAGGAATATCATGTACCAGGAAACTTACCAGTTTCTTCTTTTCTATCTCACTTTTCACAGTCTCGTCTTCTATTTCAGCTGCTTCATCTTCATCTGAAACTTCTTCCGTTTCCGGAGTTAATTTCTTCCCTTTTACAAGAATTTTCCCTTTTAATTGCTAAGAGATATAACAAAAATGCAAACTATCAAGTCGTAAGTGTCGATTTACGACCACAACTGAACTCAAAATTTCTGTTGCTAAGCGACACGTTGTTTAAGTGAGCTTTGCCCCATTTTACGAACTTTCTTGCCACAGTTGTTAAGCGAATCCCTGCAATTGTTAAGTCAGTCCAGGGGTAGGCAACCTTGGCTCTTTTATGACTCGTGGACTTCAACTCCCAGAATTCCTGAGCCAGCATGGGGGAACTATGGCCCCTTCATGACTCGTGGACTTCAACTCGCAGAATTCCTGAGTCAGCCACGCTGAGGGGAAAGGGAGAGGTTTCCATGCTGAGCTATGCTGGCTCAGGAATTCTGGGAGTTGAAGTCCACGAGTCATAAAAGAGCCGAGGTTGCCTACCCCTGGCCTAGGCCTAGGCCGCTTTATGACTCGTGGACTTCAACTCCCAGAATTCCTGAGCCAGGCATGCTGAGGGGAAACAGAGAGGTTTCCATGCTGAACCATGCTGGCTCAGGAATTCTGGGAGTTGAAGTCCACGAGTCATAAAAGAGCCGAGGTTGCCTACCCTTATGACTCGTGGACTTCAGCTCCCAGAATTCCTGAGCAAGCATGGCTCAGCTTGGAAACCTCTCCCTTTCCCCTCAGCATGGCTGTCTCAGGAATTCTGGGAGTTGAAGTCCATGAGTCATAAAAGAGCCAAAGTTGCCTACCCTTGAGCTAGTCACGCGTTTGTTAAGCAAACCTGACTTTGCCTGTCACAAAAGGTGGATTATATGGCCCCAGGAACACTGCAACCGTCATAAATGCAAGTCCATCTGGTGAGACCAAGACGAAGGCCTCCTCCGTGGTGGCTCCTTCCTTAGGAGATAAGATTGCCCCCACTTTGATATTCTTTGGCAAGGCCCTGAAGACGTGGTTCTGCCAACAGGCCTAGAGACTCCAGAATGATCTGGAGCCCATTAAGTAGTTGGTTTGATTGTTGTCACCGGGTGGGGAGAGGGCTCTTGAGTTTTGGATTATGGTTTTATTTCTGGAGTTAAGTGGCTGTATAAATCTTCTTAATAATTCAAACAGACAGGCACCTGCCATATAACACCCCAGATTTAATAGCTGTAATTAAGAATGACAAAAAAGGCTGGATAGTGGACATGGTAGTATCCGCAGGGGACAGAACAGAAGAGAAAGAACTGGAGAAGATAACAAAATACAAAGGCCTATAAATTAAATTAATAAATTAATAAAATAAATAAACAGAAATAGAACAAGTGTGGCAAAAGAAAGCAAAGGTAGTATGGTACCCATATGTCTATGGAGACTCGCAGCCATCCAGGTTATAGTCATCCCAAAGTTGCTTTTTTTCCCAAGAGGCAACTGGACTTTCTCATTTTTCTTCGAAAACATTTCACTTTGACAAATTCACCATAAATCACGCATGTCAAACTCGCAACGTCACGTGACGTCACACGACGTATGGTGACTTTTTCCCGGCAATGGGGAAGGCACGGTTTTGTTGTGATGCATCCAGCCAGCAGGCCGGCAGTTTGACATGTCTGCCATAAGTCATTTGCAAAAAAGCAGATTTACCCGGAATAGCTGACCTCTATGAGACCTTTAACTCCATCAAGCATCCCCATCTGGTTAGCCCAGATCCTTTTCATTAAACTAGACATGCCCAATTCCAGCAACCATCTTCATATGTTTTAGCCTCCCGTCCCCTGATCAACTTTGTTGCTTTTCTCTGGACTCTTTCTAGAGTCTCAATAGCTTTTTAAAATTGTGGCAACCAAAACTGGATGCAGTATTTCAAGTGTGGTCTACCCAAGGCATAATAAAGTGGTGTTAACATTTCACTTGATCTTGATTCTATCTCTCTTTTAATAAGAGTCCACTAAGATCACCAAGGAAAGGGACGTGGTGGCTCAGTGGGTTAGGACGCTGAGCTTGTCGATCAGAAGGTCGGCAGTTTGGCGGGTCAAATCCCGAGTGCCGCGTAACAGATTGAGCGCCTGTTACGCGTCCCAGCTTCTGCCAACCTAGCAGTTCGAAAGCACGTGAAAATGCAAGTAGAAAAATAGGGACCACTACGGTGGGAAGGTAACAGCGTTCCGTGCGCCTTTGGCATCCAGTCATGCCGGCCACATGACCACGGAGTCCTCGGACAAGCGCTGGCTCTTCGGCTTTGAAACGGAGATGAGCACCGGCCCCTAGAGTTGGAAACGACTAGCACGCATGTGCGGGGGAACCTTTACCTTTACCTTTAAGGTCACCAAGCGCTCACCTCTGGGGAAGGTAAGTTGGTTGCTTTGGAATCAATTGGTGCCACCAGCAACATGTCCTCCAAAATGGAGTGGAGGTGCCGTGCCATAATCTCCTGTTGGTCAAGACTGCAGTGATTCTCCAGAGATATAATGACAGGATACGGAGAGATCTGTGTGGAAAAGAAATGAGCCCATATCAGTCTACACTGATTTAGAGGAGCAATAGTTCTTAACTGCAGGCAGAGAATTTCAACATTCAGAGAATTTAAAAATAATATTGACGACTTCACCATCCGTCAGTTGCAAAAGGCAGCTTTACATGGACCAGCTTACATCCTGTGGCAATACCTTTAAGACCATCAAACATCCACATCTGCCTATCCCAGGTCCTTAGGAAGAATTTCTGAACAGTTTGAACATCTGGCGGACTGTGCCGTGAACCACGATAATAATAAAAATGGGGTGGAATTTCATGATATCGCTCAGAGTGAAATCATTGAAACACTTGAGTTAGACATTGGACCTTTACAATTATTGCTGTGCTAAATACGGTATGGTTGCCAACCCTGGTTAAGAACCTGCTTGGCCTAATGGTTAAGACACAGCTTAGAAAGTGGGAGACTGTGAGTTCAAATCCTACCTTAGACATGAAAAGTAACTGGGTGGCTTTGAGCCAATCACTAGGAGATGGTGAGTTATAGCCCCGTCTTAGGCATTAAAGCCAACAGGGTGACTTTGGGTCAATCATCCTCTCTTACCTTAACTCATCTAACAAAATTGTTGTTGTAAAGAAAACAGGAGGAGGAAGGATTATGAGATGTGTCTGCCAGCTTCAATTATTTGTAAAAATAATAAAGGCAGGATATGAATAAATGAATGTGCTATGAGGGGTTTCCATAGATGGAAAAATTGTGTGTTTTATAATTACAAGATGGGTTTGTGCATGTGCATGTGACATTTTTCTCTCATTTGACCCCTTCCAATTGTGTCAAGAGAACAAACCCAAGAATTGCTAGCAGTTCCCCTGAAGCATTTTTTGTAAAGAAAGCCACAAGGTTGCTTTACCGTAAACTTCAACTGAACCAATTATTTGAGAGGATATCGTGTCCATTAAATCCAAATGTCTGTTAAATCCAAATTGAGGTAATTGATGTCATTTTTTTTGCGAATTTACTTGTTCTGTCCATTTAAGTTATATGCATTAATAAGTGCCAATTTACATCATTTGCCTAATTATATCAGAAGTCCCAAATAGGATAGGATAGGATAGGATAGGATAGGATAGGATAGGATAGGATAGGATAGGATAGGATAGGATGGGATGGGATGGGATGGGATGGGATGGGATGGGATGGGATGGGATGGGATAGGAGAAGATGGGATGGGATGGGATGGAAGAAGATAGGATAGGATGGGATGGGATGGGATGGGGAGGGGAGGGGAGGGGAGAGGAATATGGAATATAGAAGACAGGAAGGGAGGGAAAAGGAGAGGGGAGGGGAGGGGAAGGGAAGGGAAAATCTCTTTATTGTCCAAATGTGATTAGACACTCAAGGAATTGGTCTCTGGGTGCAGAAGCTCACAGTCTACATATAAACAGCAAGTCATAGGTCATAAACCAATTTAAGGAGCAAAACAATACTTTCAAACTTTCTAATTTGAAATATTTAATCACTTTCTGTGTTTAAATCTTTAAAAATTTGACAGGCCCTTGGACTTGGAAGAGAAGGCATCTCCCCTTACTTTGAAAGCGTAATTCTTGATGGCCTTGATGACATCGCTGAAGAGGATCTTGGACGTAAATGTGTAACCGTGGTAGATGATCGGCTCTGAGTTCGGGCCATCCCAACAATCGAGTTCTACACATCGGCAACCTTTCATCAAAGCTCTGTGGGAGAGAACATCAAAACCAGTTGTGGGGTGGGTTTCAAAGGGGGTTTCCCTTCCAAAAGAGGGTAACGTTAAGGAGAAACATTAGCAACCAGGTTTGGTGGACCAAATAGGACGTTAGAAAGTGTTGGTCATTTGGAGTGTCCTTGTGGGGACACAACATACAGGTAATCCTCAACTGACAACCACAACTTAGCCCAGAATTTATGTTTGTTAAGTAAATTTTGCCCCATTCATGATCTTTCCTGCCATGGTTGTTAAGTGAATCATCGCATTTGTTGAGCTAGTAACACCGTTGTTAACAGAAACTGGCTTCCCCGCTGACTTGCTTGTCAGAAGGTCACAAAAGGGGATCACGTGACCCCAGGACATGGCAACCGTCATAAATATGAGCCAGTTGTCAAGCATCCGAATGTAAATCACACGACCATGGGGATGCGGCAATGGCCGTGTGAAAAATGGTCCTAAGTCGCTTTCTGCACTGCCGTTGTAACTTCAAATGGTCACTAAATTTATTTATTTATTTATTTATTTATTTATTTATTTATTTATTTATTTATTTATTTATTTATTTATTTATTTATTTATTTATTTAATACTATTTCTATACTGCCCTTCTCCCGAAGGACTCAGGGCGGTGAACAGGGCAAGAATAAAAAATACAAATTACAAAAGTTAAAACAAGATTAAATAAATGCCCACATACTAAAATACATCTTTAAAACCAAATAAAATAACAATAATGAACTGTTGTAAGGCGAGGACTACCTGTAATCAAGATGGCATTTAGGACTACGCCACTAGCTGCGATCTTGATTTTTTTGAGTTCTTTTTGAAGACACCCGTTGTCAGCCATCTATTCAGATATTGGAAGTTCTTATCCAATAGCATACACGAGCCAACTTTTAAAAAAAACAAGGGAAAACAGGGCCCAAAATCTGGCAAGATCGCAACATATCCTGCAATTCTGGCGTTTCCAGCTAAAAAAATGTAAATTCACTTCCAATACTTGGCTGACGTAGCATAATTTGGGACTGAATGTGGGATAGATGAAAAGTGAGGCTTGATCTTGCTGGCCTGTGCCCAAATTTAATACATGCAACAGGAAGGGATTTATAGGAGATACTTTTAAGAAAAATAAAACTTTTGGCTCTGGACTGGAAAGTGGGGTGTTAGCTGGCCTCTTACCAACGTACCCCTAGTCCAGGTCACAAATGTAGACATTGGTCAGTGTAAAGGTGTTGTATATGATCCTCCAGATACTTATTTATTTATTAGATTTATATACCGCCCTTCTCCTGAGGGACTCAGGGCGGTGTACAGGGCAATTAAAATATAACATACAAAAGTTAAAAATAGATTAAATTAAATTTAGCCGCAAACAAAATAAATTAAATTAAATTATAAAATTATAAATTATAAATTATAAAATTTTAAATTTTAAAGAGTCCTTGGTGGAGCAGTGGGCTAATGCCTCCTTAAGTAACACCAGCTGCCTGCAATTAGTGCAGGTTCGCATCCCACCAGGCTGAAGGTTGACTCAGCCTTCCATCCTTCTGAGGTAGGTAAAATGAGGACCCAGACTGTTGGGGGCAATTAAGCTGACTTTGTAATAATGCCGCTTGGGGTGTGTGTGAAAGCCCTAATAAACAGGCATATACATAGAATGAAGGCTACTGCTAAGCTTGTAAGCCGCCCTGAGTCTTCGGAGAAGGGCGGGATATAAATGGAATTAAAATAAATAAAATAAATAAATAAAATCCCAATCCCTCAGTCCAGGCTGGCAAGCTCAAATAACCAGGTTTTCAGGTCACGGCAGAAACAGCGAGTCGGGAGCCATCCGGAGCTCCACAGGCAGCTGATTCCAGAGGGCAGGCATGCCCACAGAGAATGCTCTCCCCCTGTGGGCCGCCAGCCGGCACTCCCTGACCGACGGCACTCTGAGGAGACCCTCTCTATAGGAGCGCACGGGGCGATGGGAAGTTGAAGCCGGCAGGTGCTCCCGTAAATAATCCGGGCCCATGCCATTTAGGGCTTTATAGGTCATCACCAGCACCTTGAATCTCACCCGGAGGACAACCGGGAGCCAAAGCAGCTCACGGAGAAGAGGTGTTACATGGGAGTATTGGGAGACCCCCATCACAACTCGCGCGGCCGCATTCTGTACCAGCTGAAGCCTCCGAATGGTCCTCAAGGGCAGCCCCATTTAGAGAGCATTGCAGTAGTCTATTCGAGAGGTCACAAGCGCATGAGTGACTGTACATAGGGCATCTCGGTCCAGATAGGGCCGCAACTGGCGCACCAGGCAAACCTGGGCAAAAGCTCCCCTGGCCACAGCTCCTATGTGATCTTCTAAACTCAGCTGTGAGTCAAGGAGGACGCCCAAGTTATGAGCCCTATCTACAGGGGGTAACACCTCACCCCCTATAGTTAAAGATGGAATAGGCTGGATTGCCCGAGATGCCGGTATGTACAACCACTCGGTCTTGTCGGGATTAAGTCGAAGCCTGTTCCTCCCCATCCAGACCTGAACCGCCTCCAGGCAGCGGGACATCACGTTGAGGGCATCACTGGGTTGGTTCGGGGTGGAGATGAAAAGCTGGGTATCATCAGCATACTTTTGATACCCCACCCCAAAACCACGGATGATCTCACCCAGAGGTATATAAAGTTCATTGGTTAGATCTGCACAGAATATCTGGGACATGAACTCTGCCACATCCTGGGAAAACCCATTAAAAACCCATTTTTTATGTTCCTCTACGTCAGGGGTCTTCAAACTCGGCCCTTTTATGACTCATGGACTTCAACACCCAGAATTCCTCAGCCAGCATGGCTGGCTGAGAAATTCTGGGAGTTGAAGTCCATGAGTCATAAAAGGGCCGAGTTTGAAGACCTCTGCTCTACGTCGTTTTGTTTTGTCTAGTCTCTCTCCCTTTCTCTCTTCCCCCCCTCTCTCTTTCTTCCTTTCTTCCCCTGTCTTTTTCTCTATCTGTCTCTCTTTCAATCTCTCTCTCTCTCTCTTTTCCTTTCTTCCTGTCTCTCTCTCTCTGTGTCTCTCTCTCAAGTCCATCTCAAAGGGCTGCTGTTGTATGGAAATATCAGAAATCAGAGTCCTAGGTAGGGCGTGTTAGGATGATGGATGAAAGGCAGGCAAGAAAGGAAAGAAAAAAAAATCTATTAAATACTCTATGGTACCTGATATAGGCTTCAGTACTGCTGGGTCCTTTTAGCTGATCCTCCATGAGGTAGGTATTATGCGAAGAAGATATATAATAATGGCTGAGGGGTTGGGTCATATCCTGATACACTTGGCCGTGAGTTTTATTGAAAATATTCCCATCGGCAGAAAGCAAATACATCTGGAAGCCATCTTTGCTCATGGCTTTTTGCCTTTTAACTGCAAAAAGTTGGAATTAAAAAAAAGAAAAGAAAATGATATTCGGGGAGAATTGTTGTTGTTTAACTTAGTTTTCCGTTTTTCCCCCTAACACAGGTTGTTCTCGACTTACAATATTTTGCTGAGTGACCGTTCAAAGTTACAACGGCACTGAAATAAGCGACTTACGACCGTGGCAAGTATCCCCACGGTCACGAGATCAAAATTCTTAGGCTTGGCAACTGACTCATATTTATGTCGGTGTCCTGGGGTCACGTGATCCCGTTTTGTACAAGCAAAATCAATAGGGAAGCCAGATTCACTTAACAACCGTGGCAAGAAAGATCGTAAAATGGGGCAAAACTCACTTAATGACTGTCACGCTTAGCAACAACTCAATTGTGGTTGTAAGTCAAGGACTACCTATTCATACAAGAAACTAAATAATAAAGAACTTAGTATTAAGAAGCTTAGGATAGAAACTTCTGTAAGATAAGAAGATAGATAAGATAAATCTTTATTGTCATTTTTTACTGTGAGCACAACAGCACACATCAAAAATGAAATTTAGTTGCCCGCTCTCAAAGTGAAACATACATGACACACACCTAAAATGTACTATATACAACATGTGTATAGACCCACACCCCTATATATACATATACAAATAATTTAGTGCATTTTGCAGCTGTTAATCAATGCTGCGCTCAGCTCTAGATGTAAGATTTAAGCAACCTTGTGCTTATCAACATTAACATCCTAGAAAAAATAGTAATATTGATATAATCTTTTTTTTCCTTTTTAAAGGTTTCTGTCATCTAAAACATTAGAGGATCAATAAACTCGAGACAATACTAAGTAAATACCACTGCAGCCAAATAATATAATTTATTACCTGCGTATTAAAATAATAGTTAGAACAATTAACCAGTGGAACAACCTGCCTCCAGAGGTGGTGAATGCTCCAACACTGGAGGTTTTTAAGAAGAGACTGGACAGCCATTTGACTGAAATGGTATAGGGTTTCCTGCCTGAGCAGGGGGTTGGACTAGATGACCTCCAAGGTCCCTTCCAACTTTATATTATTATTATTATTATTATTATTATTATTATTATTATTATTATTATTATTATTATTATTATACAATAAAACAATATATTATCTTTTATTAAAGGAAAAGGTGTGGATTTGGGGAACAGTAGATGATGAGGGAGGAGGGGGCAATCCTGATCATTTAATTCTGATTTTTAGAATTAAAAAATGTAGCTTCAATTGCTTCTTAATATGAACTTCTTTTCCACACAAGGTGACAAATTGAGTAACGTACAGTAAATCCTTGACTTACAACTTTAGTGACTGTCTGAAGTTAAAACAGCACTGAAAACTGATTTACAACCGCTCAGTCCTCACATTTACAACCGTCATAGCATCCCCACAGTTATATCATCAAAATTTCGGTGCTTGGCAACCAGCATGTGGACCGCCATTTGCAAACTTCTTAGCCAACAAGCAAAATCAATGGGGGGAACCAGATTCGCTTAATGACTGTATACAAGTAGTCCTCGACTTTCAAGCACAATTGAGTCCAAAATTTACGTTGCTATGTGAGACATTTGTTAAGTGAGTTTTGCCCTATTTTACGACTTTTCTTGCCACAGTTGTTAAGTGAGTAACTCAGTTGTAAAGTGAATCTGGCTTCCCCATTGGCTTTACTTGTCAGAAGGTCTCAAAATGGGATCACTTGACCCCGGGACACTGCAACCATCATAAATATGAGTCAGTTGCTAAGCGTCTGAATGTAAATCATGTGACCATGGGGATGCCGCAACAGTCATAACTGTGAAAAAAAGTCCTAAGTCATTTTTTCCAGTGCCATTGTCACTTTGAACGAATTGTTGTAAGTCAAGGACTTACTTAATTTAGTTAACAACTGCTGTGATTGGCTCATCAGCCATGGCAAAATAGGGTCCGGAAATTGGGTGCAATTGAACAACAGTCTTGCTTAGCAATGGAAATTCTGGTCCCAAATGTGTCACTAGTCAGGGACTATTGTATCTCCAGTTTCCTGCTCCTCCACAGAGTTGCCCATCTGTATGTATCCCCAAGAGCCGTGTGACATAGTGGTTAGAATGCAGTACTGCAGACTGACTCTGCCCACTGCCAGCAGTTTGATCCTGACCGACTCAACTATCCATCCGTCTGAGGTCGGTAAAATGATGACCCAGATTGGTGTGTGTGTGTGTGTGTGTGTGTGTGTGTGTGTGTGTGAAACAGGTTGACTCTGTAAACCACTCAGAGAGGGCTGTAAAACACTGTGAAGCGGTATATAAGTCTAAGTGCTATTGCGCTCTCTCTCTCTCTCTCTCTCTCTCTCTCTCTCTCTCTCTCTCTCTCTCTCTCTCTCTCTCATCTATCTGAATCTAAATGAGGACGCAGATTGTTCAGGGCAATACACTGACTTTGTAAACCGCTTAGAGAAGGCACCATGAAGCGGTATATAGGTCTAAGTGCTACTTCTATCTATCTATCTATCTATCATCTATCTATCTATCTATCATCTATCTATCTATCTATCTATCTATCTATCTATCTATCTATCTATCTATCTATCTATCTATCTATCTCTATCTATCATCTATCTATCTATCTATCTATCTATCTATCTATCTATCTATCTATCTATCTATCTATCTATCTATCTATCATCCAACTGAATCTAAATGAGGACCCAGATTGTTGGGGGAATACACTGATTCTATAAACCGCTTAGAGAGCACTGTGAAGCGGTATATAAATCTATGTGCTATTGCTATCTGCCTGCCTGCCTGCCTGCCTGTCTATCTATCATCTATCTGAATCTAAATGAGGGCCCAGATTGCTGGGGGCAATATGCTGACTCTGTAAACCACTGAGAGAGGAGTATGAAGCGGTATATAAGTCTACGTGTTCCTGCTCTCGCTATTACCTGTTTCGTTGGGCTCATACTGCTCAATGAGAGAGAGGGCCAATTCAGGGTCCGCATCCTCCTCGTACTGTTCCTCTCGCAGGAATCTCACCAGCTGGTCCAAGGACATGACCGACTTCTCCTCCGCCTGATCCGAGAAGATGCTGTCAATCTCCTGGCGTTCCGTCAATATCTTGTAGAACACCTCTATCTCTTCGTCTTCCAAGGTGTTGGTCTTGGATTTGTCACACTGCTGTGAATGTAGAGGGAAGAAACAAAAGGACTTCTTTATAGGACGCAACCTAAACCAGGGCTGGACAATGCAACACTGGAAGTGGTCAACCTTGCCGGCTTAGCAAACGAAGCCTCGATCTCGCGAAGGAGATCAGCTGAAATAAGAAACTCACAAACTCTTCTAGGCGTAAGTGCTCTGGGCTCCGCTTTTTTGGAGAAAACAAGAGTCTAGATTTTAGAACTAGCAATTACAGCTCTCTTTTTCCTCCCTCTCCTTCCTCTGTACTTTCCCTCCACGAACCAAACCCGAGACAAACTGTCTACGGAGATTCTCAGTCTATCCAGGTCAGGATTGTTCCCAAAGGTGCTTTTTCAAGAGGCAACTGGAGTTCCTTTCTCTTTCCTTGAAGACGTTTCGCTTCTCACCCAAGGAGCTTCTTCAGTTCTGAAGGACTGAGCTGAAGGTGAACTGAAGAAGCTTTTTGGATTTGAAGCGAAATGTCTTCAAGGAAAAACAGTTGACTTTTCAAAAAGCACCTTTGGGAAAACCCAAGACACAATGGAGCTGAAAGAGCACCCGTCCCACCGTGGTTTGGGGGTACTTGCAAAGCAGTTTGGGGCCAAGATTACACTATGATCCTATCCTTAAGTGAGGACCACCTGTACTATCAAACATCAATGTGCTACATCACCCATTGCACACCAGAATGACTGGTGTGCAATGGGACAGTACATAAGGACAGTACACTATCAAAACACTAGTAAAGCTGTATTAGGATGATACTCCTCATCTTTCCTATTGCCTATACTTATCTTCCTATGACTGTAACTTGCTGCTCGTATCTTACAGTTTATATTGGGTTTCTTTGTACCCTAGCATGATTTATGTTGTTTGCTTAGCTATAACTCTGTCACTAAGTGTTGCATCTTGTGATTTATGATGAAGTGTTGTATTTCACGATTTATGAAGAATGTATTTTAATGTTGTATATGATCATGATTACCCCTATTACTTGTATGTACACTGAGAGCTTATGCACCAGAAACAAATTTGTTGTGTGTCCAACCACACCTGGCCAATAAAGAATCTATTCTATTCTGTTCTGTTCTGTTCTGTTCCGTTCCGTTCCGTTCCGTTCCGTTCCGTTCCGTTCCATTCCATTCCATTCCATTCCATTCCATTCCATTCCATTCCATTCCATTCCATTCCATTCCATTCTATTCTATTCTATTCTATTCTATTCTATTCTATTCTATTCTATTCTATAGTGTTTTCACAAAAATAAGACTGGATCTTATATTAATTTTTGCTCCAAAAGACATATTAGGGCTTATTTTCCAGTTAAGGCTTATTTTCAAGGAAATACAGTGCTAAATTCATCCTTCTGGCTGAGCATCTTAACTGGGGCTTATTTTGGGGGTCTAAAGAGTCTAAAGCAAAGAAACTAAAAACTAAATTAAAAATCCTTTTCCTTACCTCAAAGATCTGCCTGGCATAGCTGTCATCCATCTGAATGTTGACTTCCTTCATGAAACTTTTGAGTTCTTTAAAACTCATCTTGTTATCTTTGTTTGTATCTGCTTTCCGCAGGCAAGCATGAATCCAGCTGTTGAAATGATTATTAAGGAGCCTACATGGGAAGGAGTTGTCATAACTACTATTTAAAATTAATTACCTAGAAGCTATTGTTCGTGATTCTGGATGGCCCTCAAATCTTTGGAACTATGGAAAAAGTTATTCCTAACAAATCCAGACATTACAAGAAAATATCAGACAGGGCAAGGCTGTTATAAATTTGGGGTGTTGCGAAGAAAGGAAAGTGTATGTATGTAAAGGTAAAGGTAAAGGTTCCCCCGCACATGCGTGCTAGTCGTTTCCGACTCTAGGGGCCGGTGCTCATCTCCGTTTCAAAGCCAAAGAGCCAGCGCTTGTCCGAGGACATCTCCGTGGTCATGTGGCCGGCATGACTAGACGCCAAAGGCGCACGGAACGCTGTTACCTTCCCACCGTAGTGGTCCCTATTTTTCTACTTGCATTTTTACGTGCTTTCGAACTGCTAGGTTGGCAGAAGCTGGGACGAGTAACAGGCGCTCACTCTGTTACGCGGCACTCGGGATGTATGTGTAAAGAAAGGATTCAGTTTAAAAACAATTTTCTCAATGAGACACTGTCTTAGTTCAGACTATTCCAGTTGTCCATCTGAAGCCACCACCTATGCTGGCTGAGGAATTCTGGGAGTTGAAGTCCATGCCAATTTAAGTTGCCAAGGTCAGGAAACCCTGACCTGAGTGAAAACTAGAAGTGGGGCTCATCAATCCCAATGATGTAACTACTTCTGGGGACAAAGCTGTTCTTAGCAAACTTCACACAAATTAGGGTGTTTAATGGGTCTCCTTCTTAAATATCCAATGATATAAGCTTGTAAGCCGCCCTGAGTCTTCGGAGAAGGGCGGGATATAAATGGAATTAAAATAAAAATAAAATAAATAAATGTGAAGCATTCCTTTGACGATTTGTAAAACCCTAACATAAACCTCTGAAATGGGTATCACAGAATGTCTGTATAATAATATTTCAGATTTTGTCTACACATAGTCCTCAACTTACAACCGTCTGTTTAGTGACCGTTTGAAGTTACAATGGCAGTGAAAAAAAGACTTATGACTGTTTTTCACATTTATGACCATTGCAGCATCACCATGGTCACGTGATCAAAATTCAGGCGCTTGGCAACTGACTCATATTTATGACGGTTGCCGTGTCCCGGGGTCATGAGATCCCCTTTTGAGACCGTCTTACAAAGTCAAGGGGGAAGCCAGATTCACTTAATAATCATGTTGCCAACTGAACAACTGCAGTGATTCACTTAACAACTGTCGCGGGAAAGGTCGTAAAATGGGGCAAAGTTCACCTAACAAATGTCCTGTTGTTGAGCAACAAACATTTTAGGCTCAATTGTTGTCATAAGTTGAGGACTATCTGTGTTGTCGATGGGGGTCAGCTTTTCCCAACCTAATGCAGTCTAAATAATTTCAAATTCCTTTGTTTCATCAAAGTGTGTTAAACAACTTTCTTGTGTTCCACTGGCTCCTCCGCCTTACCCTAAACAAACACACAAAGCTAAATTTAATCCCAGAAATTATTACCTTAGAAAAAACTTTGGCCGGGGAGATAAATACAGTCATAGTAACTTTGGTCAAGGGTCAGTTTTGGAAATTATGGGCTTCAAAAGACTTGAATGAGACTGAATTGCAAAGTGGCAACTTTGGCCAAAGAGAAGGTAAATTTAGACCCTCTTTAACTGGAACACTGGCAAGTCTTGCTGGCAAGCCCTGGGAAGGCATTACAGGGTATTTCCCCCCCCCCCCCAAAATGGGCTTAATTAGAAGCTTTTACATCTGCCACTTGGTCAAAAAAGGTTTTGCCTATACATACTCCTAGATTTACAACTTTTCTTGCCACCATTGTTAAGTGAATCACTGCAGTTGTTCGGTTAGAAACATGGTTTAGATTTAGATTTTATTAGGTTTATCTACCGCCCTTTTCCCGTAGGACTCAGGGCGGTTTACAAGGTGTTTAAAACATCAATACAAAAATTTAAAAAACAATTAAAAACGATTAAATTCAGTCCCTGAAGTAGAAATATAAAAACCTCAATTAAAACTCTCAGCCTGGGCCGGAAAGCTCGAAGAGCCAGGTCTTCAGGTCCCGGCAAAATGAGCGAAGGTCGGGGGCAGTCCTAAGCTCCACGGGCAGCTGGTTCCATAGGGCAGGCGCACCCACAGAGAAGGCCCTCCCCCTGGGTGTTATCCGCTGGCAGTCTTTTACCGGTGGCACCCTGAGAAGGCCCTCCCTGTGGGAGCGCACTGGACGAAGGGAACTTGATGCCGGCAGCAGGTGTTCCCTCAAATAAACATGGTTATTAAGTAAATCAGGCTTCCCCATTGACTTTGGATTGTCCGAAGGTCATAAAAGGGATCACATGGCTACGTGACCCTACACTTGTTTTGTTGGCTTACACTAAACCTGGGATTTCCCAATTTCTATATTTGTAGAGTATGAGCGAGAATCCTGCAGGCAGAATGGCCCGTGCCGAGAATTCTGGGAATCGAAGTCCATTCATCTGGAAGCTGAGAAAAGCTGGTAAAAAGCAGTGTTTTTCAAAGTGGCAACTTTAAGAGTTGTGGACTTCCACTACCAGAATTCTTTGCAAGGACCATTCAGGCTAGGGAATTCTGGGAATTGAAGTCCACCTATCTTGCCAAGATTGAAAAAGATTGATCTCCTGGGGCTATAGAGAATTTAGCTACAGAAAGACAGTCCAATATTCTTTCGAGGAAAGTTAGCATGAAGTATAAAATACAATAAATCTGATCCCTCCCTTGGAAATTCTTCTCAAATGTACAGACTTAAAAAAAAGAGGATACTGTTGTAATTTTTGCCTCTGGCTCATTGAATTGCTTTTTGCAATGATTTTTCCCAGGCCGGAGACCCAGTGATTTGCATCCCTTTCAGAGCCAGCAATGAGATCCAAGTTTTTCTTTTGATCTTTGAAGATGATTGAGAAGCAACGAACTTCAGGGACATCTTTAGCATATTTTTCCATTCCTTCGGTCTTATGACCTGACCTGACATCCAGGATTTCTTCAATGGAGACTGTAGGAGCAAACCCAGAATTTGTCATCAGACACACCAAGCAATTAACCTGGTTATTGTTAGATGGTTAGATTTCTCTGCAGCAACCATATAGCATCATAGGGTTGAGAGGGACCTATTCTCTGTCTCTCTGTCCGTCCATTCGTTCACCCACCTATCCATCCAATGGACAGAAATTAATCAAGAAGAGAAGCTATCTGTAACTAAGAATAATTTTTTTTGATGGTGAGAACAATTAGTGGAACAGCATGTCTGAAGTTGCAGTGCTCCAACACTGGAGGTTTTTAAGAAGAGATTGGACAACCATTTGTCTGAAATGGTATGGGGTTTCCTGCCTGAGAAGGGGGTTGGACTAGAAGACCCCCAAGGCCCCTGCCAATCCTGTTATTCTATCTGTCTGTCTGTCTGTCTGTCTGTCTGTCTGTCTGTCCGTCCGTCCGTCCGTCCGTCCATCCATCCATCCATCCATCCATCCATCCATCCATCCACTACAGTATCTATCTATCTACAGCAGACATGTCAAACACAAGGCCCGGGGGCCGGATCCAGCCCATGAAGTGGTTTCATGTGGCCCGTGAAGCCATCCTGGAAACAGTGAGGGAACAGCCCCCTCTGCCTTGGCCCTGGCCTAGAGACCCTCCTTCTGCCAGAGACCCCCAGATCTGTCCCACTCCTGCCCAGGCCCCCATAGGCACCCTTGATGCGAAGGATGTAGAGCTGGCCACGCCCACCCAGCAGGCCATACGCACTCTAGCCACGCCCACCCGGTAGGCCACGCCCACCCTGGCCATACCCACCCGGCCCCCTGAGGGCAACCACAATGCTGATGCGGCCCTCAATGAAATTGAGTTTGACACCCCTGATCTACAGTATCTATCTGCTTGTCTGTCTGTCTGTCTGTCTATATCTATTATCTCTCTCTCTCTCTCTTTATATCTATTATATCTATATCTATGTGTCCGTCTATCTGTCTACCTACCTACCTACCTACCTATCTATAGTTCTCAACTTAAAACAGTTCATTTCATGAACGTTTGAAGTTACAACAAGACTGAAAATAGAGACTTATGACTGTTTGTCACAATTATGACATCTGCAACACCAACATGGTCACACGATCAAAATTCAGATGCCTGGCAACTGACTGGTATTTATGACGACTGCAATGTCCCACAGTCATGTGATCAATTTTTACATCCTTCTGACCAGAAAGGTCAATGGGGAAGCCAGATTCACTTAACAACCAGGTTACTGACATAACAACTGCAGTGCTTCACTTAGCAACAGTGGCAAGAAATATTGCAAAATGGGGCAAAATTCACAACAAACTCTCATTTAACATAAATTTTCGGTGGCCAATAAATTTAATAAACGAACGATAGGGACCTTGGAAAAAAAAGCTAACGTTCTGATGCCTTTGATGTAAATTGCAAAACGTTCATGAACTTTCATAAGTCCTTGACTTACGATCACAACTGGGATTAGAAATTCCATTGCTAAGCAAGGTAGTTGTTAAGTGATCATGCCTGATTTTACGACCTTTTTGGTTATTAGGCGAATCTTCGTAGTTGTTAAGTGAATTATGTGGTTGTTAAGTGAGTCCAGATTTCCCCATTGACTTCTGTCATTGGAAACCAACTGGGAAGATCACAAATGCTGATCACATGACCACAGGATGCTGCAACCATTGTGAATGCATGCTGGTTGCCAAGCGCCTGAATTTTGACCATGTCACCATGAGAATGCTGGAATGGTCATAAGTACGAGGACTGATTCTAAGTCATATTTTTTATGTTTTACCTTTGAAAACTTCCACAAATGAATCATTGTAAGTTAAAGTCTACCTGTAATATGAGAAAACAAGGGTTACAAAATTGATTTTTGCAAAACTCCAGATAACCAGCAGAGGGCAGCAAACTGTTAAGATTTTCAGGATTTCTTTCCTGCCCTCTAGTGGTCGAGTGGAACTTTGCAACCTAAATCAAACAGCCTTAGAGAGAAAAAACATTATCTGGAATTATTTGTTTCCAAATCTCCTTATCTTTGGCAGTCACTTTGAACTAATGGCAAACAATTGTGCACATTAATAACTCTACAAAATACTTGAAAAACCAGACTAGGATGGGCTCAAGGGTGCCTTGCATCTGGTATATGCAGGAAATGTGTAAGATTTTTCTTGTTATTTCAAAGTTACACCCTTATTTGCTTTGTTCTTGGGTCCTTTTTAAGTTTGTTTTCCTTGAAGGCTGATCACTAATAAATGAGGAAGCTGGGATCAACGGGAAAAGTCAAGTCAGATTTACATGACTGGATTTTAAAAATACAGAGAAAAAACATGGGAAGGCTTGAATTTTTTTTTCAATATTCTCAAAACATTCAGAAAATGCCAGGTGAGAGAACATGGAATGCATTTTCATGACCTTAAATATATTTTTAAGTCTCTAACTGGAGAATACAGATAGTCCTCGACGTACGACCACAATTAAGCCCAAAATTTCTGTTGCTAAGTGTGACATTTGTTAAGTGAGTTTTGCCCCATTTTACGACCTTTCCTACCACAGTTCTTAAGCGAGTCACTGCACGTTAAGTTAATAACAAGGTTGTTAAGTGAATCTGGATTCCCTATTGATTTTGTTTGTTAGAAGGGCAAAAGGGTTTCCCGTGACATGCAACCGTCATAAATATGAGTCAGTTGCCAAATTTTGATCACAAAGAGATGCTGTAAGTGTGAGAAACAGTCATATTATGACAAGAGCTAGCGCTTGTCTGAGGACGTCTCCGTGGTCATGTGGCCAGCATGACTAGACGCCAAAGGCACACGGAACACTGTTACCTTCCCACCGTAGTGGTCCCTATTTTTCTACTTGCATTTTTACGTGCTTTCGAACTGCTAGGTTGGCAGAAGCTGGGACGCGTAACAGGTGCTCACTCTGCTACACGGCACTCGGGATTCGACCCGCCAAACTGCCGATCTTCTGATCGACAAGCTCAGCGTCCTAACCCACTGAGCCACCGCGTCCCTACGTATTCAGTTATACCTCCACTTAAAAAAATGAACTGAGAAAAACAGAGTTGGAAGGGACCTCGGAGGTCTTCTAGTCCAACCCGCTGCTGAAGAGGAAGTCCTACGCTATTTCAGAGAAATGGCTGCCCACTCTCTTCTTAAAAAACGTCCAGTGTTGAGAGAACGCACAACTTCTGGAGACAAGCGTTTCCACTGATTATTTGTTCTGTTAGGAAATTTTTCCTTAGTCTTAGCTTCAGTCTCTCCTTGATTAGTTTGAAAAGAAAAAGGACACTCTTTTGAGGACTGTGAATGTTCACATTTTTGACATGGATGGTTTGAGAGAGGAGTGAAGGAATACATTTATGGCAAAGGGAAAAATAGACAACCCCATTTTTTTTCATGCTTGCACCAGTTCCCAGGAAGGCCGAGACCACTTCACAAGTTCACCAGGACTTTTCACTTAGTGACAAACCTAAGAGAAGGATTTAGGAGCAAGGACCCTTAATGACTCTTTGCCTACTCACCCAGCTTATTCAGATTAGGTGAGAAATCAAACCACACTGGGGGACATTTATGCCCCACCCCTACCCCCAACCAAGTTGCTCAGTCTGAAGAAGCTACTTAGATAAGCAGAGAAATGTCTCAAAGCAAAAAAGACAAGACCAATCGCCCTGACCCAAATTTCAAACAACTCTACCTGGATCCCTCAGAATATTCATAAAAAAAACCCCCAAAGAATATTGTTTTTAGGGCTAACTCAAAACAGCGTGCTAGACAATGTCGGCTTGCGACCCCCAGGGGAAGAGCCTTCTCTGTGGGAGCGCCAGCCCTGTGGAACCAGCTCCCCCCTGAGCTTCGGATGGCCCCGGATCTCCAGTCCTTTCGCCGCGGCCTCAAAACACTCCTTTTCCACCAGGCTGACCTGGACTGACAGGGATTTTAATTATGTTTACAACTCTAACTCTATTCTTTAATTTATTTTAATTTATTTCAAATTTTTATTTTTAATTTACTGTACAGAGACCTTTAAGTTCTGTTGTTGTTAGCCGCCCTGAGTCCCTCGGGAGATAGGGCGGGATATAAATCCCATTAATAAATAAATAAATAAATAAATATTTGGGTGCTGCAGAATTCTGGAGATGGAAAAAGAAGTAAAGGAAAGCAAAACAATAATAACCAAAAGTTCAGATTTCTTTCAGTTCTGCCACTAGGAGACTGTTTGTATATAGACAGAAGCAGACTCACAGGTACGACCTCTGATTTTTCAACAACAATTGGCAGCAAATACAATTGTTGTCCTCAACTTACAACTGCAACTGTGGTCAGAATTTCTGCTTTTAAGTAAGACGCTTGTTAAACCGAGTCATGCCCAATTTTTTTTTTGCCATGGTTGTTAAGCGAATCACTAGAGTTGTTAAGTGGAACATGTGGTCATGAAGCCAATTTAGCTTTCCCCTCATTGACTTTGTTTTCGGAAGCCAGCTGGCAATGCGGCAATCGTTGTAAACATGTGCCAGTGGCCAAGCAGGTGAACTTTCATCACATAACCGTGGAGACGCAATTGTGTAACAACTGACATTAAATCACTTTTGTCAGTGCCATTGTCACTTCGAGTAGCTGCTAAACAAAGGGTTATCAATTGAGAACTACCTGGAATTTCTCAGTTATCAAATTTATGGCATACATTTTCAGATCGGAGCACTATACGTAAGGGAGTCGCTATCTCTCTCTCTCTCTCTCTCTCTCTCTCTCTCTCTCTCTCTATCTATCTATCTATCCTACCCATTATCCTGTCTGTCTGTCTCTCTCCATCTATCTATCTATCTATCTATCTATCTATCTATCTATCTATCTATCTATCTATCTCCATCTCTCTATATCTATATCTATCTCTGTATCTCTCTCTCTCTCTCTCTCTCTCTCTCTCTCTCTCTCTCTATATATATATATATATATATATATATATATATATATATATATATATATACATACACATACATACACATATACATATATATATAGCTATAGCTATAGCTATCTAGCTATCTATCTCTAGCTATCCATCCATCTTTATCTCTATATCTAATTCTATCTCTATATCTATCTATCTATCTATCTATCTATCTATCTATCTATCTATCTATCTATCTATCTATCTATCTTATCTATCTATTTATCTGTCTATATTTTTCTCAACTTAACTGTGTCGACAAATTGTATTTGACAGGGCAATCCATTTTTGATCAATCACTGCTCAATTATGCAGCACCCACCAAATGGTTGAATGCCAATAATTAAACACGTTGTGCAAATTTAAATAATATTATTTTTACATCCCTTCAAGGCTTACTTGGATCTACCGCATTTGACTTTCTCCACCCATTTGCAAGGGCTGGCAGCCACTCAAACCGCAATACAGTTTGTTGCATGAACTATTAGATTTCTGGCACAAAGCAGAGCCTGGCTGAGTTAAGCTGCCTATTCATTTTCAATCACACACCGTCCTAAATAATACAGGGGGACAAATAATATTCTTTCCTTATTCAATGGAGATACTCAGTCATCCAAGTCATGGTTGTCGCAAAGGTGCTTTTTCAGGAAGCAACTGGGCTTTCTTTGTTTTTTCTTGAAGATGTTTCGCTTCTCATCCAAGAAGCTTCTTCGTTTCTGGCTGAACGGAGGAGGAAGGAAGGACTTATATTCCTTGCAGTCATCTGGTTGTTAGTACTCTTTCTGAGAGTCATTGAGGCTTCCACTTCCATTCTCCATGATTCAGTCAGAACTGAAGAAGCTTCTTGGATGAGAAGCAAACCGTCTTCAAAGAAAAACAAACTCTAGTTGCCTCTTGAAAAAGCAACTTTGGGATATCCTTTCCTTATGACAAGTTTCTCAAGCGCAGGTTTGAGAACAGGCAAGGGGAGGAGATAAATAACAAAAAAAAGTTTTCCTTTGTTATGAAAGGAGTCAGCATATAGGCAGAATAAAGGACACTACCGTATTTTCCGGCGTATAAGATGACTTTTTAACCCATGAAAATCATCTCAAAAGTTGGGGGATCGTCTTATACGCCCAGTCGTCTTATACGCCGGAAAAGCAGGCTGGCATCTGGTGGGAGCCGGCAGGGCAGTCCTGCGCACACACGTGCTCCCCAGCTGTTAAGGAGCACTCCTTAGCAGCTGGGGAGTGCGCGTGTGTGCAGGACTGCCCTGCCGGCTCCTGCCAGACGCTAGCCTGCCCTGCTTCCTCCACAGTGAGAGGGGAGGGCGTGCCTTCCCGGGCTCGCTGATTTTCCGTTGTATAATACGAAAAATCTTGAAAATCATCTCAAAAGTTGGGGGGTCGTCTTATATGCCAGGTCGTCTTATACGCCGGAAAATACGGTACTTATATTAAAAGCCACTAGTAACAGAAAAAGATTGTAAATTTGTCACTTTTTCTATTGATACTAAGAATCTTCTTAGAAAATCAGAATGTATCGGTACAGGTAGTCCTCAACTTACGACCATTCATTTAGTGATCAAAATTACAGCAATGAAAAAGTGACTTATGACAATTTTTCACACTTACAACCATTGCACTATCTCTGCAGTTACATAATCAAAATTCAGATGCTTGGCAGCTGGCTTGTACTTATGATAGTTGCAGTGTCCTGGGGTTATGCCGTAACCGTAGGTGACTCTCTTATAAGCCTGGGGAAGCCGGATTCACTTAACAACGGTGTTACTGGCTTAACAACTGCAGTTATTCATTTAACAACCGTGGTAAGCAAGGTCACAAAAGGGAACAAAATTCAACAAATGTTTTGCTTAGCAACAGAAATTTTGCCTCAGTTGTGATCGTTAAGTCGAGGGCTACCTATCCTAGGTCAGCTCATGGTAAGGTTACCACAAGTATTGTTCAATCTTAAATTTTTATAGTGAAGGTTGTCCTATAATTCATAATATTTTTTTGAAACATTGTGCACATCTTCAGAGGGGATGTAACTTTCGATTTTGTAGGCTCTGGGGCTCTTCTGTGTTCCTGTGATGAATTGGGACACTACACATCCTCTTCACGACCTGTTTTCCTTGTTGCCTTCCGGGAGGAGGCGGCTTCGTGGTATCCGAAGCAGAACATCCAGATCCAGCCACAGTTTCGTTCCATACAGCATTAACCTTGTGAACTCTCAGGCTTTGTCCTTCCATCATATATTCAAGATGGACAGTGTTTAATATTCATATGTTATGTATATGTAGGAGTGTAGGTCTATAGATATGTTGTATATAGTATGTATATGTTGTCAAATGCTTGTTAACTATTTTTAGATTACCTTGCTAGGCCCCAAACATGGGACAAATCTTTATTTCCTGTGTCAGCCTAACCTGAAGGCCATCGACAGGCAGTAGTCACACTGGTGACAGCTCATATTTGTGTAAATTTTAAATTGCTAACAATGTATATGTTGTATATAGTATGTTTAGGTGTGTGTCATGTATGTGTTCACTTTGAGAGCGGGCAACTAAATTTCATTTTTGATGTGTGTCGTTGTGCTCACAGTAAAAAATGACAAAAAGGTTATCTTATCTTATCTTGTCTTACCTTATCTTCTTACCTCATCTCACCTTACCTCACATCATCTCACCTTATCTTATCATCTCATCTCACTTTACCTCGCCTTATCTTATCTTCTTACCTCTTCTTACCTCATCTCACCTTATCTTATCATCTCATTTTATCTACCTCGCCTTATCTTATCTTATCTTCTTACCTCTTCTTACTAAGCTTGTAAGCCGCCCTGAGTCTTCGGAGAAGGGCGGGATATAAATGGAATTAAAATAAAAAAATAAATCTCATCTCACCTTATCTTATCATCTCATCTCATCTCACTTTACCTCACCTTATCCTATCTTATCTCATCTCATCTCATCTCATCATCTTATCTTTGTATGTATACAGGGTACCTTGGTACTCATTGTTAATTGGTTCCAGCAGGTGCGATGAATATTAAAAACAATGAATACCAAACAATTTTTCCCATAAGGAATAATGTACTGAGTCACAAGGCAGCTGACATCAACAAGTTCTAGCTTGTGCGTTGCGGGCCAAACAAACAGCAACAGGACAAAATTTTTACGTCAAAACGCGTCGAGCACCAAATCTGATGAGTTTCAAAGCAGTTGAGTGGCAAGATACCACTGTATTAACTTGGATTTTAAAAATAAAGAATTTAGAAATAATAAAGTGGTAACTAGTTACTGGTTCCTGTAGTTTGCACAAATCAGAGAGTATTGCTTTGAAACTTGAAATCAATATTCCCTTCAAACTATTGATCTAATGACAGTTTGGATGTAAACTGTGGATGGTGCAAATAAGTAGGGAAGTGGAACATAAACAACTCCACTATGTCTATGGAGATTCTGAGTCATCCTGGCCATAAAGGTAAAGGTTCCCCCGCACATGCGTGCTAGTCATTTCCAACTCTAGGGGCCGGTGCTCATCTCCGTTTCAAAGCCGAAGAGCCAGCGCTTGTCCGAGGACGTCTCCGTGGTCATATGGCCGGCATGACTAGACGCCAAAGGCGCACGGAACGCTGTTACCTTCCCACCGGAGTGGTCCCTATTTTTCTACTTGCATTTTTACGTGCCTTCGAACTGCTAGGTTGGCAGAAGCTGGGACGAGTTACAGGCACTCACTCTGTTACGCGGCACTCGGGATTCGACCCTCCAAACTGCTGACCTTCTGATCGACAAGCTCAGCGTCCTAACCCACTGAGCCACCGCATCCCTTCTATCCTGGCCATAGTTGTCTCATTTTCAAAAGGCAGCTGGACTGGTTTTTTTCCTTGAAGAAGAAGTTTCACTCCCCATCCAAGAAGCTTTATCAGTTCTGACTGGAGGATGGGGAATAGAAGGATAAGGATGGAAGATGCAGATAAACTCCCCAGGGGTCTCAACGGTTCTCAGAGAGAGCGCTAACGAAAAGGTGACTGAAAAGAAATATAACCTTGCATCGCCACCCACCACCCCAGTAGAACTGATGAAGCTTCTTGGATAAGAAGTAAAACATTTTCTTCCTTGAGGAAAAAACAGTCCGGCTGTCTTTTAAAAACTCCGCTACAGATGGTTTATGGAATGAACAACAGCCAGATACTTACAAAGCTGTGACTCTGGGGAACGAAGCATTTTCTTAGATTCCTGCCATATGGTCTTACAGTCTTCCTGGAGCTTGTAAAACCTTTCTCTCCTCCAGGAAGTGGACTTGACTTTCAAGAGATGACTTCCCCGCAGCAGGAACTTGAGGTCATGGTCGTCTTGTAAACCTGAGGAACAGCAAAGTGACAATAAGCACACTGGTCTTCCTTTCTGCCTATGAGACATGCTAACTCCTGACTTACAACCCATCTTTTAGTGACCATTCAAAGTTACAACAGCATGGGAAAAAAGCGAGTTACCAACAGCACTCGCCCTTACGACCACTGTAGCATCCCCATGGTCACGTGGTCAACATTTAGGTGCCTGGCAACCAGCGTGCATTTTACGTGGTTGCAGCATTCCAGAGGTTACGTGGCTGTCATTTGAAATCTTCCTCTGATAAGCAAAATCAATGGAGGATTGGCCGGATTCACTTAATGACCATTTGCTTAACAATAAAATTAGGTCTGGCTCGCTTAACCTGCCTCCAGAAGTTGTGAATGCTCCAACGCCGGATGTTTTTAAGAAGAGACTGGACAGCCATTTGTCTGAAATAGTATAGGGTTTCCTACCTGAAAAGGGGGTTGGATTAGATGACCTCCAAGGTCCCTTCCAGCTCTATTCTGATTGATTGAATTGTGGTTGCAAATCAAGGACCACCTCTATTAGGTTCACAATCTCTCTGAGTTTAAAGGTAATGCTTGACTTATAATTACAACTGAGCCCAAAATTTCCATTGCTAAGCAAGACAGTTGCTAAGTGAGTTTGGCTTCATTTTACAACATTTTTTGCCACAGTTGTTACGCGAATCACTGCAAGTTAGTAACATGGTTGTTAAGTGAATCTGGCTTCCCCACTGACTTCGCTTGTTAGAAGGTCGCAAAAGGGGATCAGGGACACCGCAACTATCATAAACACAGGTCAGCTTGCAGGCGTCCGAATTTTGACCACATGACCATGGGATGCTGCAACAATTGCGTGAGAAATAGTCACAAGTCACTTTTTTCAGTGCCGTTACAACTTCAAACAGTCACTAAACAAGTGGCTATAAATTAAGGATTTACTTGCATATGTACTTTTTATCTGGTCAAAAATAAAACTATGAACTTTTTTTTTAAAAAAAAAATAAGGTAAAGGTAAAGGTTCCCCCGCACGTGCGTGCTAGTCGTTTCCAACTCTATGTTCTGTACCAGCCTGCTACCGGCCCTGCAGAAAAGGCAACCCCTTTATAAACGGCAAGAGGCTGGAATGACGTCTGCCAAATTTATTACTACAAAAAACAAACAAGACACCAACCAAGATACAGGAGCTTTGAAACACTATCTGAGCGGTTGCTTTCAGCAAACCAGCCCTCCCCAAACATTCCCTTTATAAAGAGTTCAGGGCGTGGCCTCTCTCTGCCTCCTTCCAAGAAGCCCCACAGCCTTCCTCTGTTTGCTCCTACTGGACTGCCTCCTGCGTCGGGCGTCCTTGAACAGGGCCAGCTGTGGGTCATCTTCATCCACACTGTCAGGCTCACACAGCTGGGTCTCCATGGTGACCAAGTGGGAGGGGCCTGCCTGAGGGCTATCATCAGCAAGATCTTCAACCCCCTCAGCAAGGTCTTCAACACCCCCCTCCTCCTCTGATTCGTCTGACCCAACTGCCGAACCCACAGGCTGACCCTGATTCACAACACTCTAGGGGCCGGTGCTCATCTCCATTTCAAAGCTGAAGAGCCAGCGCTTGTCCGAGGATGTCTCCGTGGCCATGTGGCCGGCATGACTAGACGCCAAAGGCGCACGGAACGCTGTTACCTTCCCACCGTAGTGGTCCCTATTTTTCTACTTGCATTTTTACATGCTTTCGAACTGCTAGGTTGGCAGAAGCTGGGACGAGTAACAGGCGCTCACTCTGCTACGCGGCACTCGGGATTCAACCCGCCAAACTGCCGACCTTCTGATTGACAAGCTCAGCGTCCTAACCCACTGAGCCACCGCGTCCCTTAAAAATGCTTAAATCCTACAAAATGCTTAAATCCTAAATCCTAAATGCTAAATCCTAAATGCTTAAGGCAGCAGCAGCTTTATCTCAAAAATTTGCTTTCAGCTTCCCATCAGCCCCATTTACATGAGGAAAGGCTTTTATCAAATTTTAGTAACAGTTTGTTGCTGGAACTTTGCACTTTGATATGGCCCAAGGGCTAATCAATAAAGACTTATTATTATTATTACATGAGGAAAGACATTCCTGCCTTCCTGTGCTTTTTTGAAACGTTTGCAAGCAGAGGGGACACATCCGCAATTTTGGGTGGCCTTGAAAAGGGATCAGACTCGATTAGTACTTGATCGTTCGGGAAATCCTACATCAGCAAAGGTGAAAAACTGGAGAAAACTAGAGCCACCTGCAAAGTTTCACTTGACAAGTTTTTAATTCTTTCCCTGGCATGACCTCCTGAAGGATTAGGGAGTGGAACCTATTAGCATTTGCAAAGAAGACCACAGGACCGACCGTGGTGGCGAACCTATGGCACACGCCCCAGTCCTAGGCCTTCAGCTGGGCTTTATAAAACCTGTTTGCTTTAGGCCTCCACCACCGTGTGCAAAAAAGAAAAAAGGTTCAATCAATCAATCAATTTCAAACTTCTCGCAGGAAAAAAAAGATCCTGCAAAGTTGGAATTGATTGATTGAACTTTTTAGTCCCAGCCAGCCTGCCGTTACCACCGCAGCCACGCCCACCCAATGGGCCATGCCCAGCCAATTGGCCACACCCACTCAATGGGCCACCTTCACCCGGCACCTGATGATATATAAGTGGGTTTTGGGTTGCAGTTTGGGCACTCAGTCTCTAAATGGTTTGCCATCAATACCATAGGACAGTGATGGCAAACCTTTCAGAGGCCGAGTGCCCAAACTGCAACCCAAAACCCACTTATGTATCATCAGGTGCCAAGTGGGTGTAGCCAGCTGGGTGGGTGTGGCCAGTTGGGTGGGTGTGGCCAGCTGGGTGGGAGTGGCTGCAGCGGTAATGGCAGACTGGGTGGGACTAAAAAGTTCAATCAATCAATTCCAACTTTGCGAGAACTTTTTTCTTCCGTGAGAAGTTGAAATGGATTGATTGATTGAACCTTTTTTTTTTTTGCACATGGCGGCGGAGGCCTAAAGCGAACAGGTTTTATAAAGCCCAGCTGAAGGCCTAGGACTGGGGCGACGGCGCGTGTGCCCACAGAGAGGGCTTGGTATGCCATCTCTGGCACCCTTGCAATCTGTAGCACCCGTGCCATAGGTTCGCCACCATGGCCATAGGACAATCCCCGTGGCTACAGATTAGAGAGTCAGATGATGCAATATTCAGGGAAAGGCCATATTGGCAGTTCTTGACTGCCAATTGAGCCCAAAATTTTTGTTGTTAAGTGAATTCCCCCCCCCCATTTTACAAACTTTCTTCCCACAGATATGAAGTGAATCACTGCAGTTCTCAAGTTAGTGACACGGTTGTTAAGTGAATCTGGCTTCCCCGTTCACTTTGTCAGATGGCTGCAAAAGTTGACCCCACATGACCCCAGGACACTGCCAAGCATCTGAATTTTGATCACATGACCATAGGGAATGCTGCAACGGCTGCAAAGTCAGTTTTTCAGTGCTGTTGTAACTTTGAAGGGTCATTAAATGAACTGTTGTAAGTCAAGGACCACCTGTAGCAAACAACTTCTGTGTTTCTCCCGAGGAAAATACATATGCATGTCCATCCACACAAAAAAAATTACCTTGACTAAATGAGTGAGAAACGAGTCAGAACAAAACAATGTATAAGTCATCTAATTTTACCTTGGATGTAATTTAAAACAGTTGACGTTACTGTACATAATTATTTTCCTCATTGGTGACATTAAAAATGTCATTTGCTGGCAGCTCTCTTAGGCATTTATGAGTTGCACTTAAAGCTTTTTAGGGTCACATGCAAGTGTCACCCCCCCATACACACACACACACACACACACACACACACAAACCTTGGATTGCAAAATTGCCATTCCTGGTGATTTAACAGAATAACAGAGTTGGAAGGGACAATGGAGGTCTTCTAGTCCAACCTGTCAGAATCCATTTATATCCCATTCATAAATGTATGTCTAAAATCTTACACCCCTCCCTGGATTCTGCCATTTCCCCGAGGGGAGAAGAGAGGATGTTTATTCAGCCTGCCTGTAGGCTGTCTTCAAAGACCAGGGAAAACCTTTTGAACTGAGGACAACAAAGGGAGGGAAGGGAGAAGGAGATCTGGTTTGTATCTCCATTTGAAATTGAAAAGGAAGGAGGCAATAGTCATAAAGGCACGGGAAGATCCCTCTTTCCCACGAAAGGGTTGACACCTAACTTTAATTGATGTGGGTCTGACCAAATGGGTTTGAGGGGACGGGGTTGAACCAGGAACTCTTTATAAAGTATCAAAGTGTAACACAATGCCAGATCCTGTCTTGTATTTCCACAACCGATCATGTCCTAGTAAAAACTCCTTTTGGACAAGGCCTGGCTCCAAGAGTTCTTTATTTTCCTAAGATGTGGATTGGGGTGGGTCCTGACACAACCCCCTGCTTAAGCAGCAAATCCTATACCATTCCAGACAAATGTTATCCGATCTCTTCTTGAAAACCTCCAGTGTTGGAACATGCACAACTTCTGGAGGCAGGTTGTTCCACTGATTAATTGTTCTAACTGTCGGGAAATTTCTCCTTAGTTCCTGGTTGCTTCTCTCCTTGATTAGTTTCCATCCGTTGCTTCTTGTCCTGCCTTCGGGCGCTTTGGAGAATAGCGTGACTCCCTCTTCTTTGGGGCAGCCCCTGAGATATTGGAACACTGACTGCTATTGTGTCACCCCTTGGCCTTCTCTTCATTAGACTAATGAAGACCAATTCCAGCAACCACTCTTCGTGTGTTTTAGCCTCCAGTCCCCCGATCATCTTTGTTGCTCTTCTCTGCACTCTTTCTAGTGTCTCCACGTCTTTTTTACATCGTGGTGACCAAAACTGGATGCAGTATTCCAATTGTGGCCTTACCAAGACATTGTAAAGTAGTATTAATACTTCATGTGGTCTTGATTCTGTCCCTCTGTTAATGCAGCCTAGCACTGTGTTGTTTTTTTCCGCAGCTGCAGCATACTGCTGGCTCATATTGAAGTGATTGTCCACTAGGACTCTGAGATCCCTCTCACAGTTACTATTATTGAGCAAGGTACCCCCTATACCTGTGATGGCGAACCTTTTAGAGACCGAGTGCCTAAACTGCAACCCAAAACCCACTTATGTATCATCGGGTGCCGGGTGGGCGTGGCCCATTGGGTGGGCGTGGCTGCGATGGTAATGGCAGACTGGGTGGGACTAAAAAGTTCAGTCAATTCCAACTTTGCAAGATCTTTTTTTTCCCCGTGAGGTGAAATTGATTGATTGAACCTTTTTTTTATTTTGCACATGGCGGTGAAGGCCTAAAGTGAAAAGGTTTTATAAAACGTAGCTGAAGGCCTAGGGCTGGGGCAATGGCGCGCGTGCCCACAGAGAGGGCTCTGCATGCCAACCATGGCACACGTGCCATAGGTTCACCACCACAGCCCTATACTATACCTGTGCATTTGGTTTTTCTGGCCTAAATGTAGAACCTTACCACTGCCCTTCCACACTATCTTTGATCAATCCTTGAATATAGAAAACTACAGAAAATTAGTCTTTATACAGTAGTCCGTCACTTTCCAACAATTCAGAGTTAAGATGTACTTGCCTGGGAACACTTATGACCTAGATCAGGGGTAGGCAACCTTGGCTCTTTTATGACTCGTGGACTTCAACTCCCAGAATTCCTGAGCCATTCTGGGATTTGAAGTCCACGAGTCATAAAAGAGCCAAGGTTGCCTACCCCTGACCTAGATTTAAAGTTCTGACGGTCAGCTGGAAAAGTTGGAGGTAGAGAGATCATTCCCAAAACAATGTGAGTGTAACCGATGTTGTTTATATAAATGGAGAGCAAACTCCAGTCCCTTTTAGACCTGATGATGTTATCTAGCTGGGTCATGAAATGTCTGCAAGCAAACAACCAAGCTGAGAGAGCAACGAAGACCACTCATTTCAATCCTGAGCTACAAATATTCTGCTTCATGGAGTTTTCATTTAGCCATCATAGAATACATAACCCTAAATGCAATTCTTTATATTACTTCAAATAATATTACTATTACTGTGGCCAATGGTTCTGGGAAATAAACAAACTAAGATTGCCAACTAGCCAAGCAATAAAACAAGCAAACTATCTGGGCTTGTTACTCTCTGGGGAATAGATGGAGTTTCAGATCTTCTGGGATTTCTCCTTCCACCAGCAGATCCATCAGTTGAAAATGATGAAACCAATTCTTTGATATCATCCAAAAATCACTCAGTTTTGCATTTCTGTTTTAGCAAGAGTTTGACCCATCGAAAGCTACTAGCTGTCCATGGAGCAATGTGTATTTTGTAATAGCTAGATTTTCAGCTGGCTATTAAAGGCCCAGCTACCAAGATCAGCCAAAGAAGCCAATGCAATCCTAGGCTGCATTAATAGAATCAGGATCGTGTGAAGTTTTACTACCATTTTGCAAAGTCTTATTAAGGCCACACTTGGGAGTACTGCTTCCATTTCTGGTCACCACAATATAAAAAAAGAGGTTGAGAGTCTGGAAAGAGTGCAGAGAAGAGCAAGAAGGATGACTAGGGGGCTGGAGGATAAAGCATATGAAGAACGGTTGCAAAAACTGGGTACGTCTAATCTAGTGGGAAGAAAGAGCTATGACATGATAGCGGCGTTCCAATATTTGAGGGGCTGCCACAAAGAAGAAGGGGTCAACCTATTATCCAAAGCACCTGAAGGCAGGACAAGAAGCAACAGAGAAGAGGGAGTCAAGCTATTCTCCAAAGCACCTGAAGGCAGGACAAAGAACAAATGGATGAAAACTAATCAAACAGAGAAACAACTTAGAACTAAGGTGAAATTTCCTGGCAGTTAGAAGAATTAACCAATGAAACAGATTATCTCCAGAAGTTGTGGATGCTCCATCCCTGGAGGTTTCCAAGAAGAGATTGGACAACCACATCTCTGAAGTGGAATTAGGGTCTCCTGCAAGAGCAGGGGGTTGGACTAGAAGACCTCCAAGGTCTCCCAGGTTAGGGACAAGATATTCTGGAGAACATTTATCTTGTCAACATAACCAGCAAGATGTTGATGTTGAATAACTCAGTCAAGACACCTCTTCAAATCATTCCACTGTCTCACCTGACAGGACAGGAAGATGCCTCACAATGACAGGTAGATGTGGGCATCATCAGCACAGATGTTCTCTCTAAGCAGCTTACAATTTGGAAGGAAAGTTCTACAAGATCTTTTTGGAACTCAAATAGACCATCGCCATGATATTGAGCACCCTGGGCACCAACACAGGAGAAAACCATGACCTGGATGACTGAGAATGTCCTTAGACATTTACCTATGCATTTTGGGATGAACAGGAGTAGAAGTAGGATTTCCAGAAAACATGGCAGGCTACAGGAACCATTTGTGCTTCAGTTTGAGATGCAGACCACACAGTCACATCCCCAACAGCCTGTACCTGTCTTCATGAGTGAAGGGAAACTGGTCAGAAAACATCTTGCAGCCAAGAAGGCTCCACACCTATTTGCACTACTCAGTTGACCCTGAGGACACAGATAAAACTCCAAAATGGTTTCAACAACTCTCTAAAGCAGGGGTGTCAAACTCAATTTCATTGAGGGCCGCATCAGCATTGCGGTTGCCCTCAGGGGACCGGGTGGGTGTGGCCTACTGGGTGGGCGTGGCTAAAGTGCATATGGCCTACTGGGTGGGCGTGGCCAGCTCTACATCGTTCGCATCAAGGGTGCCTATGGGGCCCTGGGCAGGACTGGGACAGATCTGAGGGTCTCTGGCGGGAGGAGGGTCTCTGGGCCAGGGCCAAGGCAGTGGGGGCCGTTCCCTCACTGTTTCCAGGATGGCTTCGCGGGCCGCATGGAACCACTTCGCGGGCCAGATCTAGCCCCCGGGCCTTGTGTTTGACATGTCTGCTCTAAAGGAATGCAAACGACCAGCTGTCTGCAAGGAGTATAAATCCTTCCATTCCCTACCATCCAGTCAAAGCTGAAGAAGCTTCTTGGATGAGAAGTGAAACATCTTCAAGGAAAAACAAGAAAGTCCAGTTGCCTTCCTTGGGACAAAAACACCTTTGGGACAACCATGACCTGGATGACGGAGAATCTCCATAGACAGCAGAGAATCAAGTGACATCCTGCATGTCATGGCATGATGCTAAATATTTACACTGTTTTGAGAGCCATAGACATGACCTCAGAGAAACTTCTGAGAAGGTTTTACAGCAAAAACTGGTGGAGAATCATGCTTTGAGACAAGAACAGATATAAGAGGAAGACAGAATGAGTTTTGCAAGTTTCTGTTCAATGGCTCATCTGATTAAAGTAGAAGTCTTGGGAAATGGATTTCCTAAACAGGGTAATCTCAAAGGCGTGACAACTGTATGATAGATGCATCATGACACAACCGATGCAAATTACAACATTGGTATCATTTATGTGGTGGGATTGTGCAACACAAAACACGACAGTGGTTTCTATTGGATTCTTATGTTGAGAAACTCTCTTTTGCACAGATTCTGTTTCTGGATCTGAGCTTTGTCAAGGAAGACCACATCTTTGGAGATCATCTCCTTCAGGTGACCCAGAAGTCAATTATTCTTGGAGCACGTCCCCAAACCCAACCAAAATCCAGATTGGAAAAAGAAGGACGAGGGGTGACATGATAGCAGTGTTCCAATATTGAAGGGATTGCCATAAACAATGGGGATCAGCCTGTTCTCCAAAGCACCGGAATGCAAGACAAGAAACAATGGATGGAAACTAATTAAGGAGAAAAGCAACCTAGAACTAAGGAGAAATTTTCCTGACAGTGAGAACCATTGATCAGTGGAACGATTTGCCTTCAGAAGTTGCGAATGCTCCAAGACTGGAAGTTTTTAACAAAAAATTGGACAGCTATTTGTCTGAAATGATTTTTCTGCCTGAGCAGAGGATTGGACTAGAACTAGATGACCTCCAAGGTCCCTTCCAACTCTGCAATTCTGTTCTGTTATTCTGTGAAGCACCCATACTAACTCAAGTCTACCTTGTCTAGAAGAGACTTGCCATTTTGCACACAACGTTTGGCCCAGAAAACAGAACATCTGTCAGCAGTAAAGAACTGGAGGATTGGTGGGATCCAGAAAAGCTGTCTTTAAAAAAAAAAGCCATCAGGCTGGATGAGGTTGGATCCACCTATGCGATCATGCGCCAAGAACAAGCAATCTCTAAGCACGCCCAGGGCCAACTGTAAATTCCCAGCGTTGCAGAAACATCTGTAGCTAAACGCAATGACCGCAACATGCCTCTTAAGCTCACCCATGATGTATTTATGCAAATGTCCTAATTATGTACTTGTGTCACAATGTCTGATGCAAGTGTGCATTCTGCAGCGTCTACATGATGACATCCTCCCCATACGAGTCATCTTCTGGCCCTTAGATGATGCCCTGCATTGGGTGCGTGTCTATTGGCAGAGTGGTGCCTAGAGTGGACTTTTTTAAGCAACCAGCAAAAGGCAAACAGCTTCACGTTGCAATGAAGAAAAGCAGATGCAAGAAACTGTAATCGTAAGTTGGAACCTTAGCAACATTAAGACAGGAGTTCCCAGAATTCCCCAGCCAACATGCTAAATCTAGCCAGGGAATTCTGGGTGTTGAAGTCCACCGATCTTAAAGTTGCCAAGATTGTGAAATTTTCTTCCAGAGGATTCTGCTTTGCAGCTACCACAGGCAGATTCCAAGCCGGCATTCACCATAAGAATCTTGGTTTATAGCAGCTAGGTAAATCCGGCCAATTATGGCTTATTCCATAAAGCACAATCAAGCAAATCTTAGCTGAATATGTTGTGTGCAAGAATATAGCCCTAATGTAGGATATGTCAGGAGCCAGGAAAGCATTGTTCTACCTCAAATATATAATGTTTTCCAGGACCAGTAAGAAACAACGGCTTCAATAATTAGTCACATCTTTGTGGCAAACTTTGAAATTGTTTTAACTTCCCATCCAATCAACAATGACATCTTGCTTTCCAGATGGCTAGACTACACTTCCCATTATCCCCATCCACTGACTTTTCCACCATAGGTTACAGGGAGCTTTATTTGGGATCCACCAGTTGAAAATGTTTCTTTTGCCCACTTAAGAAAAGAGGCTGTTTTTCCCAGGGCTCCAGTTGAGCAATAGGGTTGTAAAAAGTTCCTTAAATAAATTCAAAAGTTCTCTCCCAAATGAAGCTGATTTTCCTCTCTTAAAAAAAAACTAACAAAATGTCAGAGCCCCAAGATGTTTTTGTAATTTAACACATAGTTAATATTGTCGGCCGCCAAAAGGTAAGAAGAATCAGACCTGATTTAGTATTTGGATGGGAGACCACTCAGAAATCCCAAGGGCATTAGCTACACTGTAAGTCAATATTGGGACGCGGTGGCTCAGTGGGTTAGGACGCTGAGCTTGTTGATCAGAAGGTCAGCAGTTTGGCAGGTCGAATCCCGAGTGCCGCGTAACAGAGTGAGCGCCTGTTACTCGTCCCAGCTTCTGCCAACCTAGCAGTTCAAAAGCACGTAAAAATGCAAGTAGAAAAATAGGGACCACTACGGTGGGAAGGTAACAGCGTTCCGTGCGCCTTTGGCATCTAGTCATGCCAGCCACATGACAACGGAGACGTCCTCGGACAAGCGCTGGCTCCTCGGCTTTGAAACGGAGATGAGCACCGGCCCCTAGAGTTGGAAACGACTAGCACGCATGTGCAGGGGAACCTTTACCTTTACTTTTTAAGTCAATATATGTACTTATTCCAGAAAAAGATAACTGCCATCTACACCCATACAACTGCCAAGAAAACTACATATCCGTGAAATCACCAGCTCAGCTGGAAGAAATCTTTACTGTCATACTCTTCCAACATAACTTCTTACAAACCAAGATTATGCAGATACTTTTACAGCAAAGGTTGCAAAAATCTGCAGCACAGGAAACCTTTTGCCCTTGTTTCTCTAAACGTTACCACAAATAAGTCCAGAAAACACAGAATCAACCCAGCAAAGCAATCAGATTCACAACAATCTCAACTACCCCCTCCGTTCCCCCCACCCCACCCCACATACACACAAGGAAAGTGAGATTTCCTGTCTCAGGCTATTATTATATCAGAACAATTCTTCGTTCAACGCAGCCATAATCACAACAACTATTTGGGCACTGCATGAAGTCAAACAAACTCTGCAGCCCACTCGGAGAGTTCCTCTTGGCTCTTTCTGACCAACAATAACCACAATCACGATTGCCTTCACAGACGATGGGCCCCAAATCCCAATGAACACCGGCACGAAAGAAGGAAAACAATCTTTGCAAGATTAAAATCTGACTTCGAGGTTGTTGACTTAAAAGGTGAACCGGAGAGGTGAAAACCTGCCACCGCCCTGGATCCGCCGCGGCAATCGGCAAACCTTACCCAGCCTTCGCCCGTTCAGAGCAGCTATTTTTCGACTCTCTTCCACGAGCTGAATTTCTTGGGATCTGCTGCGTTTGGGCTGTTTCCTGAAGCATTGCATTGTGCCCCAGGGGGAGACACCTGAGTTCCCGTGTACATTAGGAACTCCCTTAAAAGCTTCCCAAGGGAACTGTGAAGCCACCAAGTCGTTCTTGTGGGAAGAAAAAGCAGCTGGCAACCGAAACGAGAACACCCCTGTGGAGGACTGTGAGAGGAGGAGGACGTGAAAGAGGCTAAAGGCACTGGTTGCGCAATCAAAGCATGGCTGAAGTTCAAAAGCAATTAAAACTGAATTGGCTTCCACGTGACACAACAGAGAAACAGAAGTGGCAGGGTGGATTTCAGGTCACTGCGTTCCTAACTGGGGATTTTCCTAAGGTAGGAAACAGAGCAAAGCCAGGATGGCGACATTGACTGACTGTATTTATTTGTTTCCTTTCCTGTAGGCAAAAAAAAAAAAAAAAGAACGGGATTATGGGAAGCTTTCTCTTAACAGTTGTCCCGTAGCAATATTCCTCTGAATTTTCTCATCACAACCTTGTCGGGAAGGTAGAAGTAAGGAAAGTGACAAAACAGAATGGAAAATTAAGGCGGCTATGTAACCAGAAACGTGGAAGGGATTTTTAATGGTAGTTGAGAACAAAAGCCTCAGTATGAGGGTTAATTAAGAGGGCCATTCGGAAATAATTTGATTATCAATGACAGACACTAAGGCATTGCATTACTATTAAACATAAGCGCCATTCAAATTGAGGCACTTGTCATAACGTCTTACAAGGTTTGAAATTCTTTAATTGTAGTCACTCAGTGCCAAATCTGGGCTATGGTGAGGGCGGTGATCAAAAACATCGAAACGGAACTGTTTCAAAAGTTCTTGGGTGTGTCCAACGGTGTGCTGGCGAGCATTGTCGTGGACCAACACCACACCGGAAGTCAGCAGGCCACGACACTTGTTCTGGATGGCTCATCTGAGTTTTTGTAACGTTTCACAGTAGACTTCTGAACTGATGGTCGAACCATGCTCCATGAACTACACTAGCCGTACGTCTTGGGCCTTTTCACATTTGGTGGGATTTTCTATGGCACCACTTCCGGTGTGGTGTTGGTCCACGACAATGCTCGCCCGCACACCGCCAGACGCACCCAAGAACCTTTGAAGCAGTTCCGTTTCGATGTTTTTGATCACGACCCCCTCCCCCACATAGCCCAGATTTGGCGCCGAGCAGCTGCTACTAAGGAATTTCAAACCCTGTAAAACATTATCACACGTGCCTCAATTTGAATGGCAATTACGTCAAAAAGTAATGCAATATTGTAGTTTCCTAATGCGTATAATAAAACTTCTGTATCTGCGAGTGTCTGTCATGGATAACCAAATGGAGGTTTATTTCCGAATTATCCTTGTATGATGGTAAATTTTGTGATCAATGGGAATACAGATCTGTAATTCTTGCGATGTTTCTCAACTCTGGCCATTTTTAAGACAAGTGGACATCAACTCCCAGAATTCCCAAATCAGCAAGATTGGACTTCAACACCCAGAACTCATGGCAGCATTAAAAAAAAAAAAAGACTTATGACTGTTTTCTACACTTACAACCATTGCATCATCCTCATGGTCATGTTTTCAATATTCAGGCGCTTGGCAACTGGTTCGTATTTATGACAGCTGCAGCATCATGATGCAGCCCTCTGACAAGCAAAGTCAATGGGAGAAGCCAGATTCATTTAGCAACCATGTTACTCAGTGATTCATTTAACAACTGTGACAAGAAAGGTCATTAAATGGGGCAAAACTTTCTTAACAAATGTCTCACTTAGCAACAGAAATGTTGGGCTCAATTGTCGCCATAAGTCAAGGGCTACCTCTGTAGAGATGGAGTGATTTTATTACCCCTGGAGTCAAGCAAAGAACGTGGGGTGTGTAATGGTTGAAGTTTCTGGATTAAAAGCTGGGAGACGTGAGTTAAGTCCTTGAGCATGAAAACATCCAGGTGAGTTTGGAATCCCAGGCGGTGGTTTTGGATAAGACTTCCAAAAATGTTGCCAAGATAATAGCACAGAGTTGTCTTGGGTGTACTTGCCAGGAATCAGAATCGATAGGAAGAACCATTGTACAAACAACAATTAAATTGAATAAATTGAATAAAATAAAATAAATAAATAAACAATTAAGAGATTATCAACAGTGCCATGTTGCAAGCTTGTACATCTGCAACTCATTCCTAAAGCAAAATCTTCTCCAAGTTTCTTTCTATAGATCCACATTTCTCCTTAGAACATCAATGACTTAACTGGGCAGATCCTGAACCAAACAAGGGTGAACAGCTTATCTTATATTTTTAAATGTGAACCGGGAAGTAGCAGTTGGATTCTTCCAGGCATCAGACAACATCAGAGTGTGGAAGCAAGCCAACGACACAATTTTCTGAGCCAATGAAGCTTCATTCTTTTTGCAACGCGCCACCCCAACTTTGCTGCTGACATCATAAACGGTTGGGAATTGATCCAGAAGCAGCTGAATATAGATAGTCTTTGACTTACAGCCCCTTGCCGCAGTTGTTAAATGAATCACTGCAGTTGTCAAGTTAGCAACACGGTTACTAAGTGAATCTGGCTCCCTCATTGATTTTGATCGTTGGAAGGTCACAAAAGGGGATCACATGGCCCCGGAACTCTGCAACCGTCATAAATATGAATCAGCTACCAAGTTTCTGAATTTTGATCACGTGATTGTGATCATCAGTTGTGTGAAAACTGGTCATAAATCACCTTTTTCATTACCGTTATAACTTTAAATGATCACTAAATGAAATGTTGTAAGTCAAGGACGACCTGTACCAATCAGGCAGGAATTCAGAGTCACGGACACCCATGGAGGGGGGAAACAATACAGTTAGTTCTCAACTTACAACCACAATTCAGCCTCACCAGGCCTTACAATAAAGGTAGAGCTAGAATTTATTATGCTTTTTGTCTGGATTACCTCAAAGGACCAATAGACATGTGGGGTCCTTGATGCTCTCTGGACCTAGTTGTTTTTCTGCAGACGTTTCATCGCCAAAGTAGGCAACATCATCAGTCAGGCATTGCTAATTTGGTGATAAACCATCCGCAAGAAAGCAACCAAGCACAGAGAGTACAAAAGACCCCACAGTTCAACCATAAGTTACAAATATTCTCTTCTATCAAGACTCGTACATTCAAATAGAGGTTAGTCCTCAACTTTTGATCAAATTGAGCCCAAAATTTCTGTTGCTAAGTGAGACTTTTGCTAAGTGGATTTTGCTCCATTTGACAACATTTCTTGCTACAGTTGTTAAGTGAATCACCACGGTGGTTAAGTTAGTGACATGGTTGTTAAGTGAATCTGGTTTCCCCCCATCGAGTTTGCTTGTCAGAAGGTCGAAAAAGGGGATCACGTGACCTTGGGACACTGCGACCGTCATAACTATGAGTCAATTGCCAAGCATCTGAAATTTGATCACGTGATCGTGGGGATGCTGCAATGGTCTTAAGTGTGAAATACGGTCATAAGTCACTTTTTTCAGTGCCGTTGTAACTTTGAATGGTCACTAAATGAACTTTGTAAGTCAAGGAGTACCTGTATTCTTTCCATTCATGCCATTGTACTACTACTACTACTACTACTACTACAACAACAACAACAACAACAACAATAATAATAATAAAGTTGGAAGGGACCCTGGAGGTCATCTACTCCAACCCCCTGCTCAGGCAGGAAACCCTATACCATTTCAGACAAATGGCTGTCCAGTCTCTTCTTAAAAACTTCCAGTGTTGGAGCATTCACCGCTTCTGGAGGCAGGTTGTTCCACTGGTTAATTGTCCTCACTGTCAGGAAGTTTCTCCTTAGTTCTAGGTTGCTTCTCTCCTTGATTAGTTTCCATCCATTGCTTCTTGTCCTGCCTTCAGGTGCTTTGGAGAATAGCTTGACTCCCTCTTCTTTGTGGCAGCCCCTGAGATACTGGAAGACTGCTATCATGTCACCCCTCGTCCTTCTGTTCGTTACCCAATTCCAGCAACCGTTCCCTATATGTTTTAGCCTCCAGTCCCCCAATCATCTGTTGCTTTTCTCTGTACTCTTTCTAGAGTCTCAACATCTTTTTTATATCATGGTGACCAAACTGGATGCAGTATTCCAAGTGCAGCCTTACCAAGACGTTGTAAAGTGGTATTAATTCTTCACATGATCTTGATTCTATCCCTCTGTTAATGCAGCCTAGCACTATGTTGGCTTTTTTGGCAGCTGCAGCACACGGCTGGCTCATATTGAAGTGATTGTCTACTAGGACTCCAAGATCCCTCTCACAGTTACTACTATCGAGCAAGGTACCACCTATACTATACCTGCACGTTTGGTCTTTCTTGCTTAAATGTAGAACCTTACTTTTTTCACGACTGAATTTCATTTTGTTAGATAGCGCCCAGTGTTCAAGTCTGCCCAGATCCTCCTGTATCTTAAGCCTATCTTCTGAAATGTTGGCAGCTTGGTGTCGTCTTCAAATTTGATGAGTTCCCCATCTATCCCCTCATCCAAATTGTTGATGTTGAAGAGCCCTGGGCCCAGAACAGAACCCTGGGGCACCCCACTACACACTTCCCTCCATGTAGATGCGGTTCCATTGAGGACCACATGCTGAGTACGGCCAGTCAGCCAACTACAAATCCATCTGGTGGTGATGCTGTCTAACCCACATTTTTCTATCTTATCAAGTAGTAGGTTGTGATCTACTTTATCAAACGCCTTACTGAAGTCCAAGTAAATTATATCCACAGCATTCCTCTGGTCCACTAATTTTGTCACTTGGTCAAAGAATGTAATAAGATTTGTCTGGCATGATCTGTTTTTGACAAACCCATGTTGGCTTTTAGTAATGACTTTGTTTGCCTATAGTTGTTTGCTGATTTGTTATCTTTTCCAGAATCTTCCCAAGTATTGAGGTCAAGCTGATGGTCTGTAGTTTCCTGGATCTATTTTTTCCCTTTTTTGAAGATGGGAACTACATCAGCTCTCTTCCAGTCCTCTGGTAGTTCCCCAGTGCTCCAGGATCTTTGAAAGATATAGTTCAGTGGTTCTGAAATCACGTCTGCCAGTTCCTTGAGAACTTTGGATTGTAATCCATCTGGCCCTGGTGATTTGAACTCGTCTAGGCTGGACAGGTGCTCACTTACCATTTTCTTGCTTATCTTAACTTGTGTTTCTAATCTGTTTTTTATGGCACTGTTTTTGATAGGTTGGACTGTTTTTTTTCCCCTTTGTGTAAAGACATGCAAAAAACGAGTTAAATAGTTCTGCTTTCTCCCTGTTGCTTGTCACCTTCTTGCCACTTTCCCCCACTAATGGGCCAATCATTTCTTTAACCTTTTTCTTGTTTTTTACATGTTGAAAGAAGCTTTTTTTAAATTCTTGACTTTGGTCACAAGCCTTAGTTCATTTTGGGCCTTAGCTTTCCTCACTTCATCTTTGCAGGCACAGGCTATTTGCTGATATTCTGCCTTATTTATGTGCCCCTCTTTCCACTTCTTATACTTGTCCTTTTTATCTTTCAATTCATCAGAGAGTTCTTTATGCAGCCATGCTGGTTTCTTTTGAGAGCTGTTATTTTTCTTCTTTGTTGGTATTCTGCTAGACTGGGCCTTTATTATCTCACTTTTCAAAATTTCCCAAGCTTCTTGAGTTGTTTTCCCCTTTAGGATTCTCATCCATGGAATCCTTCCCAAGCCCTCTCTAAGTTTATTGAAATTAACTCTTTTAAACTCCAAGACTCTAGTTTGACTGTGTTCTATTGCTTGTGCTTCCATAATGTTGAATTCCAATATTGCATGATCACTTCCTCCCAAGGTTCCTGTGGCTTCAACACCTTCTATCATTTCATCTCTGTAAGTGAGGATTAGATCCAATATGGCTAATCCCCTAGTTCCCTTCTCTACTTTTTGGGAGAGAAAGTTGTCTGCTAGGTTTGTCAGGAATCTGTTTGATCTTCCACTTGATGCAGAGTTTGTCTCCCAGTTGATGTCAGGGTAATTAAAGTCCCCCATTACTATTGTGATGTGTTTCCTACATACCTTAGTTAGCTGACTAGCAAAAAGTTCATCTATTTCCTCTGCTTGGTTGGGCGGCCAATAGTATACACCTATGGCAATGTCATTTTCCCACCTTTTATATTGACCCAAATGCATTCAAGACAGTTTTCATCATTGTTTTGCTTTATTTCTGTAGAGCAACTCCACCTCCTCTTTTGTTTGGTCTGTTTCTTTTAAATAATTTAAATCCCTCTAGCTGTGTTCCATTTGTGGATTTCATCCCATGTTTCCGTAATGGCAACAATATCACATCTGTCCTCATTTACCTGAATTTCTAGTTCACCCTGTTTACTGTTCATACTCTGTGCATTGGTGTATAGACATTTGAGTCCTTTATGACTGACCCTGTGTTTACCTTCTACATAACCTGCGTGGTGCCTGAGTTCCCCTACTTTCTTACCACCTGTTTGGTTAGTACACTTTGTGTGGCACTCGCCATTAAAAGCTTGATTTTGCTTGACAGTCTTGTACACACACACATCTATGTTACATGCACTCATAACCCTATAATTTTTAGATTGCTGGGGGAAGGGATGTTCTGTTTCACTTAACTCACTGTCCTCGTTAATTCAAGTAAGCAATATTTGTCCCTTACGAACGGCACGCCCCAATTCCATATTCCCATTTTTACCATATCATAAAGATTCAAAGATGTTTGTGATGATTGGAGGACCTGTTTATATTTTTAAAAAAATAGGTGGGGAGGAGAAATTTGCCATTACATTCTTTCACACACACACACCTAAAAAATGATCATATCCAGTGCACCCATTCTGCACCACAGTAACCATCAAATCATAAAGCAGCGGTCTTCAAACTTGGCCCTTTTATGACTTGTGGACTTCAACAACTCCAATGCTGGCTGGGTAATTCTGGGAGTTGTAGCCCATCCATTTTTAACAGAATAACAAGAGTTGAAAAGGACCCAGGAGATCTGATCTAATCCCCTGCTCAAACAGGAAACCCTACACCATTTCAGACAAATGGCTGTCCAGACTTTTCTTAAAAGCCTCTGATAATGGAGCAGCCACAACTTTTGAAGGCAAGCCATTCCACTATTTAATTGTTCTCACTGTCAGGAAGTTTCTCCTTAGTTCTAGGTTGCTTCTCTCCTTGTTTAGTTTCCATCCGTTGCTTCTTGTCCCGCCTTCAGGGGCTTTGGAGAATAGCTTGACTCCCTCTTCTTTGGGGCAGCCCCTCAAATACTGGAATACTGCTATAATTGCTATATCTTAAACTTGCTGGAGTTCAGAAGCATTGCTGTAGACCATGGGTCTTCAAACTCGGCCCTTTTATGACTCATGGACTTCAACTCCCAGAATTCCTCAGTCAGGCACACTGGCTGAGGAATTCTGGGAGTTGAAGTCCATGAGTCATAAAAGGGCCAAGTTTGAAGACCCCTGCTGTAGACTTTAAAACCATTGCAAGTTTCATATTCCAAATTCTGTAGGACCGACCAAACTGAATGTTTGGTGATTGTACTTGAGTTACAGGTAATCCTCACCTTAAAACAACCATTTGTTTAGTGACTGTTCTAAGTTACAACAGCACTGGAAAAAATGACTTACGACTGTTTTTCACCCTTACAACTACTGCAGCATCCCCATGGTCATGTGATCAACATTTGGACGCTTGGCAACTGGCTCCTCTTTATGATGGTTGCAGTGTCCTGGGGTCATGTGATCCCCTTTTGAGACCCTCTTACAAACGAAGTCAATGGGGAAACCCAGATTCACTTAACAATCATGTGACTCACTTAACAACTGCAGTGATCCACTTAACAGCTGTGCAAGATATGTCGCAAAATGGGTCAAAGCTCACTCAGCAACTCTTTTGCTTAACAACAGAAATTTTGGACTTAGTTGTGGTTGTAAATCGAGGACTACCTTCACAGCTCCCTAAGCAACTCGGCCCAGAGTGACATATGCTCAAAAATTCTAGGAATTATAATTCCGATACTCTTGAAGGCAAGATCAAGTCACTGTTCATCGGTGATTCATTCTTCCTTGGGATATTCGATAGGTAGGTGACGTGATAAGATCTTTTTCCTTGTTTCAGCATTCTGTCTGATGGCAAATCCATGTTGAATGATTGTCATATGATGCAGTGATGTAGTTAAAAAAAATGCTACCAAGCTTATTATCCTGTCATCCTTGAGGAACTCGTCTTCAAATGAGTAACTTCTGGAAAACCAATGGCTTGGCGATAGAAATGATTCATTCTGCATTTTAGAAAGAAATTCATCTATGGCAAAATGTTTCTCAACTTTGGTAACTTTAAGAGGAGTGGACTTCGACTCCCAGCGTTTCCCAGCCATGTATCTAGCTCTGGGCACTAGGCTTGCAAGCTACTTACCATACCAAATTATTTTCCTAGTACAGTATGCTGTGCATGAATAACAGAGTTGGAAGGGACCTTGGAGGTCTTCTAGTCCAACCCCCTGCTCAGGCAGGAAGCCCTATACCACAGGTCTGCACCCCGCGGCTCCGGAACCGCATGCGGCTCTTTCAGACATCACCTGCGGCTCCCAGTCCTCTGCCATGTGCAGTCCCTCCCCAAAAAAGTAGGACTAAAAAAGTTCAACCAATCAATTCAAATATGCAGGGTAGGTGCATATCTCGCCTTGTCTCCACTCTTCAGTCAAACCCTGTTCTGCACATGCGCGCATGTACGCGCATGCGCACACATTTTTTGCGGCTCCCAGTTTTTCCTTTTCTGAGGGAACCGGTTCCGAGTGGCTCTTTCACTGTTTCAGGTTGCTGACCCCTGACCTATACCATTTCAGACAAAAGGCTGTCCAGTCTCTTCTTAAAAACTTCCAGTGTTGGAGCATTCACAGCTTCTGGAGGCAGGTAGTTCCACTGGTTAATTGTTCTAACTGTCAGGAAGTTTCTCCTTAGTTCCTGGCTGCTTCTCTCCTTGATGAGTTTCCATCCATTTCTTCTTGTCCTGTCTTCAAACGCCTTGGAGAAGAGGTTGACCCCCCCTTGCCTCTTCTTTGTGACAGCCCCTAAAATATTGGAACACTGCTATAATGTCATTAAAGTCTGAAAGTATTAATTAAGGCTGATTATAAACTGTAGGAGGTGAGACGTGTTCGTTTCTGGTAGCAAAAAATTTGGGCTAACAAAGTGAAATAAAGGTTGGTCTATTTTTCTTTAAATAATGTGCTTTAGTTGGATATGGAACTGTCAAATACTGTATTTCTTACTTATTTACTTACTTACTTACTTATTTTGCTGTTTAAAGAAGTACTTCTGAAGACATGGCACATGGATTAATTTTTCGACAAAACAGGTAGTCCTCAACCATAATTCGGTAACTGAATCACTGCAGTTGTTCAGTTAGTCACACAGTCATTAAATGAATCTGGCTTCCCCATGGACTTTGCTTGTCAGAAGGTCGCAAAAGGGGATCGTGTGACCCGGGGACACCGCCACCATCGTAAATATGACTCAGTTACCATTTTGATCAGGTGAACATGGAGATGCTGCAACGGTCATAAGTGTGAAAAACGGTGACAAGTCACATTTTTCAGTGCCACTGTAACTTTGAACAGTCACTTAAGTGAACTGTTGTACGTCAAGGACCACCTGTTAATTTAAAAACAGGCATGGGCTGACAATCCTCGCATTTAAGGATTTCCACTTCTGTCCAGTATAAGCTTCACTTCAGAATAAGGGTGTGTGTTTGTGTGTGGCAATTTTATTCTCCTGTTTTTGGTGGCTCCTTCTATCTTCCATCATTGGCTATTTATGAATGGCCACCACAATATAAAAAAGGTGTTGAGACTCTAGAAAGAGTGCAGAGAAGAGCAACAAAAATGGTTAAGGGGACTAGAGGCTAAAACTGGAATTGGGTATGTCTACTTTAATGACGCGGTTAGGGACGCGGTGGCTCAGTGGGTTAGGACACTGAACTTGTCGATCGGAAGGTCGGCAGTTTGGCGGGTCGAATCCCGAGTGCCGCATAGCAGAGTGAACGCCTGTTACTCATCCCAGCTTCTGCCAACCTAGCAGTTCTAAAGCACGTAAAAATGCAAGTAGAAAAATAGGGACCACTACGGTGGGAAGGTAACAGCGTTCTGTGCGCCTTTGGCGTCCAGTCATGGCGGCCACATGACCACGGAGACGTCCTCGGACAAGCGCTGGCTCTTCGGCTTTGAAACAGAGATGAGCACCGGCCCCTAGAGTCGGAAACGACTAGCACGCATGTGCGGGGGAACCTTTACTTTTACTTTAATGACGAGAAGGACGAGGGGGGACATGATAACAGTCTTCCAGTATTTGAGGGGCTGCCACAAATGGGGTGTGTGTGTCAACTTATTTTCCAAAGCACCAGAAGGCAGAAAAAGAAGCAATGGATGGAAATTGAACAAAGAAAGAAGCCACCTGACAATGAGAACAATTACCCAGTGAAATAGCTTGCCTCCAGAAGTTGTGGGTACTTCAACACACTGAAGGTTTTTAAAAGGAGTACTACAAAAATCTCCAAGGTCCCTTCTAACTATGTTATTCTGTTGTAATTATAAGCAGTTTCCCACTAGTGGGCTTATCTTAAAATAAAATCACAAACCCCAAGAGGCTGAATTGATTTATATGCTTTTAGAATTATAAACCACGGGCTCCACCTTGTGGAACTGCCAAAGGGACTGTTGGCAATGGTTTTACTAAACAATGTACAGGTAGTCCTCGACTTATAACCACAATTGAGCCCATTATTTCCATCGTATATCGTGACGGTCGTAAGTTGAGGCAACCTTTTGTTTACCCTATTTTACAATTATTATTTTTTTTTGAGAGAGAGACAAAAATAAAAATCGGGGGGCAGGGGGAAAAAACTGCTCTTTAAATTACTTTTGTTCCATGGGGAAAAAAGAAGCCAGAATAATTTGATTCTTCAATTTTGCCATCACTCAAAAACTCACTGTCATAGATAAGGTAACCTTTATTGCCATTTTTTTTTTTACTATGAGCACACTGGCCCACATTAAAAATGAAATTCTGTTGCCATATACCCCATATATATATAGCGGGGTATATAGCGGAAAGAGAAAACTTGTGAGTTCACAAATTTGATGCTATATGGAGCAAAATTGTGGCTGAATCCAGATGTTCTGCTTCGGATACCACAAAGCCCCCTCCTCCCAGAAGGTAACAAGGAGAGCCAATCATAGAGAAGTGTGTAGCATCCCAGACAGTCTTGCAGACCTTGCTCAAGCAACGCTTCTGTGCTATGTCCTGGATGGGAGGGAGAGAACTGCCAATGATCTTTTCTGCCGTCCTCACCACTCTCTGCACCGCCTTCCTGTCTGAAGCAGCAATGCTTCCAGATCAGACTGTGATGCTGTTATGACAGGATGCTCTCGATCGTCCATCTGTAGGAAGTGGTAAGGACAGGGGAAGGAAGATGTGCTTTTCTCATGCGACGCACAAAATGCAGGCACTGCTGTGCCCGCTTCACCAGGGTCTCGCTGCTGAGCAACCAAGCTAGTCATAGATGCACTACTTGAAAGAAACTTTTTTTTCTTTTCAATAATGGATTAAAATAGTAAACTAATGAGTAGTTCTGAGTAGCAACACAGAATCCATCATCTTCTTACAGCCCTTCATTTATATCCTAAGTCAGGGAGGCTGAAATAAATTTCTTTATATTTCTGGAAAGCAATTAAATTTTTACTCATTAGTTTACAACCTTTTATGCCACGATTATTAGGCGAATCAAAGCAGTTGTAGTGAATTGTAAATACAGGTTGCCCTTGACTTGCAACAGTCTGTTTAGTGGCCATTCAAAGTTACAATGGCATTGAAAAAAGTGAGTTATGACCGTTTTTCAAAGTTATGACCTATGATCGCATGATCAAAATTCAAATACTTGGCAACTGGTTCATATTTATGACCGTTTCTGTGTCCCTAGGTCAGGTGATCCTCTTTTGTGCCTACTAACAAGCATAATCAATGGGAAAGCCAGATTCACTTAACAACTGGGTTAATAACTTGGTTACTAACAAGAGAGAGAGATAATGATAAATGATAGACAATATAGATGAGAGATTAGATAGACAGATAGATACATGAGAGATATAGATACAGATAGACATGATATAGATAGATATACATGATAGATATAGATACATAATTGATACAGATACATGATAGATGATAGATACATGATAGATATATACAGATAGATACATGATAGATTGATAGATAATACTATATGTATTATACATGACAGAGACAGATAGATACATGATAGACAGACAGATAGATATTTTTTTATTTTTTATTTTAATCCCATTTATATCCCGCCCTTCTCCGAAGACTCAGGGCGGCTTACAATTTAAGCACAAACCAATGTGCTTAGCAATAGCCTTCATTCTATGTATATGCCTGCTTATTAGGGCTTTCACACACACCCCCAGCGGCATTTTTACAAAGTCAGCTTATTGCCCCCCAACAATCTGGGTCCTCATTTTACCTACCTCGGAAGGATGGAAGGCTGAGTCAACCTTGAGCCTGGTGGGACTCGAACCTGCACTAATTGCAGGCAGCTGGTGTTACTTAAGGAGGCATTAGCCCACTGCGCCACCAAGGCTCCTAGATAGATAGATAGATAGATTGATAGATAGATAAATAGATGATAGATATAGATACATGATAGAGACAGATAGATACATGATAGAGATAGTAGATGATAGATAAATAGATATAGATGATATAGATAGATATATATGATATAGATCAGACATGTCAAACACAAGGCCCGGGGGCCAGATCCGGCCCGCGAAGTGGTTTCATGTGGCCCGCAAAGCCATCCTGGAAACAGTGAGGGAACGGCCCCCACTGCCTTGGCCCTGGCCCAGAGACCCTCCTTCTGCCAGAGACCCTCAGATCTGTCCCACTCCTGCCCAGGCCCCCATAGGCACCCTTGATGTGAACAATGTAGACCTGGCCATGCCCACCCAGTATGTGTTATATATGTAAACAGCTAATATACTTCATTTAACAGATTGTATAAACTAGGGAAAACAGTCTGACAGAAGAACAGCTGTCAAAGTTCCCCGCACAGCGCAGGCGCAGCCACTGACAGCTCGCGGCTGTCAAAACACCGGACCATGCGGAAGCCTGAGCTGTCAACAGAAGACGACGCGGATTGGTCCCGGTTAGACGCGGCGCCAAAATGAACACCCCTGATTGGCTCTCGCTGACAGCGGCCGGCTATAAAAGCCGGACAAGTTATTCTATGTTGCCTTGCTCTAAATAAACCCTGTTGTTACTAGCCTGTCGTCCCGAGTGGTCCTTAGGCTACTTCACTGGCGACGAAGGTGGGATCACTCCGGAGCTGAAGTCACGGCCGAGGAAGAGAGTTCCCGGCAAGAGCTGTCACGGGAAGTTTTAACTTCCATAGGAGCAACCCAGGACCGGACGACATGGCAAACTTCGGGCGTGTGAGGGAATTTAATACCCGCCATCCCGAGAGATGGCAATCACACCTAGGCCAGGTCGAGGGATTCCTCCTCGTCAGTAAAATCACTGACGACAGAGCAAAGGCCGCCGCTCTACTATACATCAGCGGACCTCCAGTGTATGATGCCGCCGTTGGCCTGTTCAGCCCGGTGCCCATCACAGAAGTCTCCTACGCGGACCTGGTGGACCAGCTGAACAAGTACTATATGCCGGCTCGCTCAGAACTGTACTGGCGGGTCCAATTCGCCCAAAAGAAACAGCGGCCGGACGAGCCCGCCAACGAGTTCATCGCCGGGGTCAGACACGCCGCACGGAACTGCTGCTTCCCCGACCTGGAGGACCGCATCAGAGACCAGGTGGTGATCGGTCTGAGGGACGAGAGGCTGCAGAAGAAGCTAACATCCAAACCCGACATGAGCCTGGCAGAGCTGACCAGAGAAATCATGGCCTACGAGCACAGCCACAAGAAGAAGCCGACGACCACGACCCCAGAAAGCCCAGCGACCGTCTTCCAAGAAAGCGCAACCTTCAGCGACAGCGAAGAGTCGGTGGATTTCACCGACGGAGAAGCCCTGCAGCGCAGAATGGAACGCAGGCAACCAAGGAGAGGCGACACTTCGGACCGCCGAAGGTCCAGGAACCCCCCTCCGCCGCCGCCGCCGCGTTATGAGCAACGGGCCGCCTGTGCCAGCTGCGGGGGCAACCATGCCCGAGGAAGCTGCCGATTCAGAAACGCTAAGTGCCACAATTGCGGAAAGACCGGCCACATCAAACCGGTGTGCCGCAGCAAGGGCCGTGACAACATCCATGATTTGGAGGCAAACTCCCCAGGTAGGCCAGCTACCCAGGCCAGCAGAGAAAAACCGCCAGGGCCCATGGTAGAGACAATTGACAGGGTAAACAGCCTAAGCTCAAAGGTTAAGATCTGGGTCAAAATTCAAGGGGTGCCCTGCCACATGGAAGTGGATTCAGGGTCAGCAGTCTCCTTAATTTCGTTAACAACGTATCAGGAGATCTGTCAACAGGGCAAGGAACAAATTCCCCTGAGGCAAACCCAGGTACACCTAGCTGACTTCCAGAAAACCCCCATTCCTCTGGAAGGGAGGGCTAAGGTCGTAGTGCAGTACAAGGGGTTCAAGGGCCCCTTAGAGGTCTTAGTTACGCCAGGGAACCGCACCAACTTGATAGGGTTAAACTGGTTCGGGCCGCTAGGAATCGCCATAACGGGGGTAAATATAATTCGATCACCCAGCCTAGAAGCCGTTTGCAACAAATATGCAGACGTCTTCGATGGCACTTTAGGAAAATACACTGGACCCCCCATCTCCTTACAGTTAAACCCAGCAATCCAACCAATTAAGATAAGAGCTAGGAGAGTACCCTTTGCCCTAAAAGAAAAAATAGAAAACGAACTTGATCGCCTCATAGGTCTCGGGGTGCTTGAACCAACGGAGGGGGGGGACCTGGGAGACCCCTATAGTCACCCCAATTAAACCTAATGGAGAAGTGAGAGTGTGTGCAGACTATAAAGCGACAGTCAACCTAGCCCTCAGCCCCCACGCTTACCCGGTGCCAGCGGTAAGGGACGTATTTGCTTCCATCCGTTCTGGCGCCATTTTCGCCAAGCTCGATCTCACGCAGGCGTATTTGCAACTGCCTGTCACTGATGACACCACGGAAGCCCAGACAATTGTCACCCACCGCGGTGCCTTTAAAGTAAAGAGGCTCCAATTCGGCATATCGGCGGCCCCGGGTATATTTCAGGGTATCATGGAGAAGACCCTGAAAGGAATACCCGGGGTCTGCCCCTATTTCGATGATGTTCTCATCGCCGGAGAAAACGAAGCAAACTTAGCTGACAGGCTGTCAGCCATGCTGAGCCGGCTCAGAGAAGCCGGCCTCAAACTTCAGTTCTTCAGTGGTTCTCCTCCTATCTCCTGGGACGCTCGGAGTCGGTGTTGGCAGGGGGGCAGAGATCGGCCCCTAGGTCTCTCGTTTGTGGAGTTCCTCAGGGGTCGGTTCTCTCGCCTCTCCTGTTCAACATCTATATGAAACCGCTGGGTGAGATCATTCGTGGTTTTGGAGTTGGGTATCATCAGTATGCCGATGATACCCAACTTTTCTTTTCGACCCCAAACCACCCCAGTGATGCCCTCGCCGTGATGTCCCGTTGCCTGGAGGCGGTTCGGGTCTGGATGGGGAGGAACAGACTTCAGCTCAACCCTGACAAGACTGAGTGGCTGTGCATTCCGGCATCCCGGGACATTCAAAATGTTCCATCTCTTTCTATGGGGGGTGAGCTCTTACCCCCCGTGGATAGGGCTCGCAACTTGGGAGTCCTTCTAGATTCACGGCTTACTTTGGAAGAGCATATAGTGGCCGTGACTAGGGGGGCTTTCGCCCAGGTTCGCCTGGTGCGCCAGTTGCGGCCCTATCTGAACCGGGATGCCCTGTGTACAGTCACTCATGCGCTCGTGACCTCTCGCCTTGACTACTGTAATGCTCTCTACATGGGGCTTCCCTTGAAGACCACTCGGAGGCTCCAACTGGTACAGAATGCGGCCACGAGAGTTGTCTTGGGAGTTTCCCGGTACTCCCATGTTACACCTTTGCTCCGCGAGCTGCATTGGTTACCAGTTGTCTTTCGGGTGAGGTTCAAGGTGCTGGTTACGATCTTTAAGGCCCTACATGGCATGGGTCCGGGTTACCTCAGGGACCACCTGCTGCCGGCATCGACTCCCCTCCGCCCTGTGCGTTCCCACAGAGAGGGCCTCCTCAGGGTGCCGCCAGTCAGGGAATGTCGACTGGTGGCCCCCAGGGGGAGGGCCTTCTCTGTGGGGGCTCCGGCTTTATGGAATCAATTGCCGGTGGAGCTCCGGATGGCACCAGACCTTCGAACTTTCCGTCGGGGCCTGAAGACCCATCTGTTCGAATTAGCTGGTCTGGCCTGATGGGGGATTATGGGCTTTTAATTGTTTTTAATCTGTACTTCTGTTTTTAATTGGGCATGGATTTAATTCTTTTTAATTTTTGTATAGTGTTTTTTATGTATGCCCTGTGAACCGCCCTGAGTCCCACCAAGGAGAAGGGCGGTATATAAATCAAATAAACTATAAACTATAAACTATAACTTAAGCGAGAAAAGTGCTCTATTGGAGTCACATCCACTGAATTCCTAGGGTACAAAATAGATGGCCAAGGCATCCACCCCACCACAGAAAAACTAAGGGCTATTCAAACTGCACCAAGCCCAAGGAATAAACAAGAGCTTCAAGCTTTTTTAGGATTATTAAACTTTTACCATGCCTTCATCCCCCATAAAGCCACTATCGCTGAGCCCCTGCATAGGCTCCTGGACAAGGGTACTGTTTGGTCCTGGACCAAAATACATGAGAATAGTTTCCAATCATTAAAAAAGATTATCTGTCACAGCTCAACTATCACCCTTTTCAGAGAAGACACCCCAATATGCATCGCTTGCGATGCCTCTCCCTATGGAATCGGGGCTGTGTTAAGTCATCTATTCAAGGATGGTACACAAAGACCCATAGCCTTCTATTCACGCACTCTGACCAAAGCAGAAAGAAATTACGCACAAATAGACAGGGAAGCCCTAGCAATAGTTGCAGGGGTCAAAAAATTTCATGACTACCTTTATGGGAGGCCATTTACTATATTTACTGATCACAAACCCCTGCTGGGCATATTCACTTGGAATAAAACTACACCACAAATTCTCTCTCCGAGAATATTACGGTGGTCCACATTCTTAGCAGCCTATTCCTATCAACTAATACATAAACCAGGAAAAGAATTAGGACACGCAGACTGCCTTAGCAGACTGCCCATGCAAAACAAGGACTCAGACCCAGCCCCAGCTGGTCTGATTCTAGCAATCTCCCAACTTCCAGATTGCCCCCTGACTGCAAACATTATAGCCAACAATTCAGCTAAAGACAAAATACTTAGCAGAATCCTCAAATGGGCCACAACAGGGTGGCCAGCTCAAAACCCACAACCCCAATTCCAACCATATTTTAACAGGAAAAATGAGATTTCCACCCATAGGGGATGCCTGCTGTGGGGAAATCGGGTCATAATACCAGAGAAAAACATAGACCAAACATTACACATTTTACATGAAGGACACCCAGGCATTGTAAAGATGAAAGCGATGGCTAGAAGTTATGTTTGGTGGCCAGGCATAGATAAACAAATAGAAAAATATGTGGGAGGGTGCTATACCTGTCAGGCGACCCGAAACGAGCCACCCCAAGCACCAATCCACAAATGGGAAACTACAAGGAACCCTTGGTCACGTATACATTTAGATTTTGCAGGACCAATCCAGGGCCAAGGTTTCTTAATTGTAGTGGACAGCTATTCTAAATGGCTAGAAGTCACTCCCCTTAGAAAAACAACGTCTGGAGCCACTATTCAAGCCTTAAGGAAAATATTCGCCACACATGGCCTTCCAGACACCATAGTTTCAGACAACGGACCTCAATTCACCTCTCGTGAATTTCAGATGTTCGCTATGAAGAATTGTATTAGGCTGGTCACGTCTGCGCCGTTCCACCCATCGTCGAACGGGATGGCTGAAATTATGGTACGGTCCACAAAAGAAGCTTTGAAAAAATTCGCTAAAGGGAACTGGCAGAGGCGTCTCAGCCAGTTCCTCATGTCACAACACACAACTCCATGCACAACAACGGGCAAATCACCAGCGGAACTGAGATGGGGGAGGAGGCTAATAACACGACTCGACAGACTGCACCCTGACACATATCCGGAAGAGAAAGAGCACCCCTACCCAACCCGCACACTTAACCCAGGACAGCTGATATGGGCACGGTCATACACGGATAAAAACAAGTGGGTCCAGGGGACAGTACTAAAACAAACCGGACCCATTTCATATCTTATAGCCACACAAACCCACGGTAACATACGCCGCCATATAGATCAACTCAGACCCAGACAACCGCCACACAACTCAGAGCAACCAAAGGAACTCGAGCTACAACCACCCCCAGAAATACTTCCTATACCAAACCAGGAAGAAGAACAGCAGGGGAACGAACTACCAGAACCAGACAATCCCCCACCCCCCCGCCGCTCCAACAGGAACCGAAGAGCCCCCGCCTACCTAAAAGACTATCAGTGGGCAGGTTCCAACGCCCAAGGGGGAGGAAACGCGCCAGGGGAGGGGTAAGGGGTGTGTTATATATGTAAACAGCTAATATACTTCATTTAACAGATTGTATAAACTAGGGAAAACAGTCTGACAGAAGAACACGCGGGAACTTTGACAGCTGTCAAAGTTCCCCGCACAGCGCAGGCGCAGCCACTGACAGCTCGCGGCTGTCAAAACACCGGACCATGCGGAAGCCTGAGCTGTCAACAGAAGACGACGCGGATTGGTCCCGGTTAGACGCGGCGCCAAAATGAACACCCCTGATTGGCTCTCGCTGACAGCGGCCGGCTATAAAAGCCGGACAAGTTATTCTATGTTGCCTTGCTCTAAATAAACCCTGTTGTTACTAGCCTGTCGTCCCGAGTGGTCCTTAGGCTACTTCACAGTAGGCCATATGCACTCTAGCCACACCCACCCAGTAGGCCACGCCCACCCTGGCCATACCCACCCGGCCCCTTGAGGGCAACCGCAATACTGATGCGGCCCTCAATGAAATTGAGTTTGACACCCCTGATATAGATGATAGATAGATGATAGAGATAGAGATAGATATGGATAGATAGACAGATATAGATAGATAAGATGATAAATAGATATAGAGAAAGAGATATATAGATGATAGATATAGATGATAGATATAGATAGATGAGATAGACAGACAGGCAGACAGAAAAGAGAGACAAAACAGCACAGATGCACAACGGTGTTAAGAGTATGGCTTTTTAGCAGCTGAATAAACTAAAAGGATTCTAAGCAGGAATCTCACAAACAGTCTCTTCAACGACTCACTGAGATTCAAGGGGCATCTCTAGGAATACAAGAATTCCAGCATGTGAACTATAGCTATTTTATTTTATTTTTTATTTTTTAACTGAATTCAGGGATTAAAGGGTCCGTCACGCTACTAACTTAACAATTGCAGTGACTGAGTTAACTTAAAACTCTAGCAGCGTTTCTCAAAACCCTGGCAACTCTAAGATGGGTGGACTTCAACTCCCAGAATTCCCCAGCCAGCTTTGCTGAAAGTTCCACCCATCTTAAAATTGCCAGGGTTTTGAGAAACATTGAACTATGGCACAAAATGTCAAAACATGAGGCAAAAGTCATTTAATGGCTGTTTTGCTTGGCAAAGAGAAATTTTGGGCTCAATTATGGTTGCGAATGAAGGCAAAAATACGTGTCCCAGGATAACGTTGCAGGATCCAATCTGGGTCGGTCACTGGGATCAGAGATTGGACTCGTTCTGGAGCCCATGTTTCTCTCTAGCAGTGTGTGCTGTTCTGTGTGTGGTATTTCTTGTGCCTGGCATATGTGGCTTTCCAGTCAACATCTTAAAAAGCAACATACAGCAACAGGCTCCATAAATACCACACACAGAACAGTACACAATCTGCTAGAGAGCCCCAAAGGTGGGCTCCAGCACAACTCCGAAAGCTCGGAAAACCTCCAATCCCAGTGACTAACCCAGATCAGACCCTCAATTATGGCTGTAAACCAAGGACGGCCTATATATCCTGCATGAGGTTTTACATATATTCAACCACCAGGAGGCAGTACATGACAAAAGCCATTCATTTTGGAAATTGTCAGGCATACTGGCTGCATATCTGACATGGGGAATTCTGGGAGTCGACACATAGTTGCCAAGTTTCAGAAACATATTCTATAGCAGCGACCCCCAATCTTTTGGGCACCAGGGACCAGTTCCATGAAGAGAGGTTTTTCTGTGGATCGGAGGGGATGTGGTTCCATGTGCTGCCTGCATCTGGTGGATGGGTTTTCACCTGTTTGCGTGGACCGTTTTCTGACATGCTGAGAACAGGTGTCGATGCATGGATTGGGGGTTAGGGACCTCTGGTCTATGAAATAATGGGAGGTGAAAATGCTTTGTTATCACTATTTTTCCCCAAGCACATGGATCCTGCCTCCTCTTGTGTCCCTCTTGCCTGCTCAGGATCTGTTCTTTCTTACACAGGTAATCCTCGACATTCCCAGTTGCAATGTATGGCTGTGAAAGTTGGACCATAAGAAAGGCTGAGCGCCAAAGAATTGAGGCCTTTGAACTATGGTGCTGGAGAAGACTCCTGCAAGTCCCTTGGACTGCAAGGCGATCAAACCGGTCAGTCCTAGAGGAGATCAACCTTGACTGCTCTTTAGAAGGCCAGATCCTGAAGCTAAAACTCAAATACTTTGGCCACCTAATGAGAAGGAAGGACTCACTGGAGAAGAGCCTCATGCTGGGAAAGGTTGAGGGCAAGAGAAGAAGGGGACGACAGAGAATGAGGTGCCTGGAGTCTCTGAAGCAGTAGGCGTGAGCCTAAATGGACTCCAGAAGATGGTAGAGGACAGGAAGGCCTGGAGGAACGTTGTCCATGGGGTCGCGATGGGTCGGACACGACTTCGCAGCTAACAACAACAATCCTCGACTTACAGCAGTTTGTATAATGACTGTTAGAAGTTACAACAGCACTGGAAAAAAGTGACTTACGACCATTTTTCACACAACCATTGCAGCATCCCCACGGTCAGGTGATCAAAGTTCGGACGCTTCGCAAATGACTCGTATTTAGGACGACTGCAGTGTCCCGGGGTCACGTGATTCCCCTTTTGCAACCTTCTGGCAAGCAAAGTCAATGGGGGAAGCCAGATTCACTTAAGCATCCACAACACCTACAGTAATTCACTTACCAACCGCAGCAAGAAAGATCGTAAAATGGAGCAAACTCACTTAACAAATGTTTCAGTTAGCAACAGAAATCTTGGGCTCAATTGTGGTCGTAAATTGAGGACTATTTGCATGGGTATCACCCTCCAGCATGAGGGTGATTCAAACTTGCCCATTCTATGCAAAGAAAGCCATAGAGATTGTGGAACCCATGCATATTTATACCTACAGGCACCAACACAAACACATACACAATCTCCTTGGCACAGGTGCCAGATGCCTAAAAAATGCTAAAAAGCAATCAACACAATGCAATTGTTCAATTATCAAATAAATGACACTTCCTGGTAGGTAGGTCAGATATGTTCCCTTTTGAGGACTCAATTCTTTTTTCCCAAGGCAGAATTTTGAGACATCCCAGAAGAAAAACAGCCTTTCTATCAGCAGTTTCCCTTAGGGCAGACTTGGGCATTTTATGGCCCCTGATGACCTCCAGCCCTTTGACTTTCCCTGTCTGGCCTGCGTGAGGTCAGTTGGAAATTAGAGATCAAATGTAAATAAGATGCAATGTGTATCCTTACCAGTTGCAGCTGATCAAAACCATAGCATTTACTGCCTTTTTATTTAAAAGCCTTTTTATAACCCTGTAAACCCTTAATTCCGGGTAGAATCTGAGCAACTGGATGAAGCTGAGCGTTTACTGGCCGGGTGCCCTTCCTGACACCACGCAGAGTTCACAGCAGATATTTTCTCATGAAATATCTGCTGCTACTTAGGACTGAACTCTCAACCTTCCGAGTGGCTAGGCCACCACTCCACTCAATTTGCTGCTTTTTATAAAGCGATATAATTAACACTGTGCAGAATTCAGTGTGTTCGTTTGTCCCCCCCCCCACAACGGTCTCATTCTCATGTGGCCCCGTTGAGAAAATTAATTGACCACCCTTGCCTTAGTGCAGGGGTGTCAAACTGCCGGCCCGCAGGCCGGACGCGTCACGATGAAATCGCACCTTCCCCATTGCCGGCAATGGGGAAAAAGCTCCAATATGTCATGTCACATCACGTGACATCGCGAGTTTTTTTTAAAAAATTCCATTTATATCCCGCCCTTCTCCGAAGACTCAGGGCGGCTTACAAGCTTAGCAGTAGCCTTCATTCTATGGATATGCCTGCTTATTAGGGCTTTCACACACACCCCAAGCGGCATTATTACAAAGTCAGCTTAATTGCCCCCAACAATCTGGGTCCTCATTTTACCTACCTCGGAAGGATGGAAGGCTGAGTCAACCTTGAGCCTGGTGGGACTCGAACCTGCGCTAATTACAGGCAGCTGGTGTTACTTAAGGAGGCATTAGCCCACTGCTCCACCAAGGCTCTTTGACATGCCTTTGACATGCCTGCCTTAGTGCCTTGAAGTAGCCCCCTCCCTTTCCAAAAGGAGCTAAAAAGAGAGAAATGATTACAAAGAACTCATTGGCTCGTGTCTTTTGGCAAAGACAGGTGAGCAATAACACAGGTAGTCTTTGACAGTTCATTTAGTCACCATTCAAATTTACAACAGTACTGAAAAAGTGACTTATGACCGTTTTTTACACTCACGACCGTTGCAGCATCCCCATGGTCACGCCATCAAAACTTGAATGCTTGGCAACTGACTCATATTTATGACGGTCGCAGTGTCCCGGGGGTCACGTCATCCTCTTTTGAAACCTTCTGCCAAGCAAAGTCAATGGGGAAGCTATATTCACTTAACAACCATGGGATTAACTTAACAACTGCATGGATTCACTTAACAACTGCATGGATTCACTTAACAACTGTGGCAAGGATAAGGAGTACCTTTATTTGTTAAAAGAGAAGAGGGGCAACCAAAAAAAGCCGACACAGTGATAGGCTGTATTAACAGAGGGATAGAATCAAGATCACGTGAAGTCTTAATACCACTTTACAATGCCTTGGTAAGGCCACACTTGGTTTGATCACGATGATGTAAAAAAGATGTTGAGAGAGACTCTAGAAGAGAAGAGCAACAAAGATGATCAGGGGACTGGAGGCTAAAACATACAAGGAACGGTTGCTGGAACTGGGTACGTCTAGTTTAATGAAAAAAGGACTAGGGTGACTTAAAAGCAGCGGCTACCACAAAGAAGAGGGTGTCAAACAGCAGAAGGCAAGACAAGAAAAATGAACGGAGTGAAGTAATCAAAGAGAGACGCAACCTTGAATTAAGGAGAAAGTTCCTGACAGGGAGAACAATTAACCAGTGGAACTCCTTTCCACCAGAAGTTGTGGATGCTTCATCACTGGAGGCTTTTAAGAAGAGACTAGACAGCCACTTGTCTGGAATGGTCTAGGCTAGGCTCTCCTGCCTGAGAAGACCTCCAAGGTCGGTTGACCAATGTTGAGAATGTTTGATTTATGTTGACCACTGTAGATCAACCTGCATTGGTTACCGTTGAGTATTGCTGACAATTGTTGACCTGCGTTGGGGTTGGGTGTTTGGGTGGGTTTAGCGCAGACATGTCAAACACAAGGCCCGGGGGCCGAATCCGGCCCGCGAAGTGGTTTCATGCGGCCCGCGAAGCCATCCTGGAAACAGTGAGGGAACGGCCCCCACTGCCTTGGCCCTGGCCCAGAGACCCTCCTTCTGCCAGAGACCCTCAGATCTGTCCCACTCCTGCCCAGGCCCCCATAGGCACCCTTGATGCGAACGATGTACAGCTGGCCACGCCCACCCAGTAGGCCATACGCACTCTAGCCACGCCCACCCAGTAGGCCACGCCCACCCAGGCCACACCCACCCGGCCCCCTGAGGGCAACCGCAATGCTGATGCGGCCCTCAGTGAAATTGAGTTTGACACCCCTGGTTTAGCGGGTTGGGGATTAAGGACAAGGTTTTTTTGGGTTGCTGTTAGCGTTGGTGTTGATTGTTAGTATTGGTGGTGGTGTTAGTAGTGTTATGGTGTTAGTGTTGTGGTTAATGTTAGGGTTGTGGTTAGGGTTAGGGGTGGGGTTAGGGCAGGCGTGTCAAACTCAATTTCATTGAGGGCCGCATCAGCATTGCGGTTGCCCTCAGGGGGCCGGGTGGGTGTGGCCTGGGTGGGCGTGGCCTACTGGGTGGGCGTGGCTAGAGTGCGTATGGCCTACTGGGTGGGCGTGGCCAGCTCTACATCCTTTGCATCAAGGGTGCCTATGGGGGCCTGGGCAGGAGTGGGACAGATCTGAGGGTCTCTGGCAGGAGGAGGGTCTCTGGGCCAGGGCCAAGGCAGTGGGGGCCGTTCCCTGTTTCCAGGATGGCTTCGCGGGCCGCATGAAACCACTTCGCGGGCCGGATCCGGCCCCTGGGCCTTGTGTTTGACATGTCTGGGTTAGGGGTTCAGTGTGGGGTTGCCTTGGGTTAGGGGCCAGGGTTTGAATACATTGGTTGACCAATGTGGAGAATGTTTGATTTATGTTGACCACTGTAGATCACTCTGCACAGTTATTGGTTACTGTTGAGTATTGCTGACAATTGTTGACCTGCGTTGGGGTTGGGTGTTTGGGAGGGTTTAGCGGGTTTGTGGATTAAGGATAAAGTTTTTTTTTGAGTTGCTGTTAGCGTTGCTATTGATTGTTAGTATAGGTGGTGGTGTTAATGTTCTTAGTGTTATGGGGTTAGTGTTGTTGTGCTTAATGTTAGGGTTGTGGTTAGGTTTAGGGGTTAGGGGTGGGGTTAGGGGATAGGATTAGGGGTTAGGGGTTCAGGGTGGGGTTGGCTTGGGTTAAGGGTCAGGGTTTGAATACATTGGTTGACCAATGTTGTGAATGTTCGATTCATTTTTTTGATTTATGTGACCATTCTGACTTCTGATGAGGGGTTACTTATCGTCCAAATTTGAAGCCCCTTCCTCTCACGCTCACAAGACTGCGCTTAAGCCACTCAACAACCAGGTTGCATTTACAACCCTCTGCAGTGCCACGCAGTCTTGTGACCCTCACCTTGTGACAGTTTTGCTGAAAACCAGCATTTACTTTCAGCTGGTTCACGTTAGTGACCAGAGTGTTCACTTAAAAGACCAGACATTTGCTTAATGACCACAGTGATTCACTTCATGACTGCCACAAAAACGACTGTAAAATCTGGCCAGTCACGCGTCTGACCCGTTTTATGACTGTCAAAGTGTTATGATAGTGACGGACGTGCTCCATTACAGTCGTAACTTGAGGACTATCCTTAAGTTATGATTGGTGTGATGAAAGATGGAAGCCACTTGCGTATTTCTTTGTGCTTTTTTTTCCTGCACCTTCTGAACTTTTTTTTTTCTTCTAGTTTGGTTTACAAGTTTTACAGTGTTTATTAAAAACTTCAATAAGATTATAAAAAAGAAGACCTATTAGTTAAATCTAACTTTATGTTAAGTCCCTTGCTGTACAAAGATTTCCCTAGCTCTGGTCACCAGCTCAGGTCAGTAACATTAGAGGTTGTTCTTGACATCTGACCACAGTTGATCCCAAAATTTCTGTTGTTAAGCAAGACATTGGTTAAGTGAGTTTTGCCCCATTTTATGACCTTTCTGGCCACCGTTGTTAAGTGAATCATTGCAGTTGTTAACTTAGTCACACGGTTGTTAAATGAATCTGCCTTCCCCATTGACTGCTTGTCAGAAAATCACAAAAGGGGATCATGTGACCCCGGGACACTGCGACCGTCATAAATATGAGTCAGTTGCCAAGCGTCTGAATTTTGATCATGCGACCGCGGGGATGCTGCAATGGTTGTGTGAAAAATGGTCGTAAGTCACTTTTTTCAGTGCCGTTGTAACTTCGAACAGTCTCTAAATGAACTGCTGTAAGTCAAGGACTGGCTGTATTAGAAGAAGTGCTCAGAGAGGTTTTGATGTAGAGAAACGCCTCTCTTTAACACCCATTTGTCCTTTTCCTTTCAAATAAAGCTGGTAGACAAGTTGTTCTGTCCGCTCACAAAAAGTTCTCTGGCAAAAATG